>NC_050203.1:28892419-29193548 GCF_013141755.1 Anopheles stephensi | reverse complement strand
TAGATTGTTGAATGGAGATTTTTCCGTGCTGTCATCATAGTTCTATCTTGTTGCAAAAAAATGAAAATATTGAAGCACTTCCTGAAGCCCAGTAACAACTGCCAGTTATTTGCTTTCAGTTTTTAGAAAAGGGGGTAGAAATCTTTTACGAGATTCCGGTCCAACAGTATTCTATAACACTAATTATGCAGCCGAAAATTACGAGAAAACCTAGCCCATACTGTCTGGTAATGATTCTTGAATTCTAAATGGAGCAATGTATCCTGGACAAGATAGAAAATGGCATAGAAAACTCATTGTAAATTAAACGAAGTCTACCACGGGACAATCACTCATGATGAGCTGATGACAGTGCTTGTAAATATTATCTTCTTAGTAGTGAATGCATCACACTTATAACAATTTCTTCTTTGTAACTACAACCTCGTAAGGTCTCGTCCTACCGTTTCTTGACTTTTTTTTTACACGTAGCCTGAATAACCTGAATCTGTATGAGATTTTATACATGGCTCTACTCTGTTATAGCCGCTAGCAGCGGCTAAAAAAATCAGTTGAACCTATAATGAACCTACAGTTCCAACAGAGAACCTTATCTCATCATTTTGTACCCAAGACGGAGAATGTTTCATATGTAACATATGTTTCAGAAACATATGTTTCTAGAAGATTTTGACATTTCGGTGAAAGGTTACAATATGTTTGTAAAATCTTCCTTACAAGTACATAAATTATACTACGAATCCAAGACGAACGCCAGTTGTTTTTTTATTGAATATTGAAAAAATCGCACAAAACACTTATTGATCAGCTCCTAATGGCGTTTAAGTTTTCTTTAATATTTTTTTGGCTTTAAATATTATTTTTTGCAATTTACCATACATCTGGCAATCGCTTCCATTTAGTTTCAAATATTTAAAGCCTATGCATCAGTTATTTGATGTTCCCTGACACGGATAAAACCTCTGTGATTTATGGAATGCATCATGTTATTCCTCAAATTCCATTCCAAATGCCTTTAAACATCCATCAGAGATTGAAGCACAGTGTGCTCTGTGAGATCTTCCTCGTTGAGGTTAATTACTCAAATTATTCATATTTCACCTAACGGAAAGAAATTTATCGATTGTATAGTCACTTGGGAATGAAACATACGTTACAAGAGTAAACAAAATATCGAAAAGGAAACCAATCGACCAAAAGAGTTTAAAAATGTAATACAGTAAAAACTCTTTTACGCCATATTTTCATTCCACTTAGAGCAACAAAAAAAAGCACGGCATCCTATTTGCTACATGCTGTACTATTTATTGGCATCCTCCTGAAATATGAGCACTATCACTTATTTAAAAACAACTTCAACATTTTCTTCTCCTTTTTTTCGCCAGGAATGTTCCATCTTCGTGTTCGAGAAGCGGACGGCCGAAAAGCTGCACAAACCAAAGCGGAAGGAGACGGTTACGGAAATTTTGCGAGCATCCGTAAAGCAGCTGGAACGGTTTCGGCATCCCAAGGTTCGTATAGAAGCTGATGGAAGCGAGAAGGCACAGCGTATTTCGTAAAGAGAAACGATCGTTGCACAGAACGACGCTGGACGGCTGGACGATAGGACGAGCAACGAAAGTACTCGACACGACCAATGTTCACAGCACAGGAACCGTGTGCATCCGGAACGAATTTGTGTTTAATATTTATACCTTCCTTCCATGCTTTTCCCTGCTTACAGATCCTGCAGATCATGCACACGGTCGAGGAGAGTTCGGAAACGCTCTCGTTCGCCACCGAACCCGTCATCGCCAGCTTGGCCAACATCCTGGCCTATCAGGTGAGTCAAGCGATCCAGAAGCTTTCCCGCTATAATCGTTCTGGAACTACATTTTACCACAGCTAAGCCAGGCTGGTAAGAATAAGGTTGTGGCTTAAAATGACATCCGTGTGGTCTTACCGCGTAGTGCGCTCACGATAAAACTGGGGAAAAAACTATGAAGCGTCGATTAAAACACTAAAAAACCCTGTGCATAGTCTTTCCGCGACGACACAACCGTGGCTTTGGGAGTTTATCACACTTTTCACAATTAACCCCTCAGCGATGCTGGCGCTAATGTTGATTTTGAGCTTCACCTAATAAGAATTTACAGCAGTAAAAACGGGTGGTAAAAGTATTGCTTTCTTCCCGAGGCTGTTTGAATGAACGAAACGAAGCAGAAGAATCTAACTCAACTCTCAGAAACCTGAGAACAACAATGCAAGCAACTCGTAGCTGAGCTCGTTAAGGGAAACCCCCTAGTAGAGCTACTCTTAAGGACATTTATCATTCTTATTTATTTAAATGAGTGTACATTACGAACAATAGTTTGTCACGCTGTTGCTACAAAACTTCAGGATTGGAAGTCTGTCCCTCCCGGGGAAAAACTCACCCCTTATCCACCCTTGCGAAACTGCGTAAACAGTCAGGGGAAAACTCTTTCGACTGGTCGGGCTCGTTGCTCCATTAACGCTTCAGGGTGCTTAAAAAAGGGGGGCGAGGCTGCGTCTTGGTGAGGGCAGGATTCATTCTAGTGTTTCTTTTGTTGCTCGGATGTAATGGACCGAGACCGAACGGAACGACACACACACACACAATCAGGGAATGGTGATTATCTCGTTCTAACTCATTTCCTTTCATGACCATTCACTCGTATAATGAAGCTAATGAGCGAACCGGTGCGATAGATGGGACGGGACGATAGATGGATGGGTCGGTCACCGTGTCGTTCGCCCATTACTATGGGGATGGCAAAGTTTGCTTCTTCCGATGAGCCTTTCCGATGGTGGAGCCTGTCGTTTGGAAGTGGAAGGCGAAAAACAAACAATCCGTATAACAGCGTTTGTTGTTTGCATGTCAAAATGGAGGAAAGCCAGGTGCATTAATGCTTCGGTTTGGGTTTCGGTTATTTGGACACGGGGGGGATGATGTTGTTTGCTTCAAAACTTGTGTCTGTCGTTGAACCTGCAGCGTTTTTCGGGGATTCAACGAAAAGCATGCACCAAATGATACGTTGTTGTTGCTCGAAGGGTAAAGTGCATTACATTCGTAATATTCTTTAGGAAAATTAAAAAAATCAACCTTTGTTCGGGGAGTTCGTATTTCAAGCGCCTGAAGGTATGCAATTTAAAAAAAACGTTTATTTACCGACGATATTCAGGGAAATTCATAACAATCTCTTACTATGAGGTCAGAAACATTTTACCCACCTCTGCCAAATACCTTTAAGAGGAGCACATACAGTAAAATATTATGTAGAGTGATTAACGATTAAAATATTTATGAGTTTCATTTTAAATTGTTTTACCTTTGGTCATAACGTTTTTGAACTAACGAGCTGCTTGGGTGAACTCTCTAGGCTCTCGATCCGAATTTGGACTAACGTAGACTAGCTTTCTTATCCGAGTGTACCAATTTCCTTCTTAAGATGACCATACATGCAGCCGTTCTAGATTCCCCAAGAGTTTCTTCTTTGAGTAGTGAGATTTGTCATGCGCTGTCGTGGATCAAGTCGGGTAGAAGGATTTGAAAACTCAAAAGGAACATCTTTTGCAAGCTATCCTTTCGAAATCTGAGTCCTTACTTTGGGTAGAGGACCATTCAAAACTTTTGAAAGCAATGGAAAACCAGATTAAGCATCCCTTACAAGGCTTATCCTTGCAGTCAGCTCTTATACTGGCCACGGAACAAGGCTAAATTTACATCGATTATCAAAAAAAAATTTCTACCGTCTTGGCTTTAAAATTCCTCGCTTTTTTGTAGAAAGCGGCGCAAACCAGAAAGTACATTAACAGGAAATAAGAACACGGAGGCTTCCGATTTTAATGACATTCTCTGGAACAGGTATAGAAGTAATAAATTTGGACTCCGCATTACTCTAAACTATCAAACTACATGTTTGTGAATGTTTTGTCCCCCGAGGGTGAATTCTACAACAATTTTAATTGTCTGCTCAAATGAAGAGTACCTTGTTTTTTGTTTCCAATTACAGTTTTCAAAACCTATATAAAATGATTCAAGTACTTACTGTTCAAAATGCCATTTTATCTCTAATCACAACAGATTTCGATCCAAAACAGGTGTTATTTTATCTAATTCTTCAAACTGTTCTCCTACTAAAAACCATTGCACACTGTCATCCCTCCATTGTGACTGTGTGATTATCCTTTTTAGTTGATATGCAACTTGGGCTACTGAGCCTCGCTACGTAAGGTGCATCGTTCGGCCACATGTTACCATTATTTTAGTCCCATTAGCGTACAGTGCCGAGCAAAACCACATGGCAACATATTGGCCTCGGGCGTTTGATGATACTTCACATTTGCCTGAAAGCCACATCAACGATGCTCCAGTAAGAGATTAGTGAAATTATGATCACATCTACAGCAAACACACCTACCGAACGCGAGCGAGTGTGACCCATATGACCGAAAAGGCACACACTTTGAACAGAAAAGGGGGGCCACAAATTGTACTGTCACCTGGTCCTAATTGAATGACGCAAGTAACACTTCATTAATAAGGTGAATGTAGGGCGTAAGTAGACGGAGAGGTCGGATTTGTTTTGAGTATAATATTTACAAAAGATTGATTTATAATTTACTTGTGATATTTTGCTGCTTATGGGTTTTTTTGAAATTCATGAAATTCATCTTCAAACATATTTTGGATGATTTTCAAACAATATTGCGAGCCTATTTAAAAGCTGTATTTTAAACCAGATTTAAGCTATATTTCCCATGACCTAAACCAACCGTACTCGTTTCCATAAACTGTATGTACAATATAACTATTAACGATTGAACCAATAATCCACAAATGCACCGAACCGAGTAGCCTCGGCGTAGAAACTACTCGTTATGTTAATATTACAGTAATCATATCCTTCTCGTTCATCAACCCAAAATTACCGAGAACTATGCACAGAGTGCCAAACAACGCCACAACGATAGCACTTTAATCGAATGGCACAATTCACTCTAACCCAACGGCTTCAAGCTGCCTGCTCGCTGTTGCTTGCTGCGTATGATATCGTGGTCCGAGCCACGTTCCGAACACTCCAAGCCCGGCACCAAACGACACACAGAGAAATTCCCCAAGTGCATGCATGTAGTAGGCTCATTAATTTCGATGCCTTTCCGGTTCGTGGCCAGCCTGTCTGCCTGCTCGTCGTTCACGCGGCACTCATTTATACCTAGTACATGTGTAGGAATAGTAGTCGGTGAGTGGTGCCTGGTCGACTGGTCCGGCAGGGCGAGCCTTCCAACGCTCCCAAAATCAGTACCACACCTTTAACCCTACAACATGGCCACCTTGGCTTACCGTACTGGACAGGGAATTGGAGTGGAACCAACTCAAATGGACATCACCAGGTACAGCAGGTACCAGCATCAAAGCTGATGACGGTTGATGTAACAGTAGTTCCAGTACTTCCGAGACCGAAATAGATATCGATCCATTTCCGATTCGCTGATCGACAGGCCGGACGTTCTAATTAATAGCGGTCGTTTTCGTTCGATAGCTAACCGCAATTCTTCCTCTTGGTAGAGTAGACACGCATTCTTTGGACAACTGGACGGACAACAAGAGAGCACACTTCAGTCTATATTCTCAATTCTTCCTTCCGGGAAATTAACCCAAAGCCCGCCGTGCGTGAGTTCTCGCCGATATAAAAAGGATATTGCTTTGTGGATATCCACTCCACCAATTCTCAACAACACTTCAATCGTTAAAGGCAACTTTATAATCAGACACCGTGTGAGGATGGATCTGCTCCACTTGAGGGCGAATGCAACATTAACAGATACTATCGCACACTTGACGTCTGCTGTTGGGAAAGTGCACATTCCATGCTTTACATGCGCCTGGCTGCTGCCCGGACACTGTGTTTGTGTGTCCAACCCGAGTGGTCAGCTGTCAGGTGAAGTTGTGCTAGGCAACAACAGTACTGTACTGTGTCTCGACTCGTGTCTGTTTTTTGATTTTTATGAGACTCTTTGTTCTCGAGTCTCTTGAAAAAGTTTGTAGTTTCTGTCCGTTATACAACACCTGGGAAGGACATTTTTTGCATTAGACTATCACTGTGTACAAACATTTCACTCCGGATTAGTGTAGCTTGTGGTATGTTAACCGCATCACTCCATGTGTCCTTGTCATGGATTATTTGTACAACAACACGGTACTGAACTGGTGTAAAAATGCCACAGCGTACACACCTTGGTATTGGAGCATCTTCACGCTGGTGCTTTCTTGAAGACGCTTCTGACGCCCTGAACGGTTCAGCTCAGTTTCATGACAGTGGGATATTGATACGCCACAACTCACTCGTCCCTCGTGCCTAACTCATTACCTACGGCGAGCCATAGTAGGTACTTTGTTGAAAGTGATACTTTTCTTTCAGTTTTGCCCACCGCTAACTAAGAGCCTTTCGTGCCGATGTTCGGCTGCATATCCTGCCGCAGTGCAAAATGGCACGCGATGCATCAAACCACAGCGTCGTGTGTTTGTGTGCAAGTGTACGGCACATACCAGCGGGTTGCACACCTGTAGCGTGCTCCAAAGGTAATCCGACGTACCTTCACAACGAGCTTCCATCGCTGACTACACGAAGGATTATTTAAGGAATTAAGAACCACCCGACGGTCCCGCACGTATCTTCCCTCGGACAACAGACACGAGCCGTGCCGGCACGGCGCTGCGACACGGCACAACGTCTGCACCGGTACGAGTTGAGCTTCGAGTGCACTTTGCGCTTGATTGTTGCCTGCTATTCGAGAGGGCGTCAAGATCGACAGTCATGTTACTAGCGTACTAGCTTCACGATGAGCAACAACAGCACGGGGAAAGGTAATGAATTTTTAAAATCATTCCACACCTTCTCCCACCGAACAAACCGTGTCTCGCTCGCCACGTAAGCCATTTTCTGCTCCAAAGCCAAGATTACATTTATGCAAGCACATGCATCACCGACCCATTGGCCGTATGCTAATGTGCCATTACCTGCAGTGCTGCATCATGGTTCGTCCTGGGGCGATGGGGGCTTTAAGCAGTTGCGAGGTATGCTCAGCTGGGAGGTATGATTTTGATGCAATAATTTCCTTTGTACGTACGGCTGCATGTGGCTCTTACGCAAGACATCTGTGCAAAAGAAGCAACAATAACGGCATTAAACATTTATACTTCGTTTGATGTGATTGATTGCTCAATTACACTTGATCACACGACAAGCGCAAGCGTGATACATGAATGGATAGTAAACAAAATGTGCTAGTCATTCTTCGTGGAAGGAAAGCTGAATGGAGATAAAATCACGAAAACAAATTGCAATTCCAATCACGGCACAGTATTAAACTGGCTTTTGAGGAGCATTTTTACGTTTTCTTTTACCAGGTAATGGGTATGACATACATTTATGTTTAAATACTTGAAACTAGTTTATTATGACAGTATTGATTGATAACACAATACAATCCATAGTTTCAGTTAAGTGGTTGAATTTTAAATGAACATTTGCATATGAAATGGGAGCAAAATTGTTTATAGCAATTGTGATGAGTTTTATGGCTCAAAAATAAAGCATTCTGACTGTGCGTTAATTGCATTTTCTGCCAATCAAGTTGTTTTCCTCGAGGAAAATTTATGAAAAGACGAAAAACCGTTCGCTCCACTTTTTGTTTACAATGCTACATACAATGATTCCAAAATGTTCTTAAATTTTTGTTTATTTTTCAAAAACAAATATATAGAAATATATAGAAACTTAAATATGTTTGAACATGCGAAAGGGTTTTAACAAGGAATGTAAAAAGAAATTGATGAATAGACGTCAAGTACTGGGCGCCTCCATTCATCGAAAGCATGTTTCGATTTCTTATATTATTAATTCAAAGCCACAAGCAATACGCAACACCTCAACAATTAAAAAATTAAACCAAAAAAGAATTTTATAGGAGCAATTCATACAATTTTCAATAGATCTATTAATAACGTTAGCCAAATGACTAATTTTATTTCTCAAACGATAATAATCCCCTATTCAACGAGGATGGCCAATGCTGAGCGAGAAGGTATGTCAACATGCAGAATTTAAAACAAGCTCAACCCACACAAGATTGACCCACTGAAAGTGCTCTTCTAAAGAATGAAAGATGAGTAAAATATGTTGTTATATGTAAGGAACGGAACTGACCGTATTTGGTTTGAACAAAATTTATAAAACCACGCAAAGTTCTTCAATGACTCTCAAAATAAATCTGCAAATAAAGCAAACGCCCAATGCAAATCCCTATACATTTTTTCCAGTAAGGAAAATTGATGCATTCCGGTGAAGTACTGGGCGCCTCCATGACAACAAATAACTGAACAGAAAAAAAAGGATCTACAGTCGTGCCTTGTTTTAAAAGTTTATTTTGAAGGGTTTTCAGGCGAAACTTGTTTTTAAAAACAAAACTTCGATATAAATATATAAATAGTTTATAAGAAAATACAAGGATTATACCAAAAAAACTATTCGATTTTTTAAATTAAATTACTTTCACCGCTACCTGCCCGTTGTTCACTTTATTGATTCCTTTTACTGTATGTTCAAAATAGCACATCGTAACAATTCCTAGAAGAAGCTCGAGGATAAAGTTAACCGGAATCAAATACTTCAATTATATCGAACAAAGTTCGGAGAAATTGTGAGTCGGCCAGATATATTCCCATTCTGTTTGGAGGCAAAGTGAATATACGAATCGATTTTGTTGCAAGACTGATACACACGAAATACGACAGTAAATCAAAGAAACTTCAAACACATTCAAACATCGGCCGATTCGTGTTGTTCGGTGTTAACCCTCTAGCCCCATGTTCCCGGAAGATATAAAGTGACGCCAATGACACCGTAGCGAGTATATGCCAAAGTTTGTACCGGGAAGCCGACGATGCATTACGGGTGGAAGATTTGAACATTCGAAGCGTATCATTTTTTCTGGAATGCAACAAAATTATATTTCCGAGTCAGAAAATGTAACTCTAAATTCCAAACATCTGATAGCCATGCTAAGCCATTTATACGCTTCGTCAGTTCAGGTTTTCGATAAAACATTGTAACGATTCACACCGCGGAAAAGTTTCCAGACCACGATTTTGCACTTTTACGTTGATCATAATGAGACACGAACGTGAGATTTATGAGCATTCTTACCCACGAGCTAGCTATCGTAATGGGCAATAAATGGTCAAATAAACTGTCTTCCAACAGAGAGCACATACGAATGAACAATCGCAGTATTGAACACTATTTGTAAAATACCCTTTAGAGTAAGGTTTTATTTGAACAACTAAGCCTTCTACCTTCTTTTAACATGTAAACACTTAAATGTAAAACCTCTCAGTTAATCGTCATAAATAAATTCAACCACTCAAAACCCACCTCAGGTTTGGCAACAATATGTACATTCTGGTCAAGAAGTGTTTGCTCTTTTTGCAATCTAAACTGTCAAATGAGGCTCAAACCACAAAGTTCAATATGTTGCAGCATGTGTTTGTGCAGATTTCTTTTTTTTGTGTTTTGCGGTTGTTCAATCTAACCAAGATGGTACTACGAGCACATCAGAGCCAAACTCGTCCCAGTACCAGCTATTCGATGGAAATGGAAAACATTTTAACCACAAATTGAACCACCAAAAACCCCACAACCTGGCGGTAAATTGTGCACCGATTTCTCGGAAGAAAACCCCCGCACAAACACACAAACAACCTTACGACCCCTTCGGTCATCGGGCGGTTTTATGGTGTATCAATTATTGGCATCGTCCCTGCTGATAAGGATCTACGATGGGAGAGGAGAGAATGGAAAAGGGCAGCGAAGGTCCATCAAACCACAAACATAAGCCACTCACAATCGGCCAAACAAGCTCAAGCGGATGGTCCCGGTGTCTGCCGGGCAGCGGTAGCAGGTATTTTGACAAATGGTATGCTATTTCCGATTGCCGCGCCATGCCTTCACACCTGTGTCACGTGGACGAGGCTACGGTTCATCCGTCCATCTTCCCATGGATCTCCCGCCCCATCACCCTCGGGCCAAGTATGGGTGAGACCATTATGGGTGAATTTATGTGATGGTCGATAGATCGGGCATGAATCACCTTAGCGCCATTATACCGTCAACATCGTGATCATTATCGAAGCTCTAAACGACCGTCATCAACGGAAGGCTATCAATAGACTCCGATTGTGTTCCCTTTGGATGGGTGGAAAGGGCAGTACGAAACGGTGACCAGGGTGAACAATGTAAAGAGCCCTAAATTCAAAAGCCCCCACCAACGTGGGAGACTTCTTGTGGAGCAACAAGCTAGCACAATCAGCAGTTCGTCAAACTTGTACACAATAAACCACTGCTACAAGAGAACCGCCACACGTGCAGGAAAGTGAAAAGCTTCGCAATAATTCTTCAATCAGCATCTTATAAAAAACCCGATTATTGTATTTATTTGTACAGCAGAATCCTTCTAAAAACAACAAACAATTTTCTCGTTGAACCTTCCACCATCGCAGTGCGTCAAGCTTTTCCAGACGTTCTATCGCAGGAAAAACCATATTTTACCCCAAAGGTCCTCGGGGAAAATTGCTCGAGTGCGTGACACTACAATCCTTCCAGTGAATAAGAAATAAGAACAAAAAATACGCAGGCGGAAGACCTTCTCTCCTTCTGTTTTCAATTCTAACCCGCCTACCCGTCTAAGCTTTTCGATTTATTTTACCAACTGAACCGCCACAAACGAGTAACCTCGCACTCTCTCTCTCTCTCGCTCTTTTCTATCTCGTTCTATATCGTTCCATTTTCGTTGCTGCGAGATAGGAAGCGGGCGGAACAATTACGGGACCACCGAGCACGGGAGCATCCGGCCAGCACTGCCCAACCACCATCGCCCCGAACCGGCCGGCCCACGCGAAAGAGTACACGTTCCTGGACATTGAGCTGAAGTACGGAATCCTACAGGTACGTATGCGGTAGCCCCCACCCCGTATTGAAACCATTCGCCATTTATTGTTTTTTCTCGCTCTTCGTTGTTGCGCAGTTGGTCCTTTTGCTCCTCTTCTTCTCGGTATACCTCTCTCTCTCTCTCTCTCTCTTGCCCTACGCCCCTACCGCTATCTAATACCCTATTAATAAAGGACACACAATTTGTCATCGGACCGCGAACCGTTACCGGGTTTCGGTGGCCTGTCCCAATAGCTTCCCCTCGGGCGTGCATAAGGAAACCCCCAGGCACGCACAGAGAGGGAAGAAAAAAAAAAGAAGCGGAAGGATTCCTAAAGCGTTCGCAGAAGCAATGATTCGTAAAACTGGCCGCCTTTTTTTCCTTGGTCTAGAACAGCTTGCCCTCGGCCGGGCGAACATTCTGCAACCCCCCCGATATCGTATCATTGCTTCGTCCAACTGTGACGGCAAGGTGCGTCCGGGTCCAACTGCCGGTCAACTGGAAGATCTGCCATGCTGCCATTTTATTTTTCGCCTCCTACTCAGTTTCTTTTCCGAACCTTGTAGACTCGCATCGAACACAAAATCGGATCAATAAACAAGCGGAAACAAACGGTCTTGCACACGTTTCCCGCAAGCAATGGCGAAGCACCTTAACAAAGACACACACACACACACATAAAAACTCTTTAGAGTGTTCTTCCACCGTAAAGTATTTAAATGGAGATCGGTGACATTTTCGCAACGCTCCTCTCGATATCGACCCAACCACTTTTGCCGATAATTGTCCGCATTTGCCCACCAGAACTTGGCATGGAAAACGTGACTAGTGGGTCAGTTTTTCAATTCTTCGGCTTGCTTCCTCATAAATGTCCACTGCCCCTTTTCCGGGTCAACATGATCGATTAGCACGTGAATACTGATCTGATCGATCTGACGATGGTGGAACATTCAACGACACCGATGCCGTGGTGTGATGCCACGTGCACGCTGTGCCTGCCCGTCTCGTTAGGCACATTGCACAGCGGTATACAGCATCCGGGTAACTTGTTTAAAAATGCATTCTATGCCCTCCCATCCTTCACTGTGGCTATTATTGTACTCTCCTCGCTCCCTCTCACTATCCCACCCTCCCTCCCCACCAATAGCTTCCTGGTATTGTGCAGGTTTTTCAACCATTTCCGTGAAACCGTTTGCACTTCGGTCTGTTTACCTCACGCAGACAGAACAACGCTCGTTCGCCCCCAAGGAAAAACTATTCTTTGTGCAGCATAATAATGATGATTTCAAATGGCACATTTCTTCACAATACCAAAGTCACGTTTCAGTGTAATAGAAAAAAAACACACGGCCGCTCACACACACAAACACACTCAGTTGTGCTGTAAGTGAAACCTCTGGGCCGAGCGTGGCCAAGCAATGCGACCGGGGTTTTCAGCAGTGCGCAATTGATACGATCTATCGAGGCGGAACGATTCTGAGGCGTGTTCTGGCGTCACTTGCTCGGATAAAGCCACGGTGGTGGCTGGGTACTGTCAAGTAATGTTAGCAATTTCAACGAGGCCAATTTTATCGCCCGCATTGCAAAAAGGATTACGGAGAAGGCAGGAAAGCGTTCGTTATTTTTAAGTTTTGTTGGTAGCTCCGGTGGAATGCAAGCGACGGAGATGTAGGTGAAGGACTTCGATCAGTTATTGTTTGTAGCGTCGATTGAGCGTCGGTTTGTCAATGGATGTTATAAAATGTTTAGTTAATGTTTATTCTAATTTTGGTCGAAAAAATAATAACTTTGTATAGTTAGTTGAAAGTTGTTTTAGTCTATTAGTGATTGATTCTTGAAATTGGTTTTTATGTAACTATTTTTTGTGGCCGTTTTGTTTTTATCCAATTATTATGAAATACAAAATTGCCTTTAGTGCTGCTTTATTTTATAGATCAAAGATTGGTCCATCGTCATACTGTTTTCCCTTTACAAATCAGTACGTATTGAATGTTTTATATCCTTTTCTCAGTTATCCTGTATCAATTGTATGTAAATCTTCTCTTTTCATTAACTCAACTCTATTTTTCTCCTACTTAGCTTCTATTTTACTTCCCATATTCCAGTTCAATATTTTTTACATTTCTCTTCAATTATGATCATTTTTTTCATTTTTTTATGTTTATTCTACTCGCTCTTAAATGTTTATATAAGCTATATAAAAGTTTTTTTAATGTTCAAAATTGTTGGATGTATTTGCTTTATTCAAAATAAAATCATTTTGTTTCTTAATCCGCTGATCAAGGATTTTTTTTAAATAAATATTATTGTTCATGCATTTTTTGAAGAATTTTAAAAACATAATGGTCGGAAAATGTATCGTTTGTTAATGTTTTTATTGAATTATTTATGCATAAACAAAAAACGATCTCCTCCTTGAAACATAATACCTTTCAATCCTCAGCGTGGTCTCGACCTGCAGCGTGTAGAGCGTAACGAAACGAAAAGGCACAAATAAATAACGTTATTCAAAACTTCATTATACTTCCATTCCATTCCCATGACGATTGACGAAACCCAAACTGTATTCCATTCGTTACAGATCACCGAAGCACTATCGTTCCTGCACTACTCCGGGCAAGTGATACACAAAAACGTCTGCCCGTCATCGATACTGATCACGAAAAAGGGCACCTGGAAGTTGGCCGGATTCGAGTTTACCGAGCGCACCAACGAAACCGATGCAACCGATCCCGTACCGTGCCAACCCTGGTCGACCAGAGCCTCCAAGCTGGTGCAACCGAATCTAGACTATATGGGTAGGTTATGAGACTCGCCACACACAGAAACACAGACAAAAAGTTCATCAACTCATCGCGACTCATCTCGTTCCACAGCGCCCGAAATCCAGATTAACAGTAGCTGCAGCATACTGAGCGATATGTTCTCGCTCGGCATGGTTATTTGCGCCATCTTCAACCACGGCCGCTCGCTGATCCAGTCGGGCAATTCACCCTCGACCTACCTGAAGCAGATGGAACTGGTTGGTATTTTGGGCACGCTCGACCGACCAACGCCGAACCCAAAATGGCACCCAGTTCGGGGGTTTTCCCACACACACACACGCGAAATTATGTGCTTTATATGCTCCTCCGTCACTACACTTTTTCTTACACGCCTCATTTTTTTCCCGAATGCAATGCAATCCGGAGCACTAGTTCGACGCGTCTTGTTTGGCTGTCGTACGACTTCAACTCCCGGTGATGATGAATATTCATCCGGGTGCGAACGTTAAGCCGGACTGCTCTAATTTTCAGCCCTTCCGAAAGCATTGTGAGCCTTTAAGCTCCAATCTGTTCTACGGAGTCGAAGGGGCACACATACGGCAAACAAACCCACCAAAAGCACATTCCACAGTTCCTGACGATAAATTTATTTTTTCCCAATTTTCCGTCAGCATCCGTGAATAGTATCCAATTTAAGCTTTGATGTATAGCGGGCATCCTGCCGGAGTTTGGTTGGTTGCTCGCTTGGTTGAGTTTAGTACCTGAGTGCAAGACCCGAGTCTTGGCCCTGGTTTGGCTTACATCGCCGAACAAAGCAATCTTCGGAAGTAACTTTCCTTGCGTGTCGCTTATAAGACATCGCCCAAGATGAGACACACAAAAGGCGCACGCACAATTCAAAGCAATGACAGCAAGGGTACAAGCGCGGAAAAAAGGCAGCAAAAGAAAGAGGCAGCGCCCTAAGTGTAATCATAAATTCCGTACATCGTTTATGTTTCTGGTGCTGATAAGGTACACGCAGAAGGTACATAGAAGGTACCTCCAAAATTGTGGAGTTTGATGGATCATGTTACGGGTGTAATATTTTGTACACAAAATCAGGCCGACGTCCGACAGCCGGTTTCCTTGGCCCTGCACTTTTATCCTAAAAACAAGTCATTATATTACTTTGCATGCTTTTTAATACAACTTAAACTGTGTGAGATGAGATCGAAATTTATAAACAAGACTTGTGCTTTTGCAAGCGACCCGTTTATTGCCTTAAAGAAGTCCAGAAACATTAATCCTAGCTTTGCTATAAACGTTTGCTCTACAGGGTAAAGTTTTATAGCATTTTATGTTCTCCCTTTCTCTCTCTCAATTACTGTCGATGGGGACGTATTTAGATGGTGGCGCCCGTATTTAGAAACACATTCAAAGTGCTAACTTTATATCCCAACAACAATACAACACCTTCACACGTTTTGCAAAAGCCTCACATACACACGGACGACTAATACAGCAGAATCCTTTCACGTACCCGGTACCGTACAGGGAACGCTCGTACTCCCT
Source organism: Anopheles stephensi (assembly GCF_013141755.1). Lineage (NCBI taxonomy): Eukaryota > Metazoa > Arthropoda > Insecta > Diptera > Culicidae > Anopheles > Anopheles stephensi. The sequence goes on along the minus strand of NC_050203.1, from coordinate 29,178,243 downwards.
CTTTTTTACATCATTTAACTTGGTTAGCTTTCATTTTATTCACAACAATAATTAAATCAACTCCAAACTCTCTGCCCGGCCTGCACTCGGCGACTCGGAGACTCTGCAGAACAGAAGCGGCCATGATTTTTTCCCTTACACACCAGAAAAACCAGCACGAGGTTAGGGGTTTTCGGAAAAGTGCTACCAACCCGGTACGTTGTAACTTACAAGCCCGTTGGTAAATTGCTCCGGGAAGCATACACTTTTCTGTTCGCGTTGTACCGGGTGGCTACGAGGCAACGGGGTTTTGCTTCAGTTTATTTGCCCGTCTAGGACGGTTAGCACGTGTATGCCACCTTCGTACGCCGGCGGTAGGAAGACTCACAAAAATTGTTATTATGTACTGCCAACAGATTGTTGATTAGATTCAAAAATACATTCACTCCCACCGACCATGCCGTCGAACTTTTGTGTGTGTGTGTGTGTGTGTTTGTGTCCCTTCAGGGAGTAGTCTTAAGCGAGCGTCGGCAAATTATTTGCACAAAAAACATACGCAAAACACAGGTTGTGTATGTGTGTGTGTGTGGTGAAATGCTTGGGTGATTCGTGTCGCGCAGACCTTTAATGGAGCAAGCCTATTATTAGAAGCCCATTGATACTGCAAATATATCCCACGCGATAAAGCTCCGTCACGACACCACGGACCGACAGCACGAACATGTTCCATTCACACGCAATCAATGTATGTGCACCAAACCCGGACCACATCTTTCCTCCCCAAACCGTTGCCACACCGTTCTCTACCTTAGCTACCTTATGGTGTGTCCCTTGGCCGCCCTATAAATTGGCGCCATGCTTCCTCTTGCGATGAGTACACACACACACCAATACGTCGGGGATGATGTCCCGAGGTTTCCGAGACCTGGGAGGGATCGGTGATTAGTTTAAACGGAGCGAGCGAAAGCGAGTGAACAGAAGAACGGGAACTAATTTTCTATAAATCATCAGCTAGATGAGGCCGTGCACAATATCCTACCGAGGATACCGATCCCGCTGCAGGAGGCAACCACAAGGCTATTGAAGAAATCACCCGGAGCTCGCCCGACGGCTCAGCTACTAACGCTCATCAAGTACTTCAGGTAGGATGGACACGTTTACTTTACTCTTCCCGGCGGCATCGGGTGGGCGACAGAAGATACAAAAAATAGAAGGGCCTTCCAGCCTCACTTTACCATTTTTTCGCCGGAAGTTTCCTCGCGGCTCGATGCACACAGCACGCGGTACGCAACGGCATAATTGGATTGGGCCGTGTTGTTCGGAGGGTTTTCGTTTTTTTTTTCACCTCCACCGTCCGTCCGGTGCCACCTAATTCCATTTCGTTCCGTTTCGAATCGTTTCGCATTTCGTTATTTTCCCATTTTCTTCGGTTCCGCCAGCGTTTCTAGTGTTCCACGTCCCTTTTTTTACACGCTCTTTAATTCTTCCTCTCCGGCCACGACTCGTTCCAGCGATCCGGCCGTCCAGGCGCTACAATTTCTCGATGTCATCAACATGAAGGATCCGACGCAGAAAACGCACTACTACCGGAGCACGCTCAGAGAAGTTCTACCGTTCATACCGCGGGTAAGAAGCTACACGGACGTGAAAATATGTTTTTATTTGCTATTTGATGCCGTGGTCGTTCACCGGCCGTCCGTCCGCCCGATTTCCATCAAGCGCGACGCGATCTACACAGCAAAACAATTCATTCGCTGTGTACTCGCTTCCCTCAGGTGTCCTGTGCAGCGAGCGCCCATTTTTTTCTTTCCTCGATGGGAAAAGGCTTGCACAAAATTGCTTCATTTTGCTTCGCTGCACAAATTCGTAATAATCGGCACCGGTCACGCTGGGGTGGCGTTAGATCGCAAATTTGTCGATGGATTGGACCGCCTCGCACCATCACCAAGTTAAACCGATGTTAATGATTTAATGCTGGCAAAGCGATGAATATTACTGCACTCATTACTGGAGCCGAATTTCTGTTTGCTGAACGGTGGCTGACATTTTCGGGAATGCATAATTGATTTGCATTTGGGGTTCGGGGCTCGGTGCGCAAATAAGTGCGTACCGTATTGGATGAAGGCAGTGTACATCAATAATGGTGCTGATGAGGATTGTTTGTTCTGGTAAATGATGCTTTCGCTAAATAATAATCAGCGATGTGAGCCTAGGCCTGAACAGGAAGCACTCTCAGAATGCAATATCATATTCTATGAATGCGAATGAACAAATATTGAGAGCTAATTACACTGTTGGAAAACAGCTGATATAATTGCAGGAAACCAGTTTTTAGGTACAACGTTTAATGTCCTGCAAAGTATGAAGATTCGAGGCTTTGTTATAGTTTTACTAGTCAATACTATATTGTACATTCCTGTTCTTCATCGTAGAAGTAATAGTTACGTGGGTCAATTTTTTTTTCAAGAAAACTTGGAAATGTATTTACATCAAGCACTAAAAACTGTTCTCAGTTTTGCCCTACTGCAAAAATCTATTGCAATCGATCACGTCGGTTTAGAGTTCAATATTCTAAGCTTACTGGAGAAATCATCCATTACTTTATAAAAATGTCCCTTGTCCACGTGGATAGTCAAACAAGTCTTTACACCGGAGCCAGGCCAGTCTAAGTCGCTGCCCAATCGTACAGCCTATAGAGCACGCTGCGTTGAGATCATTGAACAGCTCACGGTGCTCGTCTTTATAGAGATCACTTCATTAAACTAACTCACATACCTGATCAAAAACTCTACTGACCTTTAGTTTTAAACAGAGCCTTTGTCTCTGATATCGTCGCAGTAGGTATTTTAAGCGGGAAAGTTTCGACAAACAGTAGTATGGTCAATGGGTGATTTACTTTTTACCCAAGCTAAGTGAAGGAGACGACCTCTTAGTTCGATCATATATTCGTTCATTTTTGTTTACGCTTCGTTAATCTTCAACCCAAAGACATGAGTCGTGCGTTCCATTGCTTGATAAGCTTCTACTGCTCAGGAAAGCCTCAGACATTTGACTTCATTAGCATATGTCTGAATCTGAACTGACTTATAGGTGATAGTACTCCAAGGTTTTCCCTAGTGAGTCTCAGGTGGACCATCGTTGTGCCAGGTCAATACGAAGACAGATGGTAGATTGAGAATGAGAATGAGTGATTTCTATCCTCCTTCAGATAACAGGTGATGTTGCTCGTTGTCATTCTACTTATTCTCGTTGTTAAAAGTTTGGTCACTACTATTTCATAAGAGGTCTAATAATAATTGCTAGCAATATCCATCAAACAAAGAAGATATTTTAGATCATCATCATCTTCTTCTTCCTTTTCTTATTCTTCTTTCTTGGCCTAACGACCCCTTAGGTCATGCTTGTCATTTCTGGCTTGCTAGACATTATGATACGCCATAGTTGGAGAGTCAGTCCTCGCTACGAAAGAACGGTCTGGTTGGGATTTGAACCATGGTGCTGTATGAAGACCGGTGCTGTTGTCGTTACTACCACCAGACCACCCAAAATTTTTGTCCTTTACTTCTTGTTAGAAAACATTACAAACTCACTTGTCAACAATGTATCTTGTGTACTTTTAATTTATTATTTTCCTGCGGTAAAAACGAACGCTCATCACGGTTAATCATAATCAATTACAAAAACCATGTAAAACAACAGCAGCCCACAAGCTATTTCCAACACAAATATCGCACACAAAACGTCTTTATCGAACCTGCTTGTAACAGGCCAGGTCTGAATGGTTGATCGATCCTTTATGCGGTTTCCAGGGCTGTTTGCCCTAACCTGCACACCAATCACGGATGTAAACAACCTTTTCTCTTTTTCCAGTTCATTTGCGTTGCGTTGCTTAATAAGGGTTCGTCTTCCCACACCCACCTTCCCAACACACTCTGGGCCCTCTCACTGTCGAGCTATCTGTGCTTTGGTAACGATTCGTTCGAATACCGTTTACCGCCCGAGAGCTTCAATAAGAGCGTGGTCGAACCATCGGAAGCCATTTTGCCAATGCTTCGAAAACCCCTCCCACCGGCCGTCCGTTCATCGCCCGAGGCAAATTGACCTGATGCAAAAACTCGGTTTTCATCCGAACCGAGCCCGGGTTTCAAAAATCAATCAACCTCAATCGATGCAATCGAAGGATAGCTGGGTGAAGCAGTCAAGCTTCACCGTTGTTGTCAGAATCGGAGCCACGCTTGTGACGAGTGTGGCAGGCTCGTAGCTCATCTTACCCGGGCACAACAACCTGTTGCACACAGTTCCAGCTAGCGGTTCGACCATTAGAGTCCAATCGAAACGGGCGCTGTTGTTGCTGGAAAAACGTTGGATTCGCTTTTCTTCGAAAGCAGCGCGTAAGATGCTCACCAAAAAGCAGTAAGCGATCCCCCAATCCTGGCGGGGGTTAACAATGTAAAAGTGCAAATTAGATTTGATCGTCCGACTTTTCCACACTTTGCCGCCAGTCCGTTAAAGGCAACAATATTGATTTCAGCAGCAGCAGTTTGGCAATATATTCCTCATTTTCTTACACTCGCTCGCTCAGACGGGTGCGAAAGAGTTCCGTGCCGATGGATTTGCTTGGCATGTGACTTGGCGAGACTCGCGAATCGTTGGATAACGGTGGAAAGCGGATGGAAAACAACATGAAGGGCAGTAATCAGTTTATCGTGCTGGTTCCCTATAAATCACACCACTCTCGATTGGCAGCGACCCATTCGCGATTCGCCCTGTTTAATTTGCCATTCTACAATGTGATGGGTCGTAAATTTAATACCTCACACATCGTTCACGTGTGCTGTCGGCGATCATACGCACGAAAGGTGAGGCGAAAAAAGAAATACAAAACCACGAAAATAGGATGGTGTAAGGGATAACAGAAATCTTTTTAAACATCATTAGAAGAAGGTTTACAGTCGTTCAAAGGGAAATGTTTTCTAACGCATGAAAAATGAGGTTCGTATTTGTTGAATCATTTTGATTACGTAAAAATGAACACTGTTTAAACTAAAGTTTGTTCATTATTTTTTATTGTCTAGCTGTTAATGCGTTTTGGGGGGGCGGTCCGGTGGCCGAGGCGACAGCGGCGCCGGTCTTCACACGGCAGGGCCGGGGTTCAAATCCCATCCAGACCGCCTCCCCGTACGAAAGGCTGACTACTTTTCTACGGGTAAAATTAAGTCACAGAAAGCCAGAAATGGCAGGCCGAGACCTCTCGAGGTTGTAGTGCCACAGAAGAAGAAGAATGCGTTTTGGATGATTGCAATTTTATATTTAGCTCTTTTTAGCTAAGTTTTTTTCTTACAAAAGCAGAGGTCATCAGTACGTCCGCAGCAAGCCCGAAGTCGAGCTAGCTATTCTAAAGATTGATGAACAAACATTTATATTAAAATTCATTTAAAATAATAATTTCTTAATACAGCTGCAGATGGCTCATGTACTCATGTGAATGTTTTTGTTTTGAAATAGTTTCCCAGTAGATGAAATAGCTGCACCATTCTTCACAGGATAGGTTCGAATCCTATCCGGTCCGTTGTGCTGACCTCGCAGGTCGTGCTTCTAAGGAGTTGAAGAAGATTGCATGCTTCTATGTTAATTTATGGGAGTGGACCGGTGACCGAGGTGACAGCGGAGCCAATATTCGCATGGCAGGACCGGAGTTCAAACCCCATCCAGACCGCCTCCCCGTATGCAGGACCGAATTTCCAGCTACGGGTTCTAGAGGGTCATTTTAATCGAGTCTCAGAAAGTCAGAACTAACAGGCCGAGGTCTTTCGAAGTTGTAATGCCAAAGAAGAAGAAGAAGATATTTATTTAAAAGAAAATATGCGTCTTTGGAATTCCACAAATGGTTGCTCAGGCTCGGAACTGTACTTCATAAAAACGCTGACATGAAGTAATGATAAAATCTTCAAAATATCCAGGGATGAAATCCTCAGAAATAAGCAGACATTGTTTCGTGATATTAAGTCTTCTCATTCTACTTACGATGTTTGAAGAATATAACAACAAAAATTTATTGTACTCAATCTTAAAATACAATCAATCATACTACTCTGTTCCTTATTGTCTTATGAAGAAAGTAGAAAGCCTGCGGTATTGTTCCTATAATCGCTCAGAAGAAACAAATATAATAATGCAGAATAGACAATAAATCAAGGAAAAAAGCACTTCGTTAAAATTTAACACATTTTGAAAAAAACGTCTTTCGCAGTATTTTTCGAATAATGAAACTCTACACCATTCTGCGATAAAAGCAATCCCTAGACCAGACTTTTGTTTTCAGGAAATACTGAAGATACATTATGCATACAAGCCTTTCCGTCCCATGCACTGCTAGATATTTAAATGTTTGTATGAATTTAAGAGTGTTCCCCAGTCAACTGACAGTCAAATGGGAGGAAAATTAGGATATTTCATGAATTCATGGATCGAGTTATACGAGTTAAAACCAGATTCTAGCAATAAGGCCAGGTCGTTCATCATGAATTAAAAGACAACAGATTCTCGGAAAATCTCAACGGTGCCTCACAAACTAGTAACTTCAACCCAATCAAATATGTAGATAGGGTTCCTCAAGAAAAACTATAATACCTTGACGTTTGTTCATTCGGTGTATCTTACTTAATTCCGTGACTTATACACATTTAGAACAGCTCTGTACTAAAACACCTATAGGCATCATTTGTTATTTGTTAGCACCTTCAATCGTAAATGACTCTTTAAAATTAAACTTCGAATTTTAAGGACATTCAATAGTAAAAAGTCAGCATTCGTAACAAATTCATAAATTTGTTGTTCTCAATTAGTATGTTGAGTGTACCAGCGTCATCCATCTAAGTGCCTAACTGTTATCACTGCTCTAACCAGTCTATTACCAGCTAAGTTCTTCCGTGAAATTGATAGTTTTCCCTTCCCGTGTACCGTAGCACCGGTACCGGAACAGGAACAGACAAAACTACTACTAAAATGGCTATTCAATTTATCTGTCATAACCATCCACGCCGGTGGTGTTTACGTGCGGTGGGCATACACACAGCCACACTTTACCACTTACACGTCGACCTTCTGTTTCTTCCCGCACAGAAACTCTGGTGGCAACATATCTGGCCTAATCTGCAGCAGGAAATGCGTGCTGATGAAGTGCTGGCCGCCGTGTTGCAGCCCGCCCTCACCCTGGTCCAAGAATCTTCAAACTCGGAATATGAAGCAATCATTTTACCTACCTTTAAGTAAGCACCACCATCCTCAACCCACCTTCGATTCCATTGTGTACGCAAGCATTCCTTTCTCCCGCTGTCTACCCCACCATCTTTCCAATGGATGTAATGTAATACTGTGTTTGTGTGTGTGTGTGTGTGTGTGTGTGCTTTGTATGTTCTTTACAAGCTAGATCTTAACAGATTTCACACATCCTCCGGTACAACGCCACCGTTCCGTTCCCCGTTCCCCGGTGCGGTACGGTGGCGTTATACCAATTTTTGCTCTTCTCTTCCATGTTCGGCCGCCCGGGTTTCTTCCTCGCTCTCGCCCACAGGACTGTTTTTGTAGCTCCAAAATCTATACAAGCAACCGTAGCGTTATTAGAGAACTTACACATTATTCTAGAGAAAACACCACGGGACGATATACGGACGGAAGTTTTACCCCTACTGTTCAACGCACTGGAAAGCACAACGATACAGGTGCAGGTGAGTTGGGCGTGTGAGACGCCACACACGGTGCGGTTGCCGGGCTGGATGTCATGTGTTATTAGCAGGTACGGTATTTTGGGGCAGGGTATGTAAAATGGCCACCACCTGCCAGAAGACGTATGCCCTCCCATCATGGCACAGCAATCCAATTAGGTAATTCTCGACCTCTCTTTATCTTCTCGGCTGATAATCTTCTACGCAAGTGAACTTATTCGTAACAGGATGCTAGAGCGCAAATGTTTTGAGGGAAATTACAATCTCAGCTTCTGAAAATAATACTTCACCTGCACTCACAGGGAGCTCTAAGCGATTGTTTTTAAGGATGCGAGTGTTGTTTACGCTTCAACACGATAATACTCCACATAGAACTATCTCCAAACTCCCTGTTGTTTCCCGTTCGTTTGAAGTGTTGTGCATTGAATCGGTGCCATAAAAATGTTCCAGTCGGTAAGGCATTTCCCAATAATGCTTTCATGTGCCTGCAAACCTCGAGAAGCATGTGTTTTCTTGATAGCGCAAATCGTTTCCCAGAAAAAAGCACATTCACCACGAGAAAATGTGATTGAACTTTCAAGCATTTCAATAACTCTCCAACATTAATCCACAATCCAAACCTGTTACCGTTTGCACTATTTCCCATTTGCATTTCATAATGCTCAGCATCTCTGCCGAGCTAGCGGCAATAGTTTATCCAGCAGATGCAACCGATGACCCAGATGAGGTGCATGCGGGACAGCACACGAAAGCGGCAAGGTTCAATCAAATCCATCACAACCCTATCAAGATCAAAACCTTGAATCAACTTCCGCCCGCTCTTGGTCGACGCCTTACAGGATTAAGCTCCACTCGATCCTACTTACTTGCGAACGAGAGAAATGAAAACGACAGAGCCGCTTTCCCTCCTCACCAATGTCAATTATCTGCGAGCGCGAGTCGAACGAAAGGTTCCTCTCCCCTGGGATCCCTTCCCGTAACGAAAACTTCTTGAAAGCTTCGGTTCAACGCTTTGTTGCCCAACACCCGCGTTTGGGGAGGCGAGTGGGTTATCGCCGAGATTCGAGCTGTGATAAATTAATTTCCCACACAGTTTTCGTCCGTTCGCTTGCCCGCTCGTTCAATCACGGTACGCTTTACGGTTCGCAACCCTTCCGTCGTTCGCAGAGTGCAGCCCTGGTGGCGGTAACGAACGTGTACGACTATCTGGACGACATCACGATCAAGAAGCTGGTGCTGCCGAAGCTAAAGTCGGTGTTCGAGAAGAACCAGAGCGATCTGAAAATCATGGGCAACGTGCTGCAGTGCGTCGAACGTACGCTGGATAAGCTGGATAAGTCTCAGGTGAGTTGACACCGCCGGGCATGATGCAGCGAGAAACCTCATCTCATCTCGGCCTCCCCCCTTTGTGACAGATAATCGATGAGGTGCTGCCACTGCTGCTCGAGGTACGGCTCACCGATCCGGACATTGTGGTGCGCGTCGTCAGTAAGTATCGGCAACACCCGTTCCAGTTCCCTGTGCAACTCCAACTCCCAGAACGCTTCCCAGGTCTGCTTGGCGGCGAACTGCGGTCGACTCACCCGGTGAGATGACAGTTTTCACAAAATGCTACTGTGCCACGCGGGTTTACCTGTTGCAAATCAACGTTACGATGGGTTTTGTGCTGCAACTCCGACTCGGACAGTTCAATGGTCGGAACGGTGTGTGTATTTTTGTGCAACAGCCCGCAAGCGTTTTGAAACCGCTCAGCAGTGAGACTCTTCGGAACCTATTCCATTGCCCGGGAGATGTTTCAGCAATTTCATCCATAGTCATTAAGCTGCGGTGAAATGCTGCAAAGAAAATCGCCCTCGTGTGCATATGGTAATGGTAAATCGTTCGTTCGTCTAGGGTAAATCCTAGTTTGGTGAATGGGAAACTTACCACCACCGAGTCCACAAGGCACATTCGGTGCTTGTTTTATCAGGAATATTATGAATGCGGGAGGAAGCTGGTCAGCAATTAACTCACCGTACCTTCATTATTATTGGGTGCACAATTTATCAACCTCTCGGTGGTAATCGTGTATGCAAAGGCTGGCAGCATGTTAACTAGTAGAAAAATAATCCTGAGGCGCGTTAGTTCCTACTCATGTACTCATGTATCATGAGCCATGTCATTGTTGGTTTTGTCTGCAATGTTTGTTGACTTGTTAAGCAAAGAGAAAAAAACATAATTAAAGCCATGTAATACATCATAATGTCAAGGCCATGTTTATTACTTTTACGCCCGAGAGGTAAACGTGTGTCTGGGTATATGTCTAGACTTTTCTTATTAAATTCTAGTAGAACCGCCTGGCCGTATTGCTTAAAACTCCAGGGCGGTCCTTCTCCAAACCGTCAAAAGGCACCTGTCTAGACTTCAGTTTGACTTCCTCAATTTAAATCTTCTAATTTATTTTCATTTTGCTTAAACTTTTAGATATTTTAAGAATGGGTTTTAACTAGGATTCAAATATCATATTTATGTTATAAAAGTAAACATTTCAACTCATCTTACAACAACTTTTCCTTCCGTTGTAGCATCAGAAGCGTAACGCTTTTCTTTTTCTTGCTCCTCGCTCCTGTATACTGAGGCGCTCCTATGACCACCGTAATCACTTCGGGCGAAGTGGTCTAAAATTTAAATATAAAAATATCTTCCTTACAACCCACGTGCAAAAGTTTTTGCTCAACTGTCTACCCTCCATTCAGTGGATAGGAAACAGTCCTTGCATAACGTCATCCAGAACGATCGTGGAGGCGTCGTAGCTAACGCTCCAAGTAGCAATGAGGCGCGCGCGCGGGAAAGAGAGAGAGAGCGACCAAATAGAAAAAAAAGAACGAATTCTCCATTCAGGTGTTTCATCCTATATCTATCACCGAGGGACCAGCGTACAGTGTTGTACTACACTGTACCGAGCAAAAGTTTATTTTTACTATTCCCCCACGCCCGGCTGTCTATTTCCGAGAACGAAGGCGCACACGGGCGTATAATATCGATCAAAGTTACGATGCGTGAGATGCATCCTTACTGCCCTAGGGCATGTATAAGTTATTATCAGTTTAATGATTTTAATGAGATGGTATTAGGTTGGCGTACATTGTGCTGGAATTGCTTGCCAAACGTAATACATAGTTAGCTTATGGAGCAGCTATTGGTGATGATTGTGCCGTACAATGCGCTTTTCTTCCTCTAAGCCCGCTCTTTGATATATGATGCTTCACTAGCTTACCATTGATGTCGATAACAGTGCAGACTGCATGCAGGTCAGAACAATGCTCATATTAGCGTGTGGTGTTCGGTAGACGGACCATTTTCATTCTAATGCCTAACCGATTCATCGTTATTCGGTGGGTAGTAATTAGTGTGTCTGCACCGGTATCAAAGCACACATTATGGGAAGTCGTCGCCCGCAAAAAGCACACCGGGTGGGGACCCGTGGTTCGATAAAACCGAAAACGCAGCCCAGAGCAGCTGACACGGAGCTGGTACGCATAAAATTATATTTCCCCAGCACACACCTCACGTGGGTAAAGTTTGGAACCCGCGGCTGTCGCTAGTAAGCGTAATTTAATGAGCTAGAAATCATGTCATAAACCAGTTGATACACTAATAAAGCAAATTGAACAGTAAGCGCACCACACCCCAAAACCGACGCAAATGTATCGCGTGTAAGGTATGCGTGTGGCTGCATAAAGCATACGCCAGTCGGTAGGCGTAAAATTATTCATAGGATTTCCTTCAGTCCCTTCCGACGTGCTCCCGTACCCCCTTTTCCAACCGTACCATAAGTTCCATTCCGCTTGACGGCCCACTATCGTTAGCCAACGTTTATTCTCTCTTTCTCTTTGCATTCCCATACCTACCAGACATCTACCGGATCATGCTGTGTGACAAAAAGTATGGCTTAACCGTGAACATCATGGCGACCAAGGTGATGCCCACGCTGCTACCGCAAACCGTGAATCCGTCGTTAAATCTGGAACAGTTTATGATTCTTCTGGAGGTACTACGCTCACCGGCAGGGAAACCGCTTCGAGTTCTTTAACACACACACACATGCACGACCTTTTTCCAGGTGCTTCAAGAAATGCTGGACCAAATAGATAGACAACAACGTAACAAATTGAAGCTGGACAATCTATCGCTCCCGTCGCCGGACCGGCACCGGCCGCTGCGGCATCAGTTCTCGTCCGACAACATGAACGCGCAGCAGTTCAACATACCGAACCTGCGCATCGACCAGCGCAAAACGTCGAGCGCCGAGGATATGGCACGCAAGAACTCGACAGGTACCCGAAGAGGTATTGGAATGTCCTAAACGTGTGCATGCTATAGTTGTGTGTGTGTCGTAACCCCATTTCTAACAGGATCGGGTGCTCTAGGTAGCTGGTGGTTCGGCGGTTCGCCGTCCTCGCCGGACAGCAACTTCCTGCGCGTGGTGAACGCGTTCCCGAACCGCCGCCTGTCCGACAATACGCTCATGACACCGAAAATACGCATCGCGCCATCTTGTGCTTCGTCTCCGGGTGAGTAGCAATGGGACGGTTTCGTTAGCGATTAATGGTGGAGGGTGTTGTGGGGTTCTTTGCAGTCATCACGATAGGAGTAATTTTTAATTAACCGGTTCCTAGACGATTCCCGTCGTTGTGGCTTCAAAACACATCAAGACATCTATGCCGGTATTCAATCGGTGTATAAGACTGGATGTTCCATGACATATACGACAAAATATTCCGAGAATGATAAAGTATAGCTATGATCTCTGGGAATCATTGCAAGATATTCTTTTGGAGATATATTACGTGTATATTACATGCGTATAACACTATTCGAACTTGAGATTGATTAGTACATGAAGCATAACTTTTTTCCCATGTATGTCTCAGTCCGATTGGACCAGTTAAAGGACAAATCATGTTTGCAGACGTATCTAACCAGCTCGACCGTTGTATCAGGAACCATAATTAATGAGTAAATCAATGAACGCACCATCTACTGCAAATAATGGCCTCGGGTTTGGTCAATTCATATTTACCAAATGATGGTAGTTCTTGGTACTAATAATGAAACCTGCCATTTGCATAGTCAAATATGATATAAACACTATTCCCATGAAATCATTTGATGGACTTCTTCAAAACTTTAATCAGGTTTTGTTTCTAAATTTAATGTGCAGCTAAAAGCAAAATTTCCAATTCTAATGAACCCCATGAATTCATTTAATTTCATGGAAGTACGCATTTCGATTAAACTGCAATAGAGAGTCTAAGCATTTGACAATTTTCGAGTATCAAACTGTTTTACAAAAAACATTTTTTTTAAATCCTTTATCATTCAAAATGATCGGAAGGTCGTACCGGTCGTAAAGTTTATTAAAAATTCATCCACAGAGGCATAAGACTAATTTTTGTCATAGAAGAAGAGTTTTAACTTAACAACTGTCTCAAACACTCACTTAATTTACAACAATTGAGGTATTTCTTCGCCTCCATTTGCCTACAGTGAAGCCCAAAATAGGTTACAAATTGGTCATGCTAAGCGTTACCCTGTAAATTATTCCTATGATCTACATGGTACGAATTCTGTTCCAGAATTTTCACCAGCACGTGTACATTTCCTTTGCTGAAACCAGTGCACACCCTGTCAGGAGATATAATCCACAATAATCCTTTGAATAATTGCACAAATTACAACACATTGCAAGCAATCAAATATCAATGCTCGGATGTTGTTCGGTGCTGTACTGAGTCACCCGGAAGCATCCACACCGCTGCCTTGAGCTGATGTTTGAGCTAGCTGTGACTAAGACACATGAAAACCTCAGCCCATGAAGATTCTTCAAACCACCGGTTTGGTGTCACCGCTTGCACTCACATTGCGGTGAACTTTAACCGGCGCTCACTTAAAGGATAAAATAAGCTTAGCACATAAGCTCTACCTGGTGGTGGCGCCCGAGACTGGCTATGTTGACCCATTGGTTTTCCGTTTTCTCTCCCCGTCCCCCCCTCCCTCTCTTTTCACAGGTGGAACCCCGGGCGGAGGGCTACCGATACGACGACATTCGAGCATTGGTCCGCAGGAACGACGAGGCTCCAACATCAATCTGTCACCGCCGACTGTAAGTAGCAAGGGGCCCGATCTGCACCAGCTATCAACACCCAGTTGTTGTAGCGTGCGTATGCCTGTGTCTGTGTCGTAGTAGTACTTAACGCGTAGTGGAGAATAGGGCGGATGAGAATGCTTCTCCCGCGGTACGCCAACAGGAAGTAGCATCAGATAGCCCGAGTAGCGACTGCTGCAAACTAGTAATGCCAGCCAGCTGTAATGCCTAGTGCCTTATTTATGTATCTCTCTCTCTCTCTCTCTCTTTAACTATATCATACTCTTTACGCCTTTCGCTCTCACTCTTTTCACACAACCACATCAACTTTGCGTTGCCGTACTTTAATATCTTCATATCGCTCCCAGCTCTTTCCGATGTTCCGTTCGATTTATCAATAGGAATTATTCAATACGAAATCTGATCCTGAATAGTGATCTTATCTTCTATAAACCAGAAAGACCAGAGAGATGTGTATTTTCCACCTTCAAACAACAGATTTAAGAATTCTATTTATAAATATAAGAGCTTTCTACATGATACCTTCCTTCCATCCCGTGAAGTCTCAACTAAACTGACTTATCTTCTGACTTCATAGCTGTCACTACTTATCGTGCAACAAGCCAAACATACACCACACACGACACATACCTTCACGATAAAGGCCACACTCAACAAACACCCTTCACTTACTCCACAATAATGAAGTCTGCATGTCTGGTCCTTGTCAGCGCCGTACCCGTGCGTCGAATTCAATAATTTAATTAATATCAGCTCTCAAGTACGTACGCAAACGGTTCCTTCCCAAACGCCGGTTCCGTAGTCCCACTCCCATTGTAAAAGGGTCTTAACCCATGTGAAGAACCCCCCCTTCAGCTGAAAAGCGTCCATCGCAATATAATTGGCTAATGAGTTTCCAAACAATCCCTTCCCTTCGGCGCACTGTAATCAATCACGCCATCACAAAAGGGAGGGCCACCTCGCATTACGGTCGCGCCACACTTCATTAGGCATTATGACGGTGCATCTTGCAGAATATGTTTCACCGGGCCGGGTTCGATAAGAGACAACGGTTCCGCACCAAACCGCACCGTTCACAGCTTTAACTAACATAATGTTTCCATTTCTGTTCTCTCTTCCCACTTCTTCTGCTCCACCGGCAACAATTATGTGCTCACGGGGGGTGCTTGTTACCATTCGTACTTCCGGCGGAACCTTGCCTTCAATCTCGCTCTCTCTCTCTCTATTCTCTCGCTTAAATTTCAACGTATCTTCCGGACGATCCCCCCCGGACCGATTTGATCGTCCGTATCTACTGTAGCAGGCTTTCAGCGCTCGAGGAGGCTCCGGTTCGAGCCTTTCTGTGCCTTCCTCATCCGCTTACGTAGTAAGTTCAAATGGGCGCATGTACGGTGCGGTGAAGTGAACGTGTGAACCATTTTGGTGCACTCTCTCTTCCATGTCGTTCAATGCATGGGTGTGGGTGGGTTGTGTTTTGTGGTCACATTCGTTTCACACCTCTGTCTTGGATTGGCTTGTTATGTGTCCGTCAGTGCACGGCACGCGTTTTGTGTCTGTCAAAAATGTAAACCCCTCACAAAGCCAGATCCGGGAGGGGAAAATTGTTGTTTTTTTCATGTGTGTGCGTTATCACACCTTCGCATTCGCATGTTGCGATGATGATCGGTAAGATCGTTGTGTTCGTCTTGCTCTCTCTCTGAATGTGTGTGTTGCGTTACTTGTTATGTCTCGTTCGGCTGGTGTCCTGTGTGTGTTTTAAGAGTTACAAGCGTTACGTCTCTCTGTCGCTCTACTGCACACACGTGTTTGTGTGTCGTTATTAACGTCTCGTTCACGTTGACCGATGCATTATTACTGTTGTGATGTCTCAAACAATGTCCTCCTGTGCTCTGCCCAGCGTCCACTGTCCAATGTCCTTGCTTGCTGCTTGTATGAACCGTATATTTTTCTCTCTCTCTCTCTCTCGCTTTATTTGTATGTGTTTTCTTTTTTGTTCTTTGTGTTCGTCCGCATTGATGTGTGCCATAGATTGTCAAGTGCAATCTTCTCTGTTTCGGTGTTGATGTTGATCAGGTTCAAGGCGCTTCGTGAAGTTTGCGACTAAAAAATCCTTCAGCTTTTCCATTGGCCCATTCTTTCACCCATCAACTCCCAAACCCAGTATTGTTAACGCCTTCTTCTGACACCGAAAAAAAGGCTTGATCTTGTGTGAGAGAGCGTGTTTTTTTTTGACACCATTTTCCCACCACGTTTCGTGTTACGAGTCAAGCTTCCGGTGTCAGCAATTATCCTACGATCCATAGCTTTTTCCGTTCGTCGACTGCTCTGCAAAGCCTTCCGAAGGCGATTGATTGATTAGATGAGATGAGCCTGCCTTTTCGGAGCACAAAAAACGGTCCCAGTTTCCCAGTCACACACATCGACAAGCTCTGCTGTGCTGGAAAAACCATCCATCAGAAAGGAAAAAAACAATGGGGAGAAAAGGCAAACAAAAGAGTTCCTTCTTTTTCATCCACTGCATCAGTGCATCGCCGTCAACTGCTGGCTGGCATTTCGCATGCAGATAAAACGTTCTGCATCAAACGGGCCACAAAAAAAAGCCGGCGCTATTTCCACGGCGTCACTTCCACCCACTTTCACATTTTCCCTTTTGTTTTTGGACCACGCTCACCTGGTAAGGGGTTGCCTTATTCCGGTTCACATTCCCGCACTGTGGAAGCTACTCACACCTAACCTGTTGAGCTTGTGGATGGCACCTGTTGACATTTGGCCGGGAAAATGTTAGCTTTTCCGGTGCAGCGTTTTTTGCCACCCTTTTTGTTTCGCTCCTGTGGTTGTTCTTAGCTTCCGTCCTGGCTCCGGCTCACGCTTTGTCCTGTCGATAACGATCTATGCTTGCCTGCTGTCATGAGGGACGGTTTTGTGTGCGGCAACATACAGCTAGACACTGCTAGTGCTAGTGACAAAGGATTTGCGTGAGAGTAGGTGGAACGCGTCACCCAAAAAAAAACATGATGTGCCACAGAACGCAACACAGGGAACAAAAAGTCAAACTACCTTTTTGCAACAGGTTCATCCCAACGTGGGAGCAACTGTGATGTGCACTTATTTTAGACCACGGCATACAATGTTGTTGCAATGGGGCAGTTGTTAGAGCGGAATTTAATTTCCAACACATTTCAACGCTTGTTAATTGCATTTAACTTTGAAAGTGTTTGAAATGGTAAATGAAACCGGGGTTTTATTATTTTACGACCAGTAAGCGCAAAAACCCAATCAATATTATGGATGTTTACCTTTGTTGATTGTATTAAAAAATGAATCGCATATTTACGTTAGATATTGCCGATAATTGATCCACCATTTGCCATCATATTGATGAGTTTTGCGATCCGTTTTCGTTAGCAGGTTTTTGTTTGTTTTCGATTTTTTCGCTTCTGCCATCCATTCACCACGGAAGTAAAGCGATTCCATTCATTTTACCGTTTTTAACACTGAAGTGAGGTCAACCACTTCTACCATTCTGTACCGGCATTTTTATTTGCCTTCCTTCGTACGTGTTCACCCTTCTACCATTTGTGTATGTGGGGAGTTTATGACTCACCTTTTTACTTTTCGATTTGTTTGTACTGGTCTAATTGAAATCAGCAGAAGCCAAACGAGCAATCCGACAAACTTTTGAAATAATTATGTGTTTGTGTGTGTGTACATTTTGTATGTCCCGGAAGTTCCTTTTCCCTGGGCGGAAAAGCGAGTTGTTCAATCTGTTTTCCCTTTTTGTGATCGATTTAATTATATCCTGCTTTTACCCATACAGCCATCTCCTTTTATTTCTATTTATATTAACGCGTTTTTTTCTCTCTCTCGTTTGTTTGTTTGAGCTGTCTCGTGTACGTTTACAACTTACTGTTTTACTGAACTCTTTTAACGTTTGTTTATGTGGAGTTTTCTATTAATTTTTACCTATTTTCCACACTCTTTCGAAGCATTGTAAATTGTTTGTTCCCCCGTTTTATTATCCGACTTTGGCTCTCTCTATTGCCTGGAGCTTCTGCTGTCCTGTGGCGTCTGCTTGCTATGCTGCGTGTTCGTTTCGTCCGAGCTTGTTGGAGCTTTAGTTGTGGTTTGCTTTAATAAATAGCAGTTCCTTTTTCTCTTACCTTACATGATTTTGAGTCATTCATCACTCGGGAGAATGTTTCCAATGGAGAGTGGAATTTTTCGAGACTTTTTGTAAAATTTTGCAATTATTTAATGGAATATTGCATATAGTGAAGAGAAATTTACATCGACAAAATTGAACTTTACAACCCGCTTAATGCATTGTACAATTTAATTAGATGACAGCAAAGTTTCACAACGTGCTTGCAACATTACTCTCTCTCTCTCTCTCTCTCTCTCTTTCTCTATTGATAACATTCTTCCAAGTGATTGAACCGAGCAGCTTTAACCCTTTATGATTCAATTTTAATTACGTTTCTACGGCGTTTATTTTCGTGAAATTTTACTTGTAAAAAAATCTCAAAAGATTCCGTTTTGTTTTACCTACCGTGAAAAAAAACCTTGCGTTTATTAGTTTCTGTTTCGTGGTTCTACTTAACTGAAATATTCAACATAAAAATAAAAGCATTTGAGTATTGTGATGACATTTGCGTCAAGAATAATATTTTATTAATAATTAACCAATTTACAAAAAAATCAACTGGCAATCCCACCAGGCCAGTCCGTTTCTCTCCTGAATAAAAAAGCCAAATTTTTTACTTAGTTAAACTGCTATACAATTTTCTATGCAAATTTTCTCCCATTGTTCAAATTTATTCAAATCAATTTGTAAACCTTCAAGTCAAATAGATTGCTATCCTTATCATCAAAGAAAAGAAAACTCACTTTTTTAAATTCATCAGTTATATTTGTCCAATAGAAAATTGCTACAAATTATTTGATTCTCTCACCAATATAAATTCAAAGTGCATTAATATTTATAATATACAATCAACAAAATTAAAATCTCTGATCGTTTGCAACCGATGCACACTCACACCAAGACCATCATCTGTCAGGACTACCAACCTTGCCAGATGTGTGTGTGTGTGTGTGTGTTCTAATCGCAGCAAATTCACACACAAAGCACAGCACTCACAAACATAGAAAAACAATCAATCAGAGTACAAAGCAAGCGCGTGATGTGGCCACTCAAGCACACACTGACACTATCATCCGTCATGCTGTCACGCACTGCAGCGGGCTACGTGTGCGGGCCGGCACGGGCTAGGCAAAACTTTTCTCGAACCAATATCGCCGTATCGATCAATCCCCCCGCCGCATCGGTAAAGATGAGCAGAAACAAATATACGCTTTTCTTCCCCTTTTTTTTGACTCTTTAGCTTGCACGGAGCATGATCGTGAGTACTATCTATCTGTAATTCTTGTTGTTCGTTCTCGTTACTAAAGCGTGTGGCCGTAGCGTACCGGCTGTTTTCCGCCACAGCCACACTAATCGTTGATGTACTTCCGCGAACTTTCCGGACACGTTCCGATGATCGAACTTCAGCGTTTGTACCCCCCCCCCCCCCCCCCCCCCCGTTTTTTTGTAGAGCAGTTTCGGTTTCCTGAAGCATCCCGATCCGACATCCTTATTACCTTTACAACCGTCCGTTTGCCTGGTTGGCTTGTTTCTCGGAGCACCGTGTGGCCGTATCATGAGTCCAGAGAGTGTTCATCACACCAAAAGTGATACGATTTCCGCTACCGATGAAAAATATTTTCCTTTGTTTGTGTGTTTGCGGAACATCCTGCAAGATGCCATCTTGCGCTCCCTCTCTCCCTTGTCTGTTTATACCCCCAAGCTTTTCCATTGTCTAGTGACGCCATTCACCTGCAAAGTTTGCTTTCCAGCCAAATCCCACTACCGGCACACTACCAGTATTGTGCGCCATGTTTGCTTTATTTTTATCCTTTCCGACGGAAATCACTTTTCTTCAAAAACTATTATCCTTGCATATGCGAGTTCCGTTCCCCGGGAACCCGACCCTGCCCGAGTGACTGTATTGTTTGGACAGCTTTCAACGAAGCGTCTTGAAAGTTAGGTCGGTTGCCAAACCGAGCGGGAACAATTTTGCAACGTGCAAGATTTCTATTCGTGACGTAGTGCTGAAAGTTTGCCAGGTTCACCTGAATCCCCCAGCAGCAGCAATCCTTTGCGCCACTGCATTTACTGTCGTACCAATGTTTGGCAGATTTCCTTACGCAAACAAACAGCACTTCGCGCAGAACAGGCTCATATCTTCGGCCCGCATCATCGCATCTTCCTTTTTGCAAACGGATCGGGTTGCTCTTTCCCTACCTAATCCCTTGCCAACAATTCCCCGTCCCAAGAGCAAACAAACAAAAAAAAAACCCCACTGAAGGCATGCGAACGCATTTGCATCAAGTAAGTCTGCAGAACGTGATGAGCAGCTTTAATGTTCTGCCCTGCCCGATGATGATGCTTCCCGTTGTCAGGAAATCTGCGGTTTTCTTTTTCCTGACTGAGGTTTTTTGGTTTTTGCTGTGTCGTTTGTGGCTTTAGTTTTCCTATCCTACCTCTATCCTACCAATATTGCATTGGCTTTTATTGGCTGTAAAGTGAAACTCTCGCGTACTGCTTCCACACCTAGCTGTGCTTCCTCTCTTGCTCGACTGTGCGCAACTAGTCGACGGGTTAACTGTTTTGTTTCTCCTTTTACAATGTATGATAAATGTGTAAAAAGTATAGTTTTTTTTCTCCTTTTTAACCTTAAACATTCTATTCTTCCAAAGGTACGTTGCCTGCTTTGAATGAAGCTATCTTTTGTTTTTGGTTTCTGATTTTTAGCATCATTTTTAACCACTATCACATCATTTCTTTTACGAATTGGCACACTATTGGCACTTTGCATTGATCTTACAAGATTGATCTTAAATTTCTAAATTATATCGCCACTGTCAGGGTGGCATGAGCAGTAATGGTAAAAACTGTCATTGGAAGGAGTCTTTCAATATTGTTTACTGATCATGACCAACAATACTTAATATAACTAAACGAAAACTTAGCTGTGGGGACAAATAAGGTATAAAAAATGATAAAACACCTTTTTTAATTAATTTTACCTAGTTTTGTAAACACACAACTTCACGAACAAGCATTTAAAAATTGATTCAACTTATTTAATTTATTTTTAAGTTTATTTTAGTAAAAAAATATGTATTAAGAAATTTGAAGCTTTATAAAAGTAAATATGTTTCAGAACTGTGTTTAAATACACGTAATATTCAAAAGCTCGATTCATAAGCTTTCCATAAACGAATAAAAAATACGTTGTATTATGTCCAAAGAGCCAGTTTGTATGAATAACCAGAAAATGTAACACATTTTAAAAACAAACAGTGCAATAAAATCTTAGCACCCACCGCGATATCGTGCGACAAAAGTACTCCCCAGATGCCCACACCGTACGCCGGTGCGGCCGTTAGCCTGTACGCTAGCCCGTAGGAAGGCCGAGCTTTCCGCCCTAACTAGAAACAGTAAACTCATCACAACCCACGTCGTCCAATCGTTGGCAATAAAACACGCCTGCCGATGACAGTTTTTACCACCACCCACAGGAAAGACACAAAAGCTCCAAATGGAAGGTGTGCACAATTGGCCCCTACTGCTGCTGCTGCTGCTGCTGCTCATACACCCTGACGAGGCCGAGGCAAATGACCCGTGACAGTGGCGGCGGTGGAAGAAACAATCGACCCGAACCGAAATTGACAACCACTAATTGCATTTCGCTTTTCTCTTCTCTTTCTCTCTCTCTCTTTTTATTCTCATTCCATTCCGCCCACTTTGCATTTCTTTTCCCTCCCTCCCGTCTCGTCGCTGTTGGATAACAACCCACAACCAACCACACTCCGCTCGGTGGTCGGATGGATCAACGGTACCGTAGGGAGGCTCGATGCCGAACACTTCGAGCAGTGTTCCGTTCCTACTGTCGTCGAGCATGCAATCGATCCGGAGCCGTCGTACCTCGACCGTGCTCTCGTCCGGACCGCTCGGTTCCGGTTCCGGTCTGCTCCAACAGCTCGGTTCCGGCATGGTAAGACAACTGACTGGTTATGGTGGCTCCGGTGCCGCAAGTCCGGTTCAACAGTCTCTTTTCAATGGAAATTCTAGTAGTCAGACTCGAAATAATTATGTACGAAAGTGTCCGTCACTAAATATTACGTTTAGTCGTTAAGACACACGATCACACACCGCATACGCCTCCCGACTCACCGCACACTGCACCCCCTGATCACACACTTGTTGCACCCGGTGTTCCTCACAACTGGATCACACTGGATCATAAACACACACACACTCACAAAGCTCACCACCGCAACACACGAGCCAACTTCACGATCAACCTGTTCATCCTCCATCTTTGCCATCTTATCGTTCACCTTCTGTGTGTTCATCAATTGACAATTTCTTTTAATTTAAATTACTGCTTTTTTATAAACTTTTTTTCAAATAAGGAAATTTATTTTATTTTCTACATTTTTATACTATTATAGCACAAACAGTGTTTTTTTTATTTTATTGATGGATCCCAATAACAATTTGTATTTTTTGCGTAATTTATCGCAACATACATTCCGTGTTTACGGCACTTGTATAATTTAATAAAATTTTATTTTTCATTTATTTTACTTAATTTCCTCTTTGCTATGTGTTGTTTCATCTTATTGGCGTGTTTTTCTCTCTCCTCATTTAACCCTTTTTGATTGTTGCTCTTGTTTGGCAAAAACAAAAATCTACTTGTTTTGTTGTTACACACATTTTAATCGTCTTTGCTTTAATGTTTAAATTTAAAACAAGCTTTCTCTACAAATTTATGTTTTCACTTTCTATAAATCGGCAATGTTTTTTTAAACTTCAATCGTCAATTTTCAATATTGGCACGTTTTTTATGCTCTTCACTTGATCATAACGATTGCACTCGTTTGTGTTTTTCGCATATAATTGGAAATTAAAACATGCTTTTTCATTTTTATTAACCTCCCTCCAAAACGCATTCACCAACATTCAGATAAAGAAAATAAAAACACTCCAACGCATACAATAATAACATGATTTTTCGGACGCATAAAAAAGGCAATAATGAAGAGGCGCATTACGAAAGCGGAAACGGAATTTATTAATATAAAAAAGTAAAACATTTACATCAAACAATACCGTAGCATTAGCAACGCAAGTAAAATTAAGAAGATTTTTTTTTTGCGAAAAACGAGCCAACGAATGAGTGCTCCCGGATAGAAGTAATGGTACGACAGTTTACGGAACAAAAAAAAAACAACCCTACAACATCGTCATGAAGGTCCCGGGCAGATTTTAGTGGTACATGTGCAACGAACGATTGATGCTACTTAAGCAAATACCAGCTCACAGTTAAACTTGACATTGACATTTCACTTGAAACTGCACAACTGAAACTATCTACACCGGTCATCAGATCAAAACACAATACGAACATCCATTTTACCAATCACGTAAGTATACAGAATGACGCGTAAGTGTAATTGTACCACCAACACAACAAACCCAGACCACTCGCCGTGGTAACCTTCTTCGACTAATTAGCAGTCAAACGGTGGTGCTGGTGGTGAGGTCACCCGAAACAAAACAAAACCAATGGTTAACGATAAGACTGGTGGGTGTTGAATGTGTTTGTTTCTGTCTTTCCTATTCTTTTCGTGTGAATTTGTCCATATTAGTGGAAGTGTGCGAGTGTTTGAGTATGTGTGTTTGAGATTGCGTGTGTGTGTGTGTGTGTGTGTGTGTGTGTGTGTTTGTGTAATATTATATATAGAAAAGTTGTAGCGTTCACAGCGGCAGAAAGGCTCTAATAATTGGCTAGTGATAAGGTGACCATTCATTACCATTGCACTTATTCCAAAGCGGACTGTAATGGGCAGTAATCTTCGTGTAATGTTTGTTCTATATGTACTGTTCTGTAAAAGATTTTACTATTTAGGTGCCATAATGATTTATCTACAGAAATTACACCTCTTTATCGCTGGACAAGATAAGACAATTTGAAGTTCTATAAGGTTCAAGGTATGAGAAGCAATCAACCAAAAATTGCAAAATCTATAAAAAGAAAACAATAGCCGCAATTATAAATATCAAGAATCTGGAAGTTGATCAAGTTTCAAGCTAGTTCTACAAAGACAAATAATCTGAAAACATGTGAATAGCTAGTGGTTTCGTGTTTTGTATCCCTGTCGAATTCTATAGGATTGAATCTTTTCTCGTCTGTTTTCTACCTACCTTCAACTGTTTCTAATTCTATTAGACAACTCTACCTTCTTCTCTTAACCCCTATCCTGTGAAACATTCTTACTGATAGTCTGTGTACAAAATGTTCAATGTTTCAATTACTAACTTCTTGTTTCATCTTTCTACAACTGTGAGCAAGCAGGGTTTGCACGTGGCTACAAGCGCCTTCTCTGTATAGGTCTGTCTGTCTATATATCTATGTATGCCGCTCTGTCTCTGTTAGCAATAGACAACTCATTGTGATCATGCATATCTACAGTTGAAAAATCTCGCCTGGTTAAAATTTTATCAGTCAAAGGTTACACAAATTTTGCTGTAAATGTTCACTCTACCGTCGGTCGTAGTGCAGTGTTGTATGCCTTGTTTGTCTAGCGTGCGGAAAAGTTATCAAACATTGATGTGTACAAAGCTGACCAACTTTCTCCTGCCTCTGTCTCCTGCATTGCGAATTCTGTGAATCTGTGTGTGTGTGTGTGCACAATTTAAGCCTCGAACAAGCTAACCGACAATAATAACGTGCATTTGTCATCCTGCTGCAGCTAACTTCCAACAGCGATGATGGCAAAACTTAGCTCTGTGTGTTGATGTTTCGATGTTGCGCGTTCTGCTCTAGGATCTATCCTTCCCCTTTGTTATGTTCGTTCATATTGACCAAATCAAATAACAATCTACCATCTAGTTGCGAAAAACAAAACACAACACTGAACGAAAGTAAAACAATGACTTTATGTTTGCTTACAGCCTATAAATGTTAGGTTAAAATATAAGCCTCCAGATCGGCTCCACACTGTGTGTCTAAAACAACCTCATAAACTATCTCATCTCATCCTACACTACCGAACAGCTCGTACATAAATGCCAGTGTGTTTCAAACGCTACAGTGTTTGAAAGTCTGTAAAAAGTTTGTTACGTTTAGAGCATTTCGTAATCAATCTCTGCCCGGGAATCAATAATGATCTTGTTGTAGTGTGTTTTTTTTTATATCCAAACTTCGTATTACCTCTCCGTATTCTGCCTCTCTAGTTCTGCCTGAGCTGCATCCTGTCTTTGCGATGAGAATGAAGAGTCCGTCTACTTCAACATTCCTTATACAAAGAGTTTCCATTTTTGCTACTGATCGTGTTCGATGCTTTATGCTTTCTTACACAACAATACGCTTTTCGGATTTTAGTTAACCCTTTTGGCTGTTTGTGCTTCTGCTTTCAAACCATTATTAGGGAACCTAACTTTGCGTATTCTTTAGCTTAAACTGACTTTTATTTAGCTTTTTTTTATTAACACAAAGCCTCTTTCAAATATTTAAACATATTAAAAATCTCTTAATATAGTACCCTTCTTGTTCATTTATGTACATTTTTATTCGTTCAAACATGTCTATTGCAAACAAATAATTTCACTTAAAAAAATTAAACTTTCAATCCCTTGCGAAAAACATTCTACAAACACCAACACAAAACAACAAATAGGAAAAGTAAAACACAAAATGGTACACTGCTCATTTTAACATCATTTCCGCCAATCTTTTGTGCACTGATGAAACGGGGCATCATATTATTTCCTGTGTCCAGCAGTACCGATATCTGCTGTACCATTGTTTCATTCAAAGAATCATAGCATTATCATCATTCTGATGAAAACTGCAACTGCTTTTGTCTTTGTTCTCAGTTGAGGTAAGTCATTCGATGTGCCAGACCGTAACCGGCACTAACCAACGTAGCAGCAATCATTTCCTGACGATTTGTTGTTATTTTAATTAGTAGCAACAGCCAACCATCACGCTACAGTGCGTCAAGCGAGCTGGTTGGTGAAGTTTCGCTTATCGATTTCTACATTGCAATATAATAAATGTATTCGTTTATGCGGTAAGGCCCAGCTATCGAGAAGGTTGGGTGCTCATACGGTTATAAATTTATAATCATATGGTACGTCTCATTCGGTTTTATGGATGCCATTTTCCTGAATTCTGGTGACCTGGGATATATTCTCAGCATCAAAAGGTAACGGAATTGTTTTGCGCGTAAAGGTATCAAGTTATATTGTTTGACATTGCACCATTATTTCATTCGCATCGTTACGTGCATTGCAATGATGGAAAATCGATACGAAACATTCAACCGACCACCAGGCGTCTCCATTAATTGAATGAAATACCAGGCGTCTCCATTAATTGAACGAAACACCGGGCGGCTCCATCAGATTTTTAAAACTTGTTCGAAATACCGAAATCCACGTTTTACCTCCCTGATTTGCGGTAAAGCTGATGAATTAAACATTGTTTTTATCTCATCCCACACAAAACCCATAAACAACGGTAGTTAAAGCGCACAATTTTATACCCATCGAGTTTTTTTGCCGTTTTCCTTCCTTTTTTCCTGTTTTCTTTTTTGGTTTGTATTTCAGTAACCCTGGTGAATATTTAATTAATTGCAAAACAGGAGACATAAAACCAAACCCCACTCACCAGAAGAATTCAGGCCCCAGCTCCAGCAAACCCACACAAACAAACACATGTTGCACAGCAGCTCAGTGTGTGGGAGTTGTTGTAAAAAGCAATTCGGCATGGATTTGCACGTCACTTTGCATGCAACACCTGAGCCCACCTACACACACACACAGTCACGCGCGCGCAACGAATAAGCACACCTCCGAGAGTACCTTAACACGTCTCTGCTCACCACTATGTACAACTGGTCCAACAATGCCAAATCGAATCAGTGGCACTGCACACTCCCACCATCCACCCGCCCCCATAACCGCCCGCTTCTAGCACCAGGTGTACCGAGCATCGATAGCGGCTTCCGGTGTCTCATTCCGCTCGCAGCACACGCACGGCAGAAGCAGCACAACACAGGCAACAAGCATGGCTTTAGTATTTCATTACTAGGCTGCGGTTCTAATCCAGTTTGATGTATTATGGCGCTACATGTACGTAACGCGCGCGCACACCTAACGGTATGTTGCATATATGCTACGTGAGTTTGGCTTCAATGCTCCTGCCCGGTGGTGGTAAGTCCCACCGAACCAACCCGCGCTGAGCGGCCATATTTCTTGATGGTTGTCATTTGTTCTCATTTCCTCCGTCTACATCCTGCACGCCAGCATCCGATCCGAGTGGCGGCCAGTTGTTTCCTACGGATTTGAAGGTTTTGCACCAATTTCATATTGCCCCTAGCAGCGGGCAGTGGGCACAATTTATCCGTGTAATTCCTACGCGATCGGTCGATGTACCGTTGGTATAACAATCTAAATATACCCGCTGTATGCGCATACCCGAATACAAATGAATACCTAATCATTCGTGCGCTAATCCTTTTGTGCTGGAATAACGCACCAGGATCAGGACAAGCGT
The DNA here is from genome assembly GCF_013141755.1 of Anopheles stephensi. Classification (NCBI taxonomy): domain Eukaryota; kingdom Metazoa; phylum Arthropoda; class Insecta; order Diptera; family Culicidae; genus Anopheles; species Anopheles stephensi. The sequence continues at coordinate 29,150,719 of NC_050203.1, read as the reverse complement.
TGAAGAAAACCGGAATAACCTCAACCTCCTCACTTTAAAAGACTGCATTTCCGTAAAGGAAAAATACACCTACCAATTGGAAAAGGATTTAAGTGTTGAATATTCATCATTGTGCCAGTGCGTACATTTGCAAAAGAAAACAATATCTAAAGCTGCTTTTCCCCGATGCCCGTTCAAAAACCTGCGCCATACTCTAAAAGCTTACGCGATAAAGCTCTGATCTGGATACGAGGAACGCACCGCATCATGCATGGAACGAGCATCCATTTTATGTTTGTCTGTAATCAGATTAAACGTTCCACCCTGGCAGTCGGATGGAAAATTTCATTTTCTTGCGAATGAACATTTTGTTCGCATTACCACAAACGGTGGCTGAAAAGTCCCCGGTGCTACATTACTCAATCGTACTCACGTGCTGAGATGACCCCGTTCCAACGGTTGCCTGATCTGTACGGGCAGAATGGAATTTTACGCAAAGTGAAAGCAGAATTGAATCTAAGCCTTATGATGGCATTGAAAATATGTTCGTTCATTCTTTTTACTTTCCCTTACTTGCCGGCCGGCTCCCTCGAGACAGTGTAGCCTTGCGAGGGACAAGTAGCATGTATCAAAGGTGAAACAGACTCGCATCAGTGTTTCAATCGTTAAAAGCAACCAACCCGTGTACGCTTCCTCAAGACTAAAAAAAAGCTCACAAATGGCTGATACGAATAAAAACAATTCTCTGAGCTATGAACAAACGAAGCCAAGGTTCCCAAAAGAAATCTGTCAAGTAATCAAACTTTCCCAAACTGTTCTTGTTTTTTCTTCTCTTATTGTGTGTGTGGAACATTTATTCCAAGCACTTCTTTTCTCAGTGATTGAGAGCGTACAATAATACCTTTCTGTTATTGTCCTTTTTTTGTTGGTGAGGAAGAAAACAAAAACTTCGAGCACGAAGCACATCCCCACTGGAACAATGAGAGTTTATTTTTGTCAATCGAAATTCATCAACCTTGTTGTATCCCCGAAAAGCTTTTTAGGATAGTCGCTAGCGTAGTGCTTTGTATATTTTGGATTATTTTGAGTTGATTTTTATTTCCTAAATTAAAACCCTTCGTGATGCTGTACATAGGCGCTCTGTTTAATGAACGATAAAATCAACTGCTTACACACAGTTTTTTTCTAATTTTTTTTATTCATAAGGCACGGCCTGGCCGTATTGCTATTTCTCATTAGTACTATGAAATTTGCAGGATGTGGGGAAACCATAATTACAAACCAAAATAAGCTTTAAATAAGTTTTGAATTACGGACGGGTATAAAAAAATGTTTTTGAACAATTAAAAATTTTGTGCGTAAAGACATCAAATTCTTTTACTGGAAAATCGATACGTAACATTCAGCCGACCCGTAGGCGTATCCATTCGATGAATGAAATACCAGGCGTCTCCATTAATTGAACGAAACACCGGGCGGCTCCATCAGATTTTTAAAACTTATTGCAATTTAAAAATTCCTCGTATTCACGAACTGATTTTCGGTAAAGCTGATGAAATAGTTATTAATTTTGTTTAAAACTGTATTCTATGGTTCTCCATAAATCTTTGTAGCATAGTCGTTCAGGAATATTGTACATTTTTAGCTTATTATTTATATTTTTTGGTATATTTATGCCCTGTATAATCCTGTAAATACGCACATAATTTACAACAAACTCATTTCAATTATTAATAAGTCTCATAAACCTTCGTAATGCTATGAAATATTGCTTCCTTTGGAAGACTAGTGAAACCACAAGTACAAACCAACTTGCGCTCGCACCAGCATCCTCAATCTTCATTTAATTTAGAGCTTGGGGCACACTGCATAAACAACACCGCACCACAATACCCAGCAAACGTTGGCTGCACCACAGCCCCCTCACCTAGCGGACAGAGAGCACACAACGATTTCTCAGTACTGCCGCAAAATTTGCCTTTCAGCAAACGCTTCAAGCACAATTACTTATTCGATCAGAATCAGAAAACTGTTGCACGCAAAACCGAATATTACACTGCATTGAGGTTGATGCCGCACCAATTAAGCAACAAACACCAGCAAACTTACACCATAACACTGCTTCCAACAACATCGCCATACAGCGTTGTCCGCCCGCTCGGTCATCACTGCATCGCATTTGGCTTCTACCAGAAGATAACAACAACTCACTACCAGTATACAGTTTAATCATGTAGTAACAACACAACAACAACCAAATTTGCTGCTACTAACAAATCACCACAACTGTCAACTGTCAAACATCATCACCACTCAACACAACAACTACCCAAAACAGTTCAGATCGACACAAAGCACCGCTAAAAGAGTACAAAACAAAAGCTATGGCACAAACTATGTAGCGCTAAATCCTGAACAAACAATGTAAGACGAAACAAGCGTGCAAAACAAAAAACAAACAAACAAACCGACCGATTGGATACCGAACATACTCCTACAAAAGATTTCTCTTTTTCTCTTTCTCTCTTTCTCTTTCTCTTTCTTTTATACCTGCTCTCCACTGACACATTGTACCATTGTGTTCATGCGTCCGTCTATGTGCGTGTCCTCTGTGTATGTTGCCAAAATATATACTTATATAAATATACAAACAATATACTCTCATGTAAAACCATAATCAAACTCGCACAACTAACTACCTTCACCTCAACTTACACAACGTCGTCGTCGTCGTCGTCGCCGGTGCGCCATCATATCCGCAGTCAACTGTCGTCAAGCAGTCGTCCAAAATTTCCAACCTCAAGCCGCTGGAACTGTTATCGTACGCACCGGCAGCGCGTAATACCAGCGCCACCAGTAGCTTCCAGCGCAGCTTTCAGAAGAGCCAGAAAAAGGCGATCAAAAATCTGCGCAAAAGCTTTAAGCTCTGAAAAGCTTCCAGCTACACCTGGGACGATGCCATACGGAAGGCACTGGGAAAGTAGTGTGAGAACCAGCGCGGACACGCACAAAACGTGGAAAGAAGAAAGAGAAAGTGCTGCATTGTCTAGTGAAAAGGACAGACTTTGCAATTCCAACACACCGTTCTTGGTCCACAACGCCATCTTGCTACATCTGTCACACGCTTTCTCCACTATCCGCTTTACACATACACATGCTCATACTGATCTTCATCATACGTGTATGTGTGTGTATGTCTGTATTTGTACCAATCGAAGTCGTTGCATGAACGGTGGCGCTGCCTAACTGCCTCATTCGATGTTTCTTCTATCACTCTATGTATCAATCTAAACTTTGGAATGGAATGCAAAGTACGGCTATCGACTATCAGCAAGATGACTGAGAACAGAATCAGAGCTGGTCTAGCATTTCTCGTAGTTCGCTCTAGGCGCAACTAAAATCAGATCACTACTATGCCTACACTGTCACTGTCGCTTTTTCCGAAACCAACCTTAACCTTCACGATGCTGGAAGACGAAGAATACCGATCTAAGCATAGCATGAAAAACCGAATCGAAATGCAAACAAAGAGATTTAACCAGTTTAACAATCGTCAATGATATGATTACATTCATAACTAGGACACCAATGTACACAAGCCACAGCATGCAACAAGTACGACACCACTGTAACTACAACACCAGAAACCGTGTGCGGGAAGCTGGTTAACAGAACGCAAATGAACCATTTATACGTGTGCTGGCCCTTGGTTAGAGTAGAAGTGGCATTAGGAAGCATTTTTGTAAAGCGAATCACCGCGGTTTCTAACAAAACAATCAATCCGATGTTTATTGTGTAAGTGTATTATGAACGTGACGTTAGAATAGTGCAGATGTTTAACTGTTGCCACCTGTACGCCAACACCAAAAATACACCAACGGTGATGTTGTAACGAGAATCAAATGAAAATCGAATCAAACATACCTGGAACACAACACGTCGTTAGTCAACTCTACCTACCAAACCAACCAAACCAACCAAATCAACGTCAATTCATCGTGTCTGGTGAGCTGTATTGCAGTCTTCAATGGATGCAAACCATCAAGAAGCAGTACTTAACTTCTTCATATAAACCCTACGTGTACGTAAACGATAGAGTAAGAGAGCGGTGTACGTAATCTGGGAAGCGGGCACATGCCTAACACAATACAACCTCTAGCTCACTCATCGTGGTTTCCTCAGCGCCCCGAAATCCGGCCCAGAACAGACATAAAAAAACAAAGCCTAGTACATCCCTAGCCAGAGAAGAGGCTGCAACAAGTAAGATCGTATCAGTAGAAACAGTAGCCTTTATTCAAGTAGAACCTTTAGGAGTTCTAGCTAAAACAAACACCACAGCAAACAGTTTCCCCATGGAGAGTTTCACCCAACACTCACACTCACACACCTGAGAGTAATGTTGAACTTCATCGTAGACAACCTTTTTTTCCTTTCTTCTATCAATTTATAGAACCAAAAAAAGAGTAAATACTGTAGCAATTGTATTTTTCTAGCAACAAAGAACAAATATTCCACACGAATTCAAATCAAATTTAATTTTTTATTACACTTAAAATATTTTGTTTTGGCTTTCTTTCTATCTCTATGTAATTTCGCGGCTAAATCCTTCCGTTCCGTACGTACTAAAGCTCATTCAGTTTGCTTGCACACATTCCACCAAAAACCCTAAACCATCCACCCACTCACACGTCACTCCATCATCATCATCACCATGCATGCACCACCATCCCTCACGCAGCACCCGGTATTTGCTTGACCGCCCGTTTGTTCACCACAACCATCTGTATATTTTCAGATACTGAACACCAAAAACTTCAAATCCGTTCTGGAAAAAGTTACTAAAAATCGTCCCCGATCATCATCCCTGTTTAGCGTGGACAATGATCGTTAGAAGTAAACTAACTAACTAACTAACCAACCAATAGCTAAGCGCACTGTAACACAGAGCACACTGACTGTTTACCAATAATTAACTGCTAACTAACATTCCCTCCAAAGCACACCAATTTGGCGGTGGGAAGTAATGATAGAGGGAGAGAGAGAGAGCGCGCTAGGAGCGATGCAACATCACGACACACACAACCCATACCTACCCACCACAAGACGCACGCCAGATCCTTCCTTTTGTTGATGGTTTCCCTAGCTCCCTAGTGCAAACGGAGTACACCACCAATAGTAGCGTCCGATCCTTGGATTAGAACAAAAAGGATACTAGCGCCATCTGGTGAAGAAGCAAACGCTAACAGCAGCACCTTCCTTTCTTGCAAGTATACACCGATACACAGAGATAAACTACTCGCACGTCACATATCGTCTGATAGAATGAGAGATAACGCTCTTGCTGTAACATATCTTTATGTCTGTGTGAGTGTGTGCCCCATCACCCATCGCCGAATGATCGGTGATCGTATCCAGCCACTACCAAAATACCAACACCACACGTACTCCAACGTCGTATCAAACGGTCGCCCATCCAACTACAACAACCCAACTGTATCCTACCCTGAAATATTTCCGATGGTCCGAAGTGTCAGAAACACGGGAGAACCGAGCGAACCGAAGCGTTCCGAGGTAAGCGATTCTGTAAGCGAAAGCAGGCCCGTCCGGTTGAGGATTAGCGAACGCGGGCCGGGATAGAGTAGCGATCTCATGCATATTAGTAGACATCCTCTTCTAGTCGTAGGAATCATACGCCACTGTTGCGTTTAGCGTCGGATGCATTCATCAGGATGTCGTTATGAGTTTTTAGTTCTTGTGCGTTCTTGCTACCGTAGTAGTGACGTAGTGTTGGAAGTGTTGCTCCTATCTTCAAGTAGAGCTTGTACACACCAGTAGCACAAAACACTGTTGTGTACTGTTGTTGTGTTTTTCTTAGTACAATTGTTTAGATTAGTACAGCGGTGGCAGAGACTCTCGTGGAAGTTCTCGTTCCCGTTGGTTTTTGTTCGTTTTCGATCGTAGACTTGTTTTGTTGATCATCATACGTGAGACAACAAACTTTGTTTGTCTTGTCGTTTGGGGGGGGAAAACAAAGCGAATGTTTGCTAACTGTGCTTTAAAATGTTTTAGTGTACACTGTTTTAGTACAACTTTTCAAATTCGTTTATACTGCCCCTGCAGTAGGTGCAGTGAAGTGAAATTGGACATTAAAAATCTCTGTTTCCTTGCAGATATGATGCTTGAATTCGATAAAATCTATCCTTTCTAATAAAGCTAGAATGTGTACTAAAAGTGGAACTAATTCCATTTTTCAAAAAGTAATTCGTTAACACAGATTGGCCTTTGGTGGAATATCGGAACCAGGATTAGGATACTGTGGAATGCAATGTACTAAACGTAGTAATGTGTTTTAGTTCGTACATAATGTGTTCTACTGAAAACAAATCCTTCCCCCCTATACACACTTACCCACCCATACGCGCACAAAATGGCTATAAATCTGATGTAGAAAATCTTCTTTACGAATTTAGTAATATTACTTAGTACAACATTTGGTACAGAATTTCTCGCATATACTATACACGATCTGTCAAACTGTACTAAATTGTACTAAAAACGATATAAGTTAACAACCTTCCAAGTGTTATACACAGCATCATAATTTTCATATTATTTATCACCTTTACGGCGTGATCTATCGCTTGTTAGCTCTGTCAAAAATAACTACAACCGTCTACTCTCAATTGGTGATGCACTGTTCGCAACCGAGTTCTGCTTCTAACCGTTGGAAATTTGCATTTACTGTCACTAAACTGCTGTCTGTTTCTATTTTCCAATATTTAACCGTTTTCAGCTTGCTCGTCTATCAGGCCGTTCGTGTTTTCCCGTTCAAGAATGAAATGCATTACTGTCTAGAACCGAGCCGTAAATAGAATGACTAACTAACTCTGCTATGCGAATGAGTGTACCAGTAGTAGTAGGAGTAGTAGTGTTAGCTGCTAGTAGTAGTAGCTCTTAGTACTAGTGCACGCGAGCTCAGTAGCAACCGTCATGCATCTCACCTCATACCACGAGCAGGAGGACGATCTACCAACTCGTGTTTTTCGTGTTTGCTGTGCCGTTACTACAAAACCATAATCCGATTGCTGACATGATCAAGATCCAATTATCGTTAATTATCGATAAATTGCTCTTTAAACACTTTGCCTGGCTGCAATCAGTGTATACGTTACCAGCTTAATGCCAGTTGACATTAATCACGAATCAGTTATTTCATATTGGGAAAAATCAGTTCACTCACACCAACAGGCGGCACACCCATATATTCATAGAGTTCCGATTCATTTCCAGCAGCAAATCATCCGCAAAATGAAAAGTGTAGCAGCAACGGTTGAAAATTAATCACATTTCCTCAGCTCCACCAACGAGTGCAAGGTTGGAAAGTGGCTTTAAAGCACTTAAAGCACTCGTTTCAAATCCTTTCCTTACAGCAAGTTTTCAAAACAGAAGTGGAATCAATTAAGCCATGCTTTATGGTTGCAAAAAATATATAACAGCGACGCCAAAAACCACTAGGCTCTTACGTATTCTGTTTTAACCAATCAATCATCAGCTTACCGGGTTTGGGCCATTCTTTTTATGCCCGGTTCGTTCAATCAAACATTTATTTTGTGGTTAATTTTCAACAAGCTATCGAGCGGTTTCGTTTTGAATTGAATTTTTCATGGTAGCACGGTCCGTGCGTGGGCAGCGAAAATATAATTTAATTTTTGAGTCGCTCCGGTGCTGAAGGGAATATTGATATATTTTTGTGTAAATCACGTGATGCTCCAAGGCACGTGTTTCACTGCTCGGTGCAATGAGTCCGACGAGAGGCATTGGACGTGGTAATGAAATTGCAAACTTCATCATATTTTAATTAGAAACTCTATTTGATTTTGAATATTAATTACATAAATCTCATTTATTGTTTCCACACCTTACACACACGCACAGAGTCACAGTCAAATATTACTTCAAGGTATTTTAAAATTCAAAATGGTAACCAACATACCGCCAAATATCATCGCTGCGCCATACATCATAATTAACAAATAATAATAACGTCTGTATTTAAAACTACAGCCCACACCATCTTTTCATCATGTCATTAAATACTATTCCAACCAATTCCTCATCATGCTCGACCTCTTTTTGTGCTTTATTTGTCCTGATGTGCATGTCGGTGTTTAGTGTGTTCTGTGCAAATGTCTAAATGTCTGAATGTGTCTGTGGATTGCTGTTGCTAGTTGCAAGCTGAATGTAGCCACGCTCTTGGTTCCTGTTGCTCATGGTAGTATTTTTTCTCTCTTTTTTTTCTCTCTCTCTTCTTCTCTTCTTCAATTTTCATTCCTACTCTAACTGCATCTACCCACAAATCATCACTTTCCGCACTTGTACTCTCCCTCTCCAACCATCACCCTCATATCGCTGTCGAATCGTCCACATGGCACCGCACCACATGTCGATGTCACCATCCGGGGGTTCTGCAACGGTCACGAATGCACCACCGCTGCCCACCGTCACCCACTCACTCATCTGCATCACGCCAACAATCGAAAAAACCAAAAACCAAAAACCAAAAAAACGAAAAAATCGACCATTCCTCTCTGAATTGCAGCGACAGCTGTACGCATTAATGACCAAAGATAGATTCACGATCAGCAGTAATAGTAGCACACAGCAGGCACCGCCCAAACCGCACGCACCACTGTCAGCATCCGCCACGGCTCTCAACACCGCATCCACTGCATCCACCGGCAGCGCTACTACGCTCACCGTCGGCACCATTAAGCTCACCAGCGGTGGAATCGCCACCATTACCAATAATGCAAGCATTCCCGCGTCCGGTCCGTCAAGCGCGACGACCGGCCTCGTAGCTTCGACCGGTCCGCAGGGCTCCACAACATCGCTTACCATCGCGGGCCAGTTCCCCAAATGTCCATCGCCGGGCAGTACGATCGGTACCGTCACGCTGGGGACGACCCGATCGGTTAGCAGCACACTGAGTGCGTCGAACAATGGGGTACATCTGAGTGGGAGCACGTTTTCGACCTCGCTTTCGAATCGTATCACGGCGCAGGTACCGCCACCGACGACACTACCGATCGGGAGTATGGCCGCACGGTCACCTACCTTCGGAGCGAGTGCTCACCGTTAGTGAGGAAGGAAAATGGTGTTCCATTCCTTGAGCAGATTCTTACAGAGCTTATCAATATTGCCTTTAGCATGATGTTTACATTTCCGCATAGCAAGTATCAGCTTCCATTTAAGAATAGTTAAAGTTTGCCAAAAATACATTTTTAGTAAAATTGTATCTTGAGTTACACACACGCCTGAAAGTATGCAATTTTTTAAATTATCAGACTCTCTGGCTAAAGCTAGGAAAACTAAACAACCTAATGTATGTATTAATAAAAAAAATCTATCTTAACTTTAACAAATAGCCCTTTGGGGAGAGTGATGGATTTTGCAACTTAGCTCTAAGCTCTAAGCAAAATGGAATTGGGGGTCTAGTAACTCACTGATTCCGTTGCTTGGAAGGGATGTTCGCTTTGTGCGTTCGGGGCTCCTTGCGAATTCGAAGTCCCCTACGGCCGTTTAGTCAGCGTATCGTTAAACGCACCACCGTCAGTGGATTAAATTCTACGCCTTCCAGAAAAATGATACCATACCTTACTGGTCAGCTGTATCACAGATAGTTAGCTACTCGACTACCCCAGTCGGTTTTCAGTTCTTTTGAGGCTTAAACGAACACCAAGTACTTCATCTTTGCCCTTAAACATTTTGGAAAAAAATCCTGCGATTTAGTCTAAATGAAGATATTTCAAAGACTCAAGCCTCATCATTCGCAGTGCGTGAGTCTACTATTCTGTGCTAAGCAGGTTGATTGAAGATTTCGTAACACAATGCCTTTATAGGCAAGGATCGGCTTAGACAGGTGCTACAGTTGATTGTTATCAGCTTGAGTGGCCGATACCTATCCAAATTCGGTCTATCTCGAGTTTCTCCAGAGAAAAAAGTTTATGTGAAATCCAAACTAACCATGGCTAGAGGTGCAGTAAGGGGCTATATATCTCAAATTTCCTCAGCCAACCCCACCTATCTATTGGGCTGATGCTACAAATACATCGTTTCAAGTGTAGTTGCTCGGCTATTTTGAGCAAACCGACTTCAATTCAACTTATGCTCTGAACCTGAACTAAACCTTTTTAAATGCATACGTTACGCCATCACATTGTTTAAAAAAACTACTCATTGCATACTTTCAGGAGTTGTACAATCTTGACACTTCGCCAAAAAAAGGCAGCTTTACAAAATACGGTTCCTAAAGCCACAGTACGCTTATTTTCATATGTTTTAAAAAGTAAGCATTAATTATAGAAGGATTTTTTTACTCTTAATTTTAATTATATAGTATTAAGCTTTATTACTGCACCAGCTTTTAACCTGAAACCAAAATGCCGCGTTCACATTTCACAACACGTTTTTAATCGTCCTTTTTTCATAGAACTGAACTATTGTTTGCAGAGGAGCAGTTTTTTCCTTGTCCATGTATATTTTCCCCTAACCATTTCCATGAACTGAGTTGATTAAAATTCGCCCTAAGTAACAAAGTACCGCTGGTGTCAGATTTAAGCTTTCAGATGTTTTTGCAATCCCCTTTCAACTTTTCTATACAACTTTCACTTACTAAACTGTATCCAACCTAGCGAGAATTTCACAAACGAAAACCAGCAAATACTTTTTCTCGTAATATTCCACACAAACAAACTAGACACACATTTACCCACACACAAACATTTAACCACTCCCACACTCGGAAAACTTGTTGTTGAGCTGATGGTTGCAAATCCCGTCAAAAACCATCCCCAAAAGCATGCATAATTTTAACTATAAAGCAAGATGGTGTACCAGGTACCGCTAGCGCGGAGAGCTAAACCGTTCAAGACACCTTGTTTAATAGATGTACTATGTCACAGGCAGACATCACGCTGGACGTGATTATTCGCTGTAACAAGATAATGTGTTGTTGGTTAAGGTGTGTAACACAGAGGGAGAGAGAAACATAAAAAACTTGGATTCAACATTCAATGTCAGGACAACACTCGCTTTGCAGTGCATTTTTTCCCTCAGCCGGAACCACTCGCCATAATGGTTTATGTAGCACAAGTGGATGTTACTCTGTTAGCCCGCGTACGATGAGCCTCACACAGAAAGACTACTTGCCGTTTCTCTCGACTGGTGCATTCAAACATTTAAGAAACTCTTAAGCCATCCAGAGAAACACATACGCACACAAGAAACATTCCAAACAGGTGCCTCGTTAGCCGTATATGCTTCTGCCTCGTAATCAAACGCTTCAAAGGACGTCCCGTACGTGATGAAAAAGCTTGCTCCAAGTTACAGTCACCCGCCGTTACGCCGGCCACCCCATTACGAGCAGTCAAGTGTCTTTAACTCTTTAACACACTATCGTTCCGCATGCCTGCCGGAACTGCAAAGCGAAAGCCCTCGGTGGAATGATTAAAATGAGGCAAAACTTTTGCACCCGTCGCTCAACGGTGAAAGCAACCGTGATGATGATCGTTCAGTTACTACGGTGACGAACCGGTTCCAACAGTATGCACGAACGGTCGCCAGTCTTGAACATTAGTTCAGTGACGCGCCGTGAATTTTCTTCCGCGACTTCCGCCTCCTACCAGTAGGAAGCAATCAGCAGCGTAGTAACTATTTCATATCTACGCCTTTACGCGTTGAATACTTAATGTCAAATGGTGGAAAGTGGCGAAAAACTTCTTTGCACACGGCAGTGAATAGTAGTTTTTCATCTCCGACCGAAAACCCTTTCCCGTCGCTTCACTTCAGCTCGTTAACATGATTTTTGGGGAGCGTAGGTCATGAAGATACAATCTAGTAGTAGATGGAATGGCTTTACAAACATTCTCCTTAAGATGCTTGATTTGTTTAGTAAAGGTTGAAAAGCTACTATAAGGTCATTGGGTCTACGAGAAAATTTAAATATAATTTAAAATTTAAAGCTAAAGGAAAAATTGGTCAAAAATTTTGGTACGAAGATTTTTCCTTCACATTCTATAACTTTCTCGAATAATTTATGCACACCGTATCAAAATAAAATCTGGTCTTTAATTCCCTTCGCCGAAGAGGAAGGGTTCGTCGCATATTCCACGAGAGCCAAGGAAGGGTCTTATGGTATTGAATTTCTTATCCACTACTCTCCAAATGGGGGCAGAACGGTGGTAGAGGCTACAACGGTCTTCAGATGGCAGAATCGGGCAACTATGCGGTATCAAAAAGTCCTGGCAATCCATAAATGACAGGCAGGACCTGAAAAGGTAGTTTAGTAGAAAGAAGACTCTTTAAACAGTTTTTGACCGAAGCAGAAATATGTAAACTTAAACTCAACTAAACCATCTGGATTTGATACTGCTCCTTACTGATAGATTGATGACTTGTAATAAGTTCGCAGTGTAAGACACTCGTCTGATCCAACTACATTCAGAGCATTGACTACTGGCGAGAAAATATTTCACTGTGGTATCGGTGGAACGTGCTGATCACATCAGGAATAGGTCCACTTAATATAATAATAACAATAATAGATCACCAGTAAAGCTTCCAGCTAATGGTTCATCAATACATGCTACCCCAAAAGAGTTCTATCGAAAACTGAAGCCCTTAACCAAAAAAGTGTATCAGTTTAAAACTCAAATTATTAACGCCTCTGAAGTATGACACATCTTCCAGTCCCACTCACATTTTACTAGTGGCGCCATCTTTGGCAGAATGCTGTAAACTTTCTTACGGATCCAACAGCAATGTTTGATGGCAACATGTTGTACTTCTTAGTATTTTAAATATACTTTATTAAACAAGTACTTTAATGGTACACTAGCAAAAAAAACCATCATCCACACTGCGAAATAATCCATTATGCGCTTGAACCGGCGAGTGGAACAAAATGCGTTCGGGTGAAAAGCATTTTTTGAAAAGTATATACAAACATAAACGAAATCAAATCAATGTACAACGTGTGTTATCCCCCAAAAAAAACAATCCAAAAGCAAACAAACCCAAAAACAAACATACAAACACAACAGCACAAAATCAATGTCAATTCCACAATATTAACCGTATACCGAAGATACGCGTAATAGCCAGGAGTTTAACAAGCAAAGTTTAACATATAAAAAAGGTTTAAAAAATCTGTTTCTTCTGCACTCCAACAGCTAAGTAAGTGTGAGTGAATGTTTGTACTGAAGTAAAACATTAATACGATATCGTAAAACCACACAGTCAAACAAACTATCTAACGGATGGGGGCATACTTACTAAGACGCTTCTTCTATCCATGACTCCATGTCCCAGCTCTTATCGCGTACAAAAATCTACTAATGCAAAAACTAACATATTTCGTTAGAATAAAACAGAGGAGGATCTTTCGCCTTTGCCTAACCATTCGTAAGCTCGGAAAAGATCCCAATCCCAGATAATATTGACACTTGAGTAATTAAATTTTTCTTCACCCATTCTGGGTATTTTGCATGATGTTAGGTTCTCCTTGCTTCCGGTATTTTTTAATTAACCTTAATTTTTCATATTAATCCTCCATCTCTAACCACTACTGGAATGAGAAAAAAAAGACACCGGAGCTTTTATCCAAATGAAAAACCAACCGCTTTTCGTTGAATTTTGCTTCCGTTTTCAGCTTACGCGTTTTCCGTTGGCTGCCCATTGCAGGCTCAACCGACAAAAAAAATCTAAAAAAACGCACAACAGCAGTGTGTCGTGTTGTACATATCACCATGAGATTAAATGTATCTGTAACAATCAAACTATATTACCATTCATATACTTACATATATATACAAATAAGCATATAACAGCAACTAAAAACAAGCGATTTATCGAAAGTTAAGCAGCGGGAGAGGTATATACATACACGGTATAAAAAAAACACTCAGAACGTGAGGATAGCGTAGCTCATTCTAATTTATTCCGACAAAAAGAAGAAGAAAACCAAACAAACAAACCCGAACGATAACAGGACAACCGATGCACAGGAACGCCATCGACCGGATGCCGGATCCGCCAACTCATTTGAAGGAATTATTAAACTAGTAGATTATATACATATATATATACATGAAATCTAGATATTAGCGTTTATAAAGCACCGAGTTTCATCTGCCGTACGTGCTCGTAGCTTGTAGCATAAAACGTTAGCACAGAGAGAGAGAAAAGCTGGCATCTACTGCAGTTTTCCCACACTGTTTTTCCTTGTCTGTAAGTCAACGAGCACCACCCGATAAGCATGAAATAAGGCATACTGATGCCCATAATACTGAATGTTTCTCGTGTACAGTATGTATGTGTGAGTGTGTGTGTCTTTGTTATAAGTATATGTGTGCGTGTACGTGTGTGTATGCGAGTGTGAAGAGGAGCGTGTGGAATGTGCGTGTGCGTTTGCAAACTTAAGCCCGTAACCGACATTTTCCAAACCGAACGAACCAAACCAAATCGTTATCCTTCGGCACAATCAAACCTGTACCTCTTGGGTTTCACAGCCACAACTCACCTAGCATGATTATACATATACCCTCGACAATCACCAAACGTACTCGGGACGTTCTTTCCGCTTTCCCCGTCTATCCGGTACTTGTGGCCGGAAAGAGTCTTTATCCTACTGCTCAAGACAACTGCACTTACGTGGAGCAAAAGCTCCCAAACGATACCAAAAAAAACTAAAGATAAAACAAAAATATATGATAAAGGAAGTAAAATTCGACACGTTGTTCCATAAAATTGATGTGATTGCCAAACGTGCACCAAACAGATTAATCGAGCAGATCGAGCGATCGACAGAAGCGATCGATCGAGCGGTTTTTGGCTAACCCCTGTACATTTTACAATTTAGCCACCTGGGTTTGGTTTTCCGTTTTATATAAGACATATTCTCTTTCCGATGTGGTTTTCGGTAGCGTATAAGTATCGTGTCGAGGTGTGTTATTAATAGGAATTATCCAAGATTGCGCAAGTCACTTATCGTTAGACAAAAATCCACCGCAGGCGGCATTAGTAATCCATTTCTGAATCAAGGAACAGGAAGGGATGATACTTTGAAAGGAAGTTCACATCACACGAGCACATGTAATTTAAACGAATAAGTCCAACGGATACATGTTTATTACTCAACACACACATCCAGACACTCTGGCACATTGATCCTCATGATGGATGTCCTTTCCCCGGGGCAAAAACTCCCGGTTCCTGGTTGTACGAATTTCTACTGAATGTTGTTATAAACGTGTGAATGTGTTTGTGTGTGTGTGTGTGTTTTTTCGACTCGGGAAAACCCAAATAGAACGGCTAAGCTATTCACAATTTCATAGCAGCTCGGTGCCAGCAGAAGGTTAATCCGCAGCTGGGCCAGGAATGAAGAAAGGATCAAATTTCTAAATATCAAAATCACTACAACACATCGATCTAGCGGAACGGGGGAAAAAAGAAACTTTTCTTATTCTCTCATCACCTTCTAAAAGTCACCATCAGACCATCGGGGCAATCACGCCATTGCGGTGGTCAATGTTAATATTAGCTAGAACCGGTTAATGGAGACGTTTTGCTCTGAGTCAGTTTTGCAGTACTGTTAGTGGTAAGGTAGTAGTGTAAGTAAAGTAGCTGTGTACACGCACGTCACCAATGGTCCACCATTGAACATTGCAACTAAACACACATACACACACACCAACACACATCAACCTAATGTATCTGAGCTGTAAGACAATCCTTCGTGAGAGATGATCGACCCTCTCGATAAAGTCCTTCTAACGCCCTTAAACTGGAAACCTATGAGAAACGTACGGAGCTGACACAAACTCCCTAGTAGTATCGAAACACCCGGAAACAACGCTCCTTTACATATCCCCCGTTGCCGGTCATCCATCCAGCCTAGCTTTCGTTTCGGATGTTTGCTGTGATAAAGCTCTGTATCTGAGTGCAACACGTAGCGGTTGCGTGTGACTTTACCTATCGAACACTAGTTAGACTCTAGCCGCAGGAGAGAAAGGAGAAAGAAACCCAGGACATGTACATGAAAAGCGCCTAGTGTAATGCGTGTTTTGATTAAAAATTGTTTTCCATATACAGTGTGGCAGGAGGGGAAATTGGGATAGCAAGAAATCGAACGATTGGTTCGATTTTGAGGATGAATTTTTTTAGCGTATGATTTTTCTTTTCTAGGTGCTACAATCTTAGCTGATCACAAAATCACAATGGGCCTCAGAAGTGTCCACTTTTTTCTATAATTAATTTATAATTAAAAATCAAAATTAAATAAAATTGCTTATTTTAAATAAAATATTAGGTAACAGATCACACATTTCTGCATTTATAGTATTTTTTATAAAAATATATATTTTTTCTAAAAATACTTATGAACTTCAGAGGCTACAGAGCTGATTATTTTAAAATGTAAGATTTTTTTACTAATAAAAAGATATAAGATTTTTAGTTTTTGCTGTTGTTCTGCAAGATTTGTAATCATAATTGAATGGCCTTCTTTAATCTTATATTTATGATACTTTGTTTATTAATTATTCGAAGGACTCGCGATATCTTACGAGTAACAAGAATGCATATGGCAGGACCGAGGTTCAAATCCCATCCGGACAGTTTACCCCTAGTGAGGGCTGACTATCCAACTAACAGGCATGATCTAAGAAATCGTTAGGCCAAAAGAGAGCGAGAGAGAGAGACATACGAGTTACGCTAGATTCAAAACTATGGAAAATATGTAGGAATAACACGTCTCTGCAGGAAAAGTCAAGGACCTGCCATACATTCCCAGCTAAGGGAAGCAGGGCTATTTTCCTCAAACCATTGAAAATCGTCCCAAGATGCGCACCGGCACCCACGAAACTGTTGATATGTTCAACTCAATCATGAAAAGTGGTATTACTCGGGATCAGGATCGGGATTGGCAAATGATCAGAAAACATCATCCCATACATGAAAGTTGAAAACATCATCACATGATCAGAAAACATCATCCCATGAAAAAGTTGCCCATTTTGGCCACTAGGCAAGCGATTTTCGATCAGTTTTTAGTAACTATTTAGTAAGCAAAGTTACGAGAAGCCCAATCCTAAAGCAAAGAAATTTCTCCTCAAAATCAAGCATTCGTTCGCCCTGAAGGCGTCCCAATTTCCATCCGAACCACTGTACTTAGATTCCATTTGTTAACCACATATCACAGCCACATACACGTGCACACTACCTTTGCTGCTGGAACGAAGCATAGCTTTTGAATGACTAATTATTGCACGTTGAAGAATCGAAAGAGGAGAAAGATAATATAATCTAGCGAGACGGAAAACTATATATCTACCGAAAGGGGCGGAAGTTAGATGTTACTGAATGTTACGGAGTGTGAATTGGATGGATGGATCGAAAAAGAAAACTATTTACACGAAGAGAAAGGTAAAGAACTATAGCAAAACAGAATGCGTTTAGAATGGTGCGGAAATGGTAGTGAAGCAGAGCAGTACCGGCAAGCATATTTTTGTAGCATCGCTTTAACCGGGCATCGAGATTCGTATTTAAAAATCCAATTATTTTTGTACCGCATGCCTGTACCATGCTTTCAATTGTAACCGTCAGTCGGTTTGAACGTTAACGTTAACACGGATGGTAATGCTTTATCCGCACAAACACAGACACATACAAGCCGCACCACCACTTGGCTTTCACAGCATATCCTCGATCTTCCCGCTGATGGCGCTTGCAGTTGAGACCTTTACCTATCAGACAATCCAATAATCCTACGGGAGATTCTAACTTGTTCAACTATAGCACACACACACGCAGAACCGATTACTTATCCTTTGAATATATTCTTCACGAAACCAAAAGCTTTCCACAATTACTAAGCTGCATAAATAATCAAACATCGGTGTGTGAGTGTGGAAATATTGCGACCGATTGAATGTGGAGTAAAGCTAAATAAACCAACAAAAAAACATATTCTTGATAGGCATACAGCATAATCCATAACAAAATAGAAGAACAGCAAAAGCAAAATGTATGTTTTACAATAGTTGTTAGCGGTTCGAGAAATGATCGCAGGCAAACTCCATGGAAAATTGATGTACATCCTGCCACCCACAGTTGGCTGCGGAGAATTCGATAGCATTAGCATGCGGCAACAGTTTAGCATATTTTTGCACGATTTATTAGCAAAGAGCGAGAGGGAGAGAGAAAGGCAAAAAACACGGAAAGCCTCGGTTCATTAAATTGTGAATGTGAAATTTACTTGCAAGCCCACGCACAAAACACTTGGACACATTGTAAGCAGAGCAAACAAACAAATGTCTATTTTTGTAACTCTTTTATACAAACCACCAATTTTGCATTATCGCTACATTTGAGATACACACATTTTCCCCGTTGTTCCGAGAGCTCACAATGCGTAGCAAAATAGATATATCTGCAGGTTACGGCAGCGTAACGTATTTACTATCGAACCGCACTAGGCACAGACTACACTACCCTACTACAGACGATTGTTCCTACCGGCACACAGTTCGATTGTGCCGTTCGCAGTTTTGGTTGCGTTTAATTTAATCTTTACTTTGTGAGACGGAAATCAATTCTCATCCTTGGCAGAAGGAAAACACGAGAGACAATTCGGAAACGGCAAATAACATAGTGCGCAAATGCTCTAGCAATGCATATTAACAACAACTATCTTGATGTAAATGAACTGAACTAGTAGCACATCGGACGAACGAACATGATGTTAACTAACAAACAAACAAACAAAAATATCGAGATTTGTACTAACCCTGAATCCAATGGTAAAAATTAATAAACAACCAAAGCGTGATTGCAATGGGTGCACGAGTGTTTTTTTTTTATTATTTTGGAGAATTCTGCGATGGCTTAGATGGCTAGAAACGGATCCGCTCACCCTCACGGTTCATTTGAACATAACCGATCGATCGGTAGCCGAAACGGGTTTATGTTGGGATCGGCAAAGAACAGCCTCAAATCGGTCATCGTGTGTGGGTCATCGTTCGAATGGACCGGTTTCCGCATGGTTTTCAGCGTTTTGTGCAGTATCGCAATCTCTTCCTTTTGATCCGATTGGGATGTTTCCAGCACGGTGTCCTTTAAAAGCACGAATATAATATCAGCATACAGGTTAAGATTATTTCCCCTTTTTCTAGACTCGTTTCAATACACACCTCATACACCTGCTTTAGCACCTTCTGCGTGCTCTGGTTCATCGCCTTTATCGGTTGTCCCATCATCATGCTGGCCAGGTTCAGGTACAGCAGCTGAAAGTCGACCCCGTTCGCATTTTCCGGCTTCGGGAACGTTTCCGTGTGGGCGATGGTAAGCAGCGCCAGCGGCAGCTCATTGTTGCACGTCTCCCGGAACCCGACCGAGTCCAGTATTTCGCTCCACGATTCACACTGCTCAAATTCCGGACTGTTTTGCATCTTCAGCACCTGCTTCTCGCTCATGGCCGCAATCTCGTTCACGTACTCATCCAAGTTGGACGACAGATGGGGCATTGCCCGGCGGATTTCTTCCGGGTGTTGTGCGCCATACTTTTGAAACGCACTGAACAGTAGCTTCAGGTTGGGTTTGGAGTCGGTGGAAGAATTTCTTTTGCTATTGGACGAGCTTTTCTTCGGTGCTGGTTCCATGTTTTGGAGCAGGCGACTGTGTTCCGGTAGCGTTTATTATTGTGCATTGGATGTAAACAAACCGGTTTGACAGCTGCACAACAACAAGGGTGCTGTCATTTCCCGTCGCTTGACAGTGGGTCTCGCGAAGGACATTTTGACTGTTTCGAATTAACTTAATTTCAAAATTTTATTGAAATCCAACGTTTTCCCAATGCTTCTCGTAGGATAAAGGATAAAATAAACCGGAAATAGATTTTTGGCACAATATTTTCAAAAAATATGTACAGCGAAAAGAAAGGATTGATCGGACATCGTAACAGCTTCGTTACAACAACATTGATGGACCCCCCGATCGGGACAACAAATTCAAATTCAAATATTACATGCGTTGGACACGCTTTTAAAAAATAATTGAAACCCTTAGTTTATTAGGTGTAGCTGTTTGGTTAACAATCCTTTACAAATAAATAATACTTTCACTCAAACAGTCACGCTTTCCAATTATATTTTTAACATGGCTGTGAGTGTATCGCTCAAAAATCACGTGCTAACAATACATTCACTTAATTTGAATTGTTGCCTGGAAAGCCCCTGAGCCCTTTGTATCTTTCTCACACCTTCATCCACTGTATGGACACACATGCAAAACCTACCCCAGCTCAGAACCATCACACCAATACCAAAGCGACAAACTCTCAGATCTTGTCTAAAGTTCTACCCCGTCAAGAACCGGACTGCTACGTCATCTGCAAAAATTTCCCGCTTAATATATTACTCACGATCACGTCCGAGGTTGTGCGATCTGCGGGCGACTATCGCATCGCATCAACCACCAGTCACACTAGACACTTACACACAAAAGCTTGAGCACCTTGACGGGGGCTGGCCGTAGATCAGACCATTCCTCGTACGGCCGTGTCAGTAGCGTTTCGATCGCGATCGTGTGAACCGTGTAGAGTGCGGGCGGACGCGCGTTCGCGCGAAGGACTACACCGTCGAATCCGTGTTTCGCATACCAAGTCCGCCAAAACCTCATACGCAATGGAGAACGCAAGTGCGTCAACGGCCGGCGCAGTGCCAGATTCGGTGGCAAACGCGCTCATGAGTATTCATCCACGGTACAACAGTTTCCACCAGCACAATGCCTTCCCGCCTGCTGCACCCGTCGGAAGTGTCGGTGCACGGTACGAGCAAACCGCGGACAGTCCCGGTATGGCCACGAACCATCAGAATGGGCTCAGCACGGGCAATGGCGGAAATACGACCGTGCAGCCGGCGGCCACCAGCGTCATCAATCTGTCCAACTCCAGCGACGTCGTCATAGGTCCAATGACACAGTACCAGGGTGCCGTTACGATCTACCAGTACATGGATGCAACCGTCGAGGCCAGCCGAATTGCAAGTAAGTTTCGCTTCCTTTTCATTTGGCTTCGAACGCAAAAGGTCCCGGTTGATTGGGTTTCTCGGGTAAAAAAGCGATAGGCAAGGGATATAGCTAAACCCTTTAAACGGCTTAAGACAATGTAGCTTCACATTGGGCCTAGTGTTTTCTTATACACTCTGGACTGTAATAGTACCCGGACTACCGAGAAATTACGCAATTCCTCTAAACACACCCTTACGACAACATTCCGGTTTGGTGGAAACGAACCTCGCTAGTATTTGTTGTTATGCAGGGTAGGAGCGGTATACGCTACTAAACTAACAGCTTACTAATTATCATCACATGGGAAATCCCAAGGAGTATAGAGGTGGGAGCGACATCGCGTTGAAATCTTCTCGCATTGAGATGAGAATTGTAGTCGAGTTATTTAGCTTAAAACATAAAAATATAATTCAGTTTAGTACAGTTAGATCGACTCGTGACTCGGAGTACATTAAACCTGTAAAATAGTCTAGAAAGCCTTCAAAGGCGGATGAAAAAGTGCTTCGTACTTTACCCACGAGTGATAAACAATTCCCCAGAACCTTGCCTTGGTTGTTAAGATTACATTCTCAACTCAACACTAGTGTCTTTGTGCTGTGTCAAACGCGCCTAGCTCAATGCCTTTTGACCTGCGTTATGTGCTTGATCATCATGTACAAAACGTTGTGCTATAAAAAATGGGTTATTTAAGCAATTATGTTGAGATAGGTAGCCTAGACGCTGTAACGCTTGAATGAAGAGGCCAGTACAAGATGTAGATGAAGTTATTATTTTTCTCTCGCACGCAGTTGATTGCTTTATGCATGATTAATGAAGGAAGGAATGGCCCTGTGGTTAGCAGAAAACTACAGGAAAGGACCGGTTTCAAATCCTATCGGAACAGTTCTACCGGCTAGCTCCCGGTTAGAACTAATTATGACTCTGATGAGATTTGATACAGGTTCCTTTCGAGTTCGGGTGCTTGATTGATGAGCACAACTTAATCAAAGCAACTCCAAACATGAGTTCAGTTGTCCAGTTCAAGTAGGTTATAATGGGGACAACCCTCGAAGAGGATGAGCAGCCACAAGATGCCTCACTATCCATGAGGCCTTAGCATGCAACGTGATTTAACGTCCACGAGGCTTCGTCTTCGAAAAAGGGAGGCTCACCTAAAAGACGCCTTGCCTTCCATAGGGTCTCTTCGTCAAAGAGGTCCCAAAGAATGGGGGGTTGGAAAAACGGGCCAGAGATCCTCATCTCACCACAAATCATCTTAAAACCCGGTGATAGATGATTCATTAAAACAATTGTCAAGCGGTTGATGTATCCGAGCAAACTAAAACTGCCAGCAAAGATCTTGTTTCTATACTTGCCCAACATACAGAAGATTATACAGAGACTTACAGAACGATAGTACCTTGTTGACTCTCCCAGTTCAAGTGAGTACTACTTTCTGACTCTCTAACTTATCCTCCTCGTCGCCGGTACCGTCAAGCGCTCTATCCCCCCCCCTTCAATTGTAACCAATTTCGTTGATCATCAACGTTCCGCGTCCGGACAGTGTTGATCATCGCTTAACGAACAACAAATCCACCAACCCGAACGACCACGTACGTATGCAAACAGGGCGCAAACGCACACAAACGCCAAACCGTCGGTGTGCCCATCTTCATCTCGCGCGTGCCATACAAACAACGACCGCGACAGGTTCGTCAGTCTTACTCCGGTCCGGACGTACGTTGCATCGCGCAGTGGAGCACTGTTACTGACCGGTAGCCAGTACCGGGTGGATTAACGCCTCAGTTCTGTCGTCGCGTGGATTGTGAACGTGTGGTGTGGTGCGCGTATCATCGAGCGAAGTGTCCATCCAGCCCGTGCGGCTGTGGATCACTAATTGAATTTAAATCCCACAGTTGGGTCCTCGTGCCAAAACGCGCGCTCGACCTCAAAGCAGAGAAAGTGGACCCGATGGTAATGGCTAATCCGTGATGTGGCTGGGATTCGGTCGCGACTGTGAACGCACGGTGTAGCACGTGTTTCGCTGTGGTACAAGGTGCTTCCGGGGTATTCGTCCAACTCGATTCGAACGCACGCGAATTCGATATCCATTGCCGAAAGTGGGCAGTCAGACATATTTTCAGCTTGCGCAGGGCAGGCATAAACTGCTCGCAGAAAGTTTCGGAACGTTCGTGCTCGAGTCAGTGCAGTGTTTTTACCGGTTTCGCCCAATGCACCATGGGCCGACTGTGATCCGATCCGTGTCGATTACACCCGTCTCGCCGTGAAGCGCGCCATGAAACTGTTACTCAAGATACACAGCAAAGACCGGCACTCGACGACGACCGCGGCGGTCAATCTGTTCCAGCGGAAGCGTAAATATTATCACCGTAGACATTCGAAATCATCGTCCCCGGTTCCGCCGGGGGCTAGCTCCCTGCCTGCCTCCCAGCCGTCTGGCTCACCCGCATCTTCCAACCCGTCGCACGTGTCCTCATCGGCGGGCGCATCGCCCGGCGGTCCGTTTGACGCCGATCTGGGCGCTTCCGGTGCGTCACTGGCCAATCTCATCTACGGTGGAACCGGAAGCTGCACGGCCGAACCGAACGCCTGCTCCATCGAAAGACGTCCGCTACTGCGGAATTCCCCATCACAGTCATCGGCACGCAGTTTCGCTAGCTCCTCTTCCCGATGTGTGTATAAAAGTTTTCCATCATGATCGTGCTCGCCATTAGCTTTAATTAATAATCGTCACTTCATCGAACGATCGGGATGATCAAGATCATTCGCAAGTTTAGTTAAATCTAACACCGTATGCTAAAAATTCTTGCTCCCTGCATCTGGAGCATCTTGATACGGTTGGGCACGGATTTAGATAACCCACCCCCCACCAACATCGTCCAGTGCAGTATCGGTGATCCAGCCACGTACTGGATGCCTCCGTTCCATCAGCATGTTTACACTTGTGGCTATTTTTGTACGAAAAACATTTACTCTCCCGCTGGACGGTATTAGGGTCGTTCCTCACTCTTCTGTTGCTTGCATCGACCAATACCACTCTACGGGCCCATCGGCAAAACACATGTTCATATCCAACAGCAGCTCATCCCATGCTCTGGACCGCCGCGAGGGAATCTTGTGCACAACAACTTCACCAGCTATGACAGCATTTATTGAGTTTATGCAAGCATGCATGACTCGCACGATAAGCTCTGAGGGGGGGGGGGGGGGGGGGGGGGGTGAGCATATACGCCGCATGACACAACCGTTTCACTGAGATGAGTGATTAAATGCAGTGAGAATGCTCTAAATAATGCGGTTTCTTTACTTTACTATTTAATGTACAAAAGAATGCTGCCTTAAATGCCCGAAATTGTTACTAGGAAGATTTGGAAGCAAAATGTAAATTTAAGTGGTAAAACACATTGTTTATTCCACTCGCGATCAGTCACAGCGAGCCTTGTACGAGGTCGTTCTTGCAAGACAAGTGACGAGTACTGAGCGTTGCGTTTACAGAGAAAGAAGGGGCAATATGCGTCGATTCAATATGCTAGTGAACCAATAATAAGATGTGCCATGTTATAAACGTTAAGGTATTCAGTGCATTTATTATTATGCATTCCGTATACCAATAGGGATGATGGCATTGTTTTACTTATTACTGAAGTTGTTATGAGACACACGTAGCTGCATATTGAGTAGGTGAAGCGAATGGGCAGTATTAGGTTAAATATTTTAAAATGGTGCATTGATCTACAGTCTGGCATTGTTCTGTGATCTTTACTTGTAAACCATGAAAGAGGGCTGATATTAATTCAATACATTTGCCGATAGATGGCGTAACAAGTAATTGCTTAGTATCTCTTCAATGCACAGCCAAGTGATAGAAAAAAGCATAATTATCTTCATTTTGTTATCAGTCTTAAATTGTTCATTCAATGCTTAGGCGCGATAGAGGCGCTGCTCTTCACATCCCATCCGGACCGTTCCCCCCTAGTGTGGACTGACTATCCAACTACGTGGTATCAATATTAAGTCTAGTAAGCCAGAAATGGCAGGCCTAAGAAGTCTTTAGACCAAAATAGAGAGAGAGAGAAAGAAAAAAAAATAATTTGGTGCGTTTGACAATAGATGGCGTTCCAAATCACTTCTTAGTATCATCTTTCTTCTTACATTCATTTTTTTTGTAAATATTTTAAATATTGCACATACTTTAAAAACAGATTCTAAGTTGCTGAATTTATTTGGAAACATTCTTAAAATATATATTTAAAAAAAGACGAAAAAACGGAATTTACCTAATTGATATCTACCTTAAATGAAAATGAAGTGTGTTGGATACTGAGTTTTTCATGATGGATTTGTTGCAAATTTGTGACAACTTGTTCACTTGTTTGATCTGTTTTGAATAGTGCTGAATGGGTTGAGCTTGGATAATAATTTTGAGGGAATCTTATGATAAGATATAACCAATTTTGAACCATTCTTTCGGATGTTTAAAATAACGCATTAACAGGAGAGTATGGAAAAAATCGTTTGGTGATCGATATTTTAATATAGATTATTAAACGAGTCTTTAGACTTTAGGCCATCAAGGAACCAGATAAACTCCCATTATTTATGGCCATATACTTCAGGGCAACGGTTGAAGAACCAAATAATAATAATAATTGCTATTAAAAGTGGTCTAAAAATGGTTAGCTTATTCCTCCTTTTAGAAGAATGTGTCAATATGTTTGAACTGTTGGTAATGAACCTTGCTACAGTCCCAGCTTATCATACGGCTATTAATATATGGGGCTACCGATTGCATTCTTCCTCCTCTTATTTGGCTCTACAAGCTCGAAAGGTCTTGACCTGCCACTGCTGGCTCTTCGTGACTTAGTTTTACCCATAGCTGAAAAGTTAGTCCTGCGTATGAGGAGGCGATCCTGATGGGATTTCATATCCGGTCCTGTCGTGTAAAGACTGGCACCACTATCGTTTCGGCCTCCGGACCACCCGGGTATAAAAACCAGGAGAAAAGTCACACTGAAATTACCAACAACTTTTGTAGCTTCAAATTAAAGCAAAGCTTCCATGCACTTACGATGGGATAAGCATGGCATTATCTACTTCAAAATACTGAAATACGTAAGAGCGATAAAAAAGTTTTTATTATAAACCTATTGTCAGTCTTGACCTGCATTAAATTTGAACGCCATACCTCTTGCCTGTATGTCACTGGATTTATTAATAGCCGGAAACATGCTTCCACAATCTAAAGATAAAACACTTCATTGATAAAACTCTTATCTACTGGGTTGGACTGGATTGTTGGAAGCACTAACAGGCATGCAGACTGCAAGTGTAATTGACCAACTACTTCGGTCATCAAACACTACAGAGGAAAGGCTTTGATGTAATGGAACGAGTTTGATTGAATTTGTCTTATCGCATAAAAGTTTTTGCAACGTATTAAATGTAGCTGAACTTTTATTGGCTCATTGAATTTATTCAAAAACGTATCAGAGTGCACAGCAACTAGCACCGTAGAGGGTCCTTATGGCGACGAAGTTATGTTGAACAGATAACCTTCTGCATAGTTTGCATTGTAATGAAGAAATGCTTCTTTCTGTTCGACTGCACTGTCCGGACGAGCCGTGCTATATAAAAATCTCACAAAAAAAAGTCTGTTTACGAGTAAAGTGTGACGATAAAATATTTGCCCACAAGCGTAGCGCATTCGCCATATTTACCTAACCGTCACCCGTGTGCGGCTTTCGCTTTAAACCCAACCCATTCGACAAAGCCAATATCGTAGTGCCGCCGGATGCACAATGGTGCGCTTTGAGTGTCAAGCGTTTGAGACTGAATTTTATTACATCTTCCCTACCTCGCCTCGCCTTCACAGCCGGCCGCAACAATCAGAACCGCGGGCTACCTTCGGCGGAACCATCGACCCTTCGGCAGGAACGCTACTTCATCTACGGTGCGCTGATATTTTTTGCGATCGTCGGATTCTCCACCGCTATCTACTTCGTCGTTAACCAGGTCCACGGTCCTGCTGACAGCGGGCGGGAAATACTGTTCGGCAACAACTACCACCGGCAAACGAGTAAGTGAGAGTACAATTTCCGAGTGGACAGTGGCAGTCGTCAGATGGTGGAAAACAAACAAGCACCCGCCTAATTCCGACAGATTGATCTTTTCGCAGTGCCCAATCTCGGCAACAGCCACATGATCATCGACCGGCGGAACTGGGGATCGCAGCCGGACGTGCACGGTTCGGTTCCGCTTGAGCATCCGATCGAGTATGTGCTCATTACGCACATTGGCGTGCCGACGAAGAATTGCTCCGGTATGCACGAATGTTCCAACAGGATGCGGATGCTGCAGGACGCAGCCATCGGTGAGCGGAATTTGCCCGACATTCCAAGCAATTTCTATGTAAGCTTTGACGAATGTGATCAGCTTGCCGAGGGAGAATTCTTCTAACCTGAAACACTTTCCCTCACCACAGCTCGGTGCCGATGGCAATGTGTACGTGGGGCGTGGTTGGGACATTGCCAATGCGTACCAAAACCGAACACTGTCCGTCTGCTTCATGGGATACTTCCAAAAGTATGGTCCACAAGAATCCCAAATATCGGCACTGCTGCATCTCCTCACGTACGGCGTTATTCAGCGAAAGCTTGCCAACGATTATAAGCTTGTAGCGCGGCGACAGGTTGGTGAATCTTGCAGTCTCACGAAGGATAACGTGGAAATTCTTTGTTTTGCAACTTCTCTCTCATTTTAGACCAAACCAAGCTCCTTGAGTCCGGGTGACGCACTGTACGCTAGGCTGATGCAAATGTCCCGGTGGTATCCTTGCGGCACGCAAGCATACGCCCACTGTGGAGCAGAACTGGGCTTCCCGAGCGTCTGGGACGAGGAGCGCAATTTCAACGAACGCAACGGCATTCAGAATCCACTCTTGCTATTTCGCAAAACCATCGAGGAAGAATAGTGTTTGGCTAATAGGCCACAACTTCATGTTACGCTACAGATATAGCTGTAAGGCATGTTGCACGGTGATCATTAATAACGTAGCGATGCGCATCTAGTCATAGGTCTTGTTTTGTAAATACTTGTAAATTACTTCTTATCAGCGATCGAGGTATTGCAATAAAAACTCAATTAAGTTGTAGAAAAAATAACATATAACACGTTTCTTTCTTAGTAAAACAAGCTACTTAAGTGTCGGTATCCATACCTGTATTAATAAGGAAGGGAGGATTTACGATTTAGATAAGATACGAACACACAAACATCAATACATTATAGTCCGAAGAATTAGCAAGAAATGGTTACCATATAAAAAACGTGAACTAGATTGGAATGATATTAAATATAATTATTAAACAATATTAGATAAGAAATTGTGTTTCTTCCTCTATATTTAACTAGCTTCTCTTTGGTTATATTTGGAGCAAGCCAAAAGTCTTATCACTACCAATAGGAGCCCAAAGACCTGAGAGAGATATAGTTCTTCTTGGTTTAACTAATTCCTAGATCTTGCCGTCAATTCGACGTGACTTATTGGACATCGGGACATATAGCCGAAAAACCTACTGGGTATTCTGAACCACCTTCTCATTTGGTGGTTTGAGAGTGTCTTAAATATTGTTGGTTTCGTCCCGAGACTTTTGTACGCCTTCCCAGATATCTTTATTGTCTTCCCAGAGTTTTCTGATGGGTTTTCAACTGTTTTTAAATTATAGATAAAGCTTTCTACAAAAAAAAACTGCCAAATAACAGTTTTTTACTTTTGAAACAAAAATTGGATGGAACAGTTGGAGTTGCTCCGAGGAAATCATAACAAATTCAACAACCTATCTTCTTCTTCTTCCTTGACACTACAACCTCAAAAGCTCTCGGCCTGCCATTTCTGGCTTTCTGTGACTTGATTTTACCCGTAGCAAAGTACGGGGAGGCGGTCTGGATAGAATTTTAAGCTAGTTATCAATGAGTATTAAATAATCGTCATTAGATTTTTCACCTTTAGGCAAACGACCGTTCTTTCTATTATGTATTGAGGACATATTAGGTAGCCAGCCTTGATAATTTCTCTTTCCATTCGATCTTTTCTACTTATTTTCGTATTCTTCTTCTTTGACACAACAACCTGGAGAGTATTGCGCCTGTCATTTCTGATCTCCTTCACTTAAATTACCCAAAGCTGCACATGGTTAGAAATCGAGGACCAGTTTTACCAGAACTAGTAGTCCTTTGCTTAGTTTGGTCATCGTCACGTATCGTTTCCGAGTTTCAAAGTTTGGGTTTCCCCGTGCATCGAAGCTTATGATAGTAGCGTGAAACGTGCAACCATTTACTGCATCGGGTATGGAAAATCTCCGATAAGCGTTAAATGCACGCCCGCACCAACAGGCTATTTCCATATCGGGCTTTAAACCAACTCGTTTCAATGAATGTTTTTTTGTATAATAAAAGTGTTCAACAAATATTTCCCACTCTCTTCCAGATGGATATAACAATCAAAACAGATTTATGCCGCCCAATAGTGCGAATGGCTTGAAGTACGAACGGCTCATCGTCTACAGCATAATCTCACTGCTCATAATCGCTGGTCTGCTGTTACTGCTTTACGTTATCTACATGACAATCCCCTCGGACGGCACGCTCACCAGCAGGGAAATATTTTTTGAGAACGATTCTACTTCCAAGACCAGTGAGTATCGAGCCTTCCGAGGCCCTCCCTGCTAGTGTGATGCACGACTGCTGGTTCATTCATGTACTTATATCCGCCTTTCTGTGTAGTTCCCAATCTTGGCAACGGGCACATGATGATCGATCGTAACAACTGGGGAGCACAGCAGAACGTACATGGACCGTACGAGCTGCCACATCCCATACCGTACGTGCTGATCACTCACATCGGCGTCCACTCGGAGACCTGTGCCGATGTGCACGTGTGCTCGATCAAGATGCGCACCCTGCAGGACGCAGCGATCGCCGAGCGGAGTCTGCAGGACATACAGAGCAACTTCTACGTATGCGGAACAGATAGGAGCTGTCTGATTTTTATTCACCAGGAATATTCCAATTCCAGATCGGTGGCGACGGAAACGTGTATGTCGGGCGTGGATGGAATACGGCCAATGCGTACGCCAACTTGACGCTGGCCGTATGCTTCATGGGCGATTATGGCCGATATGTACCGAACGATCGGCAAATGTCGGCCCTCGAACATCTGCTAACGTACGGCGAGAAGCAACATCTGCTGACGGAAGATTACAAAATCGTTGCACACGCACAGGTAGGTGTCGAAGTGTGTGATGATTTGATGATTTTGAATGTTATAATTCATATGTCTGTTGTTCTAGACGCGAAATACACGCAGCCCCGGAATTAATCTGTACGAAAAGATAATGAAGCTTTCCAGATGGTATCCATGTGGACGACCAGGCTACGATCGGTGTGGCGTGGAGATTGGGCTTCCAGATGTTTGGGCACAAGAATTTCCCAAGATCGACAACACATCTACTTTATCACCTGGTACTAATGGCACCCAAGCTAAATAGATCGATAATTGTTAAGGCCACTATGCTAGATGCTTTGAAGCGCTCTGTAGCTGGATCTAAAGCTTCTAGCGCAAGACTGTTGAATATTGGCGAAGAAAAGATTATTCAAAATATCCTGTTAAAAGCTGCCTGTTAAAGCTGCTAAAGAGTGCATCACTCCAAGACCAAGGTGTGAATTCAGCCAAGAAAATCTTTATGGTCTTCGACAAGGATATTCGTCTTTAGCTGAATATGAAGTACAATAAATATCGCTAACTATGGAGGGCTTAACCGATGCAGAATAATCCTAAGAAGATTAAACCTTCCTCTGCTCTACTTGTAAAAAGGAATTGTGTACAAAAAACTGTAAAATTTTTTTTAAGTATTAGTTAAATAAATAGAAATTGTGTATTTCGTTCGAATCACCATCAAACTCCAATGTTCCTTCCATCCCAAGCAGTTATGCTATCATTCTGTAGCCATTATCTTATGTATTACCAATCAGCAAACCTCCGGTTAGGCCGGAGGTCATACTGACTTTTCTTTCTCTGTTAAACAATTCACAAGCCCGCCGCGCCTATTTTTATCGCACCAAAACAAAAGGGGGAAAAACTGTCCCAAACTAGGGCCCCATCACAAAACAAAAAGCACCATTTGATCGCCGTTTGACTTTCCTTCCTTTTCCGGTCCGCACATTGTTGCGCTCATTCATTGAACATTGCCGGATAACGACCACACCACCGAAGAGGAGGAAAAACATACGAAGAATAGTCTTATCAGTTCAACAAACAGATGCACATTCAATCAACAATCAACGAACAGTTCTACCGAGTCACGTTTCTGTTTGTAGGCTGTAAATAGGCTTCGTATGGCGTGGACTCGGCCAAAGCTAGAACTATGAGCAGTCGAGCATAGAATTTGTTTGCCCAAAGCAACATCCGCTGAAAGGGACAGCTGCACTTAAACAATCGAATCTATGGTTTTGCGATATTTTATTCTACAACTGCTAAACAACATTGTTGTCAGTGACACGAGCATCTTATCACCGGTAAGCAAACACGCGAGCGAAACACCGGTTATCAGATCGGTGTGGTGGGCAGTATATGCAAAACCGCCGGGTGGGATTTGAGTTTTATCGGGTGCGCATGCCGATTTGATTGGATCGAACTCGATTACGATTGGATACTATCTTCGGGCGAAAGACCGGTTCGGTTAAGGCAATACAATCTATATAGACACATTTAGTGTATGATTTAACGCGCACGGCATGCCAACCATGCGCCATTTGAAAGTGTTTGCGCTATTTGTTGTCCCGCCGCGATCAGATCAGTGTGGCCGTGGGCTTGCACTTTTTAACTTTTACCTTATCAGTGTAAAGTTCTGTGTGTGCTGATTGAAATTAATTGTTGAATTCGATAACGGGCCGGGTTGTCACTCGACGCCGACTTTCCACCCCGCGGTACGAGGCTATCCGACCGGTCGAGAGTATTGGATAGTGCGGGCCCGGCTGGAGTGGAGTTTCGAGTGTGGGGGGACAGATGGAAGGGTGGCCATCTTCAGGTGTAGCATGTACTGTGAAACAAAACGAAGCAAAACCACTTCAACCTTTGGCATTTACTATTGCAAGAGCAGTGCAGAAGTGCAGTAATCATTGGCCCAAACATCATCATCCTGTTTGTGCTTGAGATAACAAAAATTATATATAGGTAGGATTTGTGATTAATATTATCAGACAAGTGTTTGTGTGTGTATTGTGTGTGAATTTCTCTAATACTGGACCCAAGATATTGGCCCATCTTTCGAAGAGATCGCTAACAAGTGGAGACGGTTATGCTGTTTGTACAAATATCTAACGTTGAATGACATTTAAAAAAATTAACTTCAACTTCTGTAGATCGCTCAACTACTTTTTTTTTGTAGATGATTAGCTGGTTGAAGCGTATGATCAAATACGGATGTTTGGTTTTGAAAGAATATTAAAACCATTTTTAACTAATTTATTATATTACTATCCGTATTTTTTATTTTTTAAAGAAATTTTGATAAAAACTGTTAGATACTTGCTATTAAATTAAAACCAGTTTCAAGTGTACCCTGAGACCCTTTTAAACGCCACCCATTACAATACCCATTCTCCAGCAGCTTCGGAGCAAGCGCGCCAACCGTAACCGTGCAAGCTCGCGACTCGCAACACGACAAACACGATCGCGCCTCCATCAATGTGTGTGCTAGCGCGACAATGCGCGTCAAACCGATGGCTGTTGCAGTGTGGGTTTGTGTCCCAAGCTTCAGGCCTCGCCGAGCGAAGCTGACGGCCACAGTAGTAGTTGATAGATCGTGAACGCATACGCAACGATTCGGTCATCGTCGTCCGCACGCGCATACGCAAGCGTTTGGCGCTCTCTTCTCGTTGGCACGTTGAAATTTCCAAAAGTTCTTGACGTTCGTGCTCGTGAGGGTGTAGCGCAGTGCACCGCGTTTCCGGAACCATCTGCAGATTGGTGAATTTGAAGAATTCGTGAAGCTTTACAACTAAATTGCTTTCGCACGTGCTTGTGTGCGTAAGCGTTTTGCGTGACCAAACGGAAGCTCCAAACAAAAAAAAACAAGTCGGTTCGCAAAAGATAGTGTGTGATAACAGTGATTGGAAGAACGAGGTTTTTTGTCCGCGCTCAGAATCAAGGCAAAGAAAGCAGTGTAAGTGTCCTGTTAACCTGTTCAGAACATAAGAACTAAAACAAAGTCGTGGCCCCCTCCCGGAAGAAGCTTTAAGCCAATATTTACTTTAACATCCCCCTTTCCCGGGGATGGGCAGGATGCGGCAAAGAGACAAGAAGATTCGCTTGTTGATATTGGTTTGGTGTTGGTTGGTGTGTGGTGATGCCGTCGTTGTTGTCCCACTGGAGCGAAGTTACAATCAGAGAAACGAATAACCTTCAACGTCGACGCATCACGCACGAACACATGGTCGGATATACATGTATGCTTCGATCATTAGTGGTGGGGTTGAAAGTGGTATTTTTGCTTGTTGTGTGTTACCTACATCCCGCACCAAACAACAACTACACCATCACAATGGCGGATTTTTTCACGCTATGAAGTGCGCAGTTTCTGAACGTGAACGTGATGATGTCTGCCGACATTTGACCGCATCAACCGTGTCTAAGCTAATTTCGTTTGCACAACCCTGCCTGTGTGAGTGTCCGATTGCATAGTGTTGCAAAGGAGGGGGCTCAATTTCTAGGAACTCCTCGAGCTCAAGCCCGATGGAGACGGTAGTGGCTGAGCTCGAAGGATTTGTGCAAAAGTACGGCCTAATCCAATCGTGAGCCGATGCCACTTGTAGCGAACTGGTTTGCAGTTGTGTGCGTGCGCGAGATAAGAAAGATGTTTTAGTTGCTGAGGATCGACCCGCGAAAGGCAGGCACAAGTGCACTGTGTACTGCATATTATACTGGTTTCGTGTCCGGTCCGCGTGCGCAAGTTGAGTGACGATGCAAATTAGATGTTTCACATCAGCCTCGCTACTGGAGGTTGGTTTGTATGTGATAAAGTTTTATAATTTAATCTCGCATTTTGAGCATGAAGAGCACGATGATTCTCGCTTGAGAGAGATGTGTAGCTACATGATCCGGCGAGTGATCGTTGGACTGTTTTTGTTTGTAAATAAAATTCACCAGTATAAAATTAAATAAAATATTATACTGGTTTCGTGTCCGGTCCGCGTGCGCAAGTTGAGTGACGATGCAAATTAGATGTTTCACATCAGCCTCGCTACTGGAGGTTGGTTTGTATGTGATAAAGTTTTATAATTTAATCTCGCATTTTGAGCATGAAGAGCACGATGATTCTCGCTTGAGAGAGATGTGTAGCTACATGATCCGGCGAGTGATCGTTGGACTGTTTTTGTTTGTAAATAAAATTCACATCAGCTTCATTTGAACTCCACAATCTTTGAAAATCTTTACCTCCTCCAGTTCACCGAATGGGATGTTATGGTGGTTCTGTCGAGTAAAAGATCAGGTTCGCTACTACCGATCTTGAGGATCGACCCTCTAAGATCACATTGTAACAGCTCGTACTAATAGACGGGTCAAGGTCACTCGTGCTGATCGTGACTACCCAAACGGGTCGATCTACAACTCCAGTAGTGGAGAAGAAATAACTTTCTCAACACCATTCCAGGAACCTATCGGCCCCCATCTTATTATCTCGCGGTCAATAAAAGATAGCAAAGAGGCAAATAGGCTCACACCCAGAAGAGGTCTGCCTGACTGGGAAAGCTTTTGTTGTGCCATAATTCCATTCACCCACTTGCGTGTCCAACACCACAATCCAGCAAACAAAACAATCGTGAATATAGAGAAGAGGCCCTCCGTTCGCTGCGGACACGACGATGCAACCTCCAGTGTGAAGGAAGTGAATTGCTTTTCTTCTTTCTTGGCGCTTATCAGTACCTCGCCATGTAAAGTTGACCTCAGTGCAAACACATCATCAACATCATTATCGTTAGTGGTGTAGTGCAATCATGCGATAGAGACAGCTTTAGCGGCCCGAAACCCGCAGACTCTCTTTGCTCTCGACACACATTGTTAACAATGTCGCTTATCGAATGGGTAGGGGGAGGGCTGGAAAAAGGGCACTTAAAATTACATAATGTGTGTGTGTGTGTGTGTATCCTAAAGTGAAGCGATGTCCGAGAGACTTGCTTTCAATCAGACGTAGTTGCCTTTTTGCTTTCTTCGGTGGCGTTTCTTCGATAAAACTTCAAACCAGTGACTCACCCAGCCAGTTTATTTTTACAGACTTACTTCACCCGTTTTCATCGTTCAGCGGAGGAAGGGAAGGGACATTCTTCCGCCAAGATGCCTCTCGATGTTTGCTGGAGATAATAGTATCAACAACTTTAGCAGATAGCTTTCGGAATATCTGACTAGCTGACCACCGACAACCCGCACCATTACGTACCAAACGATGGCACTGGCAAGGAACGCCCAATCGATAGAAAATGAAGCACCATTCAAGACCGGAGGATACAGCACGACACAGCCGCCACCGAAAGGTGGGATCGATACGGTTGCCGGAGGAGTAAACAGCCCGAGTACCGTGACCAGCACCACAACCGACAGCACCAGAGGCAGTCTCTCCAATATCTCGACGTCATCCATCAAACGGACAGACAACGCTTGCGATGACGATTCGAGTGCTTTCGATAGCAGTAGCAGCAACGGTGGCAGCGATTCCGAGTGTGAGGATGATACCATCAAGCGCGCCATTGACCGTATCCCGGGTGCGCTGGTACCCGGGGAAGCACGCGTACTCCCGAACGGGAATCTTAAGGTTGGCGCTGAAGCGATCAGTCCCGCAGTGCGGCCCAACCCGGGCCAACCCTCCGCCATCGGGGCGATCGCGGTGCACAACTCGTCCGACATCACGTTCGGCAACAAAACGTACATTAAGGGGCAGGTGGTGATAAAGAACATCTACCAGGATCGTAAGCAGGGGGCCGCCAACCAGGGATACAGTGTGCATGAAAACGATACTACCGACACCAGTGCTACTAAAAAAGGTATTTCGAATCACATGCCACGATCACCATAGATACTTTAACGTATCATTACTTTTCTTTCGTCCAGTACCTCCTTCAGCGTCGATACCTCCGGAGCCACGCACCTGGCAATCTAGTCTAAAGACAATCATCAAAGACAAACCGTTGCTCAGCTTTATCGTCATGATATCGCTCATGATCGTTCTGTGTGCCATCGTAGCGGTCATATCCATCCTCACCGCGTCAGGTAAAGCTAGAATAAGGCCACCGCTTGGCGACGGCGACGACAATCGTCCCAATATCCCACAGGACAAGGACATAGGTACAAAGCATGTTTTGTACTCACTTTTAAATTATCTTACCCGGCCCATTCCGATCAGATTCTGCTGCTAGGACACCTAACTAACGAGCGTGGTTTCTTTTGCCTTCTGGTCTCTCCCTCTCTCTCTCTCTCTCTACCACCAACAGAGGACGACCTGTTCCCTGATCCTAGGCCATTGCGGCTGGTGACGAGAACCGAGTGGCTTGCTCAACCGCCTCGCGAAGAACTGACTGATCTTAAGCTACCGGTGCACAACGTCATCATTGCTCACACTGCCACCGAAGGGTGCACTACTCAGGTAAGCGCTAGCGCAGCTCAGCACAAGATAAGGCGCAATGCAGCGTAAACTTTCACATTATCGCTTTGCCAAACTTGCCATATTATCGCGATGTATTTTTTTTTGTCAACGGGCGAGGATTCTAACGAAGTTATGTGATGTATCCTAGTTCTTAATTGTTTTTTTTTTACTATCAGCTTTTGTACAGTTATTTGTCCCACATCTTGATCGCAGACGAACCTCGGCTGTGAATGAACAAACTAACAATGCTGATCATACATCAAACCGCAATAAATTCAGCGTTGATAAAGTCCATCTAGCATTCCATACTGCCGATCTCGAACGATCATGTTATACGCGCTGTACAATGCTACTTTCAGCTGCGAGCCCTGTGTAAAGCTAGATCGATCGTCACGTGCCTATATATAGTATTTTCTGTAAAACATGCCGCATTTCACGCGTCCGTCCGGTCCCTGTCTGTGCAGTCAAGCCTCTGTCATCTATTTCGGTTGTGTGCAAAACGAAACGAATCTGTTCCATCCAAGTGCTTTGTAGCTACGCGATGCAAACTACCCCGAACTTGCTCCGCTAAAGCCCAACCCAACCATCCTTGTCAATATTCAACAGTCAAACAGTGCTGCTTGCTGTGTGACGAATCACTTGCTCTATCTTTCTTCACGTGCTACTATCCATAACAAAACATACACAACCAAAGCCGATGATTAGATGGTGGTGTGGTGTACGGAATGCGTCCCGAGCCGTGAGAACTCGGACGTTGAAGTATGCAAACGGTCACTACCTAAACATTGGCTACGGGGAACATTATCACAAAACACCATCAGAACACTCATTAAAATTATCAATCCTAGTTAATTCGTTAAGAACATTTCTTAGCGTATGCATTAAAAAAAAAATAGACAGCGAATTCCCGGATGACCTTGGGACCTTAGCTCTAGCAGTCGCCAAAAATCAAATGTTGGTAGGGTTTTAGCTCCTTCTGGGCCTTATCGATCAGTTGACCCTCACTCTTGGGTACAGAATAATGGGGCAAGGTTCCCCAAAAGTGGTTCCTCAAAAGTGTTTGAATTCTAACGGCTAGTTGGGAGTCCCTTCGACACACCTCCCGTGCATTATAACGCCCAGTTTGTCAGGGATATTCTGCCGTTTTTTTTAAATTCATCTTTCCCTCTCAAACGAAAAACAGTGTTTCAATACGAAAAATCGGGCGATAAAGCCCGAAGGTTTGTCTCATCAGTTTCTTCTGCGTTCTATCGACGATCAAACTAGTTGCCGTGTCAAAACTTCAGTAGACTTGTGGTGTAAGAAGAGACTTCTTTAAACTGAACTTTAAACTTTAAAGTAAACAGTAAGATCACTTAAATAACGTCTTAAATGAAGTCCCTTGGACGGAGAGATGATAGTTTAGAAGACAAGTTTTCTTGGATCAATAAATCGCTTGAACTTAGAGTATCTATTGCAGGCAGGCCCTTTTTGGCGAGGAGGTGTTTCTTAGTAGACAAAGCCCCATCGACCGAGAGCCTTCTTAGGAAACGAAGTCTTTTGGGCGAGGGTTCTTGATAGATGGACTCCATGGACGACGAGAACCATTAAATGCCTTTAAGACGTAGAGATTATTACTCAGTGGTCAGGCTTTGACTCACTATTGCCAAAAGTTCTTCGATTCTTTTGGTCGTAGCAAAAGACGATAGGGATAGTTGGATAGGGATAGTCGCTCGGTTCATCGCATGGCTTAAACTCAGTCGTCTACTTTTTAATGCATACGCAACCTACACTAACACTTACTTTCTGCTCTATCTAACACTTTTACCACTTTCTCTCCTCACTATCTCTTCACCTTCTTCCCCCTGTATGGGCATCACGTTGACCATAATGCAGCAAGCATGCAAAGCACTAGTGCAATCCATTCAAAGGTACCACGTAAACAAAACCAAGTACGGTGATATCGGGTACAATTTTTTGATCGGTGGCGATGCATTTATCTACGAGGGCCGGGGATGGCTCAAGATGGGTGCCCACACCAAGGGTAAGTATTGAACCGAATCCTCCAATCTCCCTGTGTTTTCGTTAATCTCGTTAATTCTATCGGATGCTTGCACACAGACTACAACGTCAAAAGCCACGGCATTGCCTTCATCGGTAACTACGAAACCGTCGATCGACCGTCCGAAGAACAAATCGAACAGTTGGAGCTGTTGCTTCGCAACGGTACCGATGGTGGGTGGCTTGGGTCGGACTACCGGTTGTTCGGGGCAAGTCAGCTTAAATCCACCATCAGTCCGGGGAAATTGCTGATGGAAAAGTTACGTCTGCTGCCGCATTTCAGTGAACATTTTTAAAGAGGCGAAAAAGTGATCGACAGTGCGCAGGATCGTGTAAGACTGAATGGGGGGTCCCGTGCTGTAAAACGAAAGCAGAAACGGTTGATGCAACCGTACGATAAATATATTTATGGTGGGAAACATCGTTTTAAAAATACTTTTAAGAATAAGGATCCTTTCAATGCTTCGCAAATGTAGTGAGTGTGATCGTGGACGAACGAACTGCTTCCGCAATATTTTTAACATAGTTGAATATCCGTATCCGTATGATACGTTACGTTTATGACATCAATAAAATACTTCTTATAAACACATAAAACCATCGCAAACGATATGCAGCCCACGGTAATCCTGGATCGTTTTCTTAAAACTTCAAACAGCAATTAACGTCTCTTCTTCCAGCTAATAGATTTGCCATTCCTACTTTCAGGCTGCCTGTCGATTGCGTGTACGTTTAATACAGCTGTTCCACATGGATGGCAAGAACTACGACGATATAACGTTCAACTTTCTGATCGGTGGCGATGGACAGATTTACGAAGGGCGCAATTGGTATAAAATCGGTGCCCATACGCATGGTAACGTGTGACGAAGAAGAGCTTCATGAAACCCCATCTTTATCATCCTGTGTATCTGTATCCCTTTTCTGCTTGTACCCCAGGTTACAACTCCAAAAGCCAAGGGA
Organism: Anopheles stephensi; assembly: GCF_013141755.1. Taxonomy (NCBI): domain Eukaryota; kingdom Metazoa; phylum Arthropoda; class Insecta; order Diptera; family Culicidae; genus Anopheles; species Anopheles stephensi. Next base: position 29,110,922 of record NC_050203.1, on the reverse strand, counting down.
TTGCTTTCGTAGGGGATTATAACTACGCCAACAAGCCTACCGAAAAGCAGATGGAGCTGCTAAAATATTTGTTGGAGTTTGGCACTGCACACCGACAGTTGTCCGAAAGCTACAAAATATACGCCTCGGAACAGTTGGATCCAGTAGCACCGACGGGGAAATGGTTAATAGAAGCACTCAAAACTTTGCCGCAGTTTGTCGATAAATCACCGGAGGATGGCCACGTTTAGGCAGTACAGTATTAGGTTAGTTCTACCACTATCAATGCCAAAAACTAGAATCTTCAAATATATGAAACGAGAGATGAGAAAACCCGGCGACAGCGAGCGAGATTTTTTCTGTCTTTGAAGCGGCGTCCTAGTTCTTATTACATGCTTTCCGATATAATCGTTATCGTTTTCTTTCGAAACGCTCCTTCATTTTCTCTCGGTTTCCTTTCCTTCGACAGACGAAATGTATGTACCAGGTGAAATTGATCCAGGAGTTCCACGCCGATCCCAACTCGAGGAACTTTTCCGACATTGCATACCAATTCCTTGTCGGTGGAGATGGCAACGCGTACGAAGGAAGAGGCTGGACGAAGCAAGGTGCGCATACGAAAGGTAAGAAACTATCCGGCGCTTACGCTTAAGCCACGCTTGACTTACCATCTGCCATCGATTGCATTGCAGGGTTCAATGTGGACAGCATCTGCATAGCGTTCATAGGCACGTTCATCGTGACACCGCCACCGGCCGCTCAGCTCAGTGCCGCGAAGCAGCTGATCCAGCTGGGGTTGCAGGGCAACTATCTGGCCTCCAACTACAGCCTGTACGGTCACCGGCAGTTGGCGCCATTCGAAAGCCCGGGCAAAGCGCTGTTCGATATCATTAAAACTTGGCCGCACTGGTCCAACAAGCTGAGCAACAACCATTGGAATGGCGACGATTCTCTACCGAAACGCCGCAAACGACGAACCGACCAACATATCCTTGATGACCTCTCTTGAAAAAAGGAAAAAAGACTGTGATGATGAACATAATCGAATAAACGTTTAAACTTTGTGTGTTTAGCTTTAGCTTTAGCTGTTCCGGGTAAAACTGTTCAATTTATTGTAGGGTGCTTACACGAATCGCCGTCATTAGATACTTCGGGCCTTAGATTAGGTCTCTCAGATCCTCCGAACCTTGCAGCTTTTCATTTCCTGCAGCGCATTTCCTTCCTTGCGCATCGTACAAGATCACTTCCGCCTGTTGTCAATATTTCTCTTTTTCCGTATCTGCAAGCCGTTTAACGCAGTGCCAATCTGTGTGATGGTCCTAATGGCCGTACTTCTGGAACTCCCACTCTCTGTTGTCCAGCGGGCATACCTGCCGGGTCTTTAGCCACCGGGAGATACAGTGGAAATGAAACGCATGATTACAGACACCCCACGCAACTGTGCATTCCTCGCTGGTGGCCGATGCCTGATTCGCCTGGCACTCGATGCAGAGATCCATAATGTGATTCCGGCAGATCGCACAATTGTCCACCACAATGTCCCAAGCCCACAGCGCTACCGCATTCCACTTCTTGACCTCGAAACGCTTCCGCTCACCACGGCTACTGCTGGATGTCGGTGCCTCGAACTCTTCCTCGTCGATATCCATGCTGATTTACGACGTCTGCCAGCGAGATTATAACGTGTTGTGTGTGAAAAGCAGCCCTCTTTAACATACAAGATGCGTGCAAAAGCTTACTTACAAAATACTAGACGACGAACAAAGGAACTTCACGGAAATAAGGATCGAGTCTTTCTTACCACAGCGACCGCGATGGCGTATTTTTGCTGTGCCAAATGACTGTCATTGCTGTCAAAATATTGCTGCAGCAAAGCTGCTATCCTTCGCCGCCCGTTTCGCCCGCATTCATTTCCTGCTGCAGCACCTATTTCGCCCGCTTGTCGATCTGTCACCGAACAAAACCAAAACAAAACATCGCACTGTAAACAAGGCGAGTGTAGGGAACGCACGGAACAAAATCCCTTTTTTTTCGCCTATTCGATCCACATGGTATGGCCGTTAATATGTACGGGTAGGTAATGCACACAACTACATGCCACAGCTGTATTTAATGGTCCCGTTCGTGAATTGAACCCAACATAATCGCCTATTTTTCTCAACACTGCCAACAGTCCGATGCAAAACCACCCACCGCCCAATCCGAACCCGATCGATCTGATGGCCATCAAGGACATCTATCCGGGTATGAAAAACATCAACGTGATTTTCATCATACTCGAGATTGGGCCGGTAACGCTGACGAAGGAAAACCGTGAAGTACGCACGTTTAAGGTGGCCGACCAGAGTGCCGCTATCAACGTGTCGATTTGGGACGAACCGGGCAAACAACTGTTGCCGGGCGATATTGTGCGTCTGACCAAAGGGTACGCAAACGTTTGGCGCCAATCGCTAACGCTGTACTCGGGGAAAAATGGAGAGATTGTGCGGTTAGGCGATTTCTGCTACACCTTCAACGAGATGGTTAACATGAGCGAACCGAACCCCAACCTGAGCGCATCCATACCCCAGCCTGTCCTCAACAATGGTTCGGGGGGCGGTGGCGGCGGTGGCCCCAACGGTGGTAATAGCAACAATGGCACAGGCAAAACGATGGGCGGTGCTCCCAAATCGGTACCCAACAGCAATCCGCTACTTTCCGCTGGTGGTCCACAGCAACCGAAACCGCATGCCGCCACGACACGCTACTCGGTAGCGGCGGCAGCAGCAGCAGCAGCCGCCTCACCGCCCAACATCATGAAACCGACGCAGAAAAACTCTCCCCGAACCGGCCGAAACAGCCAAGCCAAAAGCACCGCAGTGAAAGGTGACCGTAGATAACAGTTAGCGGAAACGCTTGGTGCATCACCATCATCACCGACAACCGTCAGCGATAGTTTTATTTTACCGTCTAGCAATGTAATGTAAATTGGACACAGGACTTTAAAGCGCCAACTGCTATGGAATCCCTCTATCCCCATTTGTTTTGGGTCGCCCTATTTTATCGATATTTCATTGTACAATCAAACAGCAGAACATTCCTGTGTGCATGTGGGAAAATGCTTACGAACCGGGATAGCACAGTTTTCTTTCGGTGTCTTGTAGTAAAAAAAACAAAACAAAAATAAATCGAAATTAGTATCTCCTCTCAGTTCGGGAAATCGTTCCATGTTGCTTTTTTGTAGCGTACTGTATTTTCGCTCCACTTGAATTCAGCCCTGTGTGCTGACAACAGGTGCGTGAAAGTAGCCCGATACTTTCTCCCTTGCACTGTATTTGACAATTCTCGCTGCAGGCAATACAAGCTGTTTTGAAATCATTCGTCGCATTTCGCTTCTTTTTTTCCGGCAAAGGTAAGTGTTTTACAAGCGTTTCATTATATTCCAAACAGTTTGCAACTCCAAGCAAAAGCTTTCCGGTGAAAATGGTTGTGCAATTTCCCGGCAAAGGCATTTCATAATTGCATTTCGGGGAAAAAGAAAAACAAAGCAATGTCACTGCTGTCAAACTCAGTTATCCGGGTATGTCAATAGAGCGAGTCTACGCGCTGCTGCCTCGTACAAGTGTGGTGGTGACGAATGGAAGTGTTATTTTGATGGAATCCGTGGCCTTCCGAAAGGTTTTCGGATGCTCAGTTCCTCGGTGGTTTTGTGCGTTCGTGCTGTAGATTGGATAATTTGTCGTGCGATTGTGTCATCACCGCGCCATTCTGAGGCACGCGCTCACATCGTCTCGCTGTCCGGGCCCTTTGCACTTTGCATGCGTTCGAATATGTTGTGCCATCCCGTGCGGTGCTGTGTAGAGGAATCGTTATCGACAGCGTGCGAACAAACATCGACTGACAAAATCACGAGCCATTATCAAGAAACTGCGAGTGAATAATCCTCTGTGCTGTTAATTTTGGGTTAGCCTAGCCAGACGAATTATTTCTAAAACATAAGCGACAAAACGCCGGCGTGTCGTACATAGGTACGACATCGAACAAGGTGTCAAATCTCGGTGCTCCGTGGCGGGACTAGATCGGCCCGGTTGAGCAGCGTAAATCGCAAAGCAAACGAATTGTTGTGCCATGCCGTGGTAGTGCAGCAAACTGATCAGACCGAGCAAGAATGCTGGATCGATCCGAACCGTACGAACATGGTACTGGAGCGGCACTAGGTACGACGCGGCCGAAAGAAAAAACTTCCTGCTGTAAAAAACTTCATCCAAGAAGCCTACATCAACCTCGGCCAGTAACGGCGGCGCTCACACTCATCCTTAGCGATAAGCATCACGCACAGCCGTCGCGCGTCGAGAATCTCACTACACGGATCCGGGTGCGGAAGTAACGAATAAGCTACCCACACACGGCTGCCCGCCCAGCGCTTTATCGGTCGTCATGATAGCTTATCTGTCCAAAATGCGATCGTCGGAGATGAGTGGGGCCGAAACTACCCAGTTTCTCAAACTATCCAGTGCCGTATTTTACGGGCTTTCCTCGTTCCTGATTACCGTAGTCAATAAGACCGTACTGACTAGCTACCGATTTCCGTCGTTTCTGGTGCTCAGCCTCGGCCAGCTAACCGCCAGCATCGTCGTGCTGTTCGTTGCCAAACGATTACAGCTGGTCAAATTTCCCGACTTCAGCCGGGACATTCCGCGGCGGATATTCCCGCTGCCGCTAATCTATCTCGGGAACATGATGTTCGGGCTGGGTGGTACCCAAGCGCTGAGCCTGCCGATGTTTGCTGCTCTGCGGCGGTTCTCGATCCTGCTAACAATGCTGCTCGAGCTGCTGGTGCTCGGTATACGGCCAACGCTGGCTGTGAAAGTGAGCGTATTTGCCATGGTCGGAGGCGCACTGATGGCTGCGCTGGATGATCTTTCCTTCAACCTGCAGGGCTACATGTACGTGATGATTACGAACACCCTAACGGCGGCAAACGGTGTGTACATGAAGAAGAAACTGGACACAGCGGACATGGGCAAGTACGGGCTGATGTACTACAACTCGCTGTTTATGATACTGCCCGCCCTTGTCGGAACCTGGCTCGCCGGTGACATCGATCGTGCGTGGCAGTACGAAGGCTGGAACGATCCGTTCTTTGCGGCGCAGTTTCTACTGTCCTGCGTGATGGGCTTCATCCTGTCGTACAGCGTCATCCTGTGCACGCAGCACAACTCGGCCCTTACCACCACCATCGTGGGCTGTCTGAAGAACATCAGCGTTACCTACATCGGCATGTTCATCGGGGGTGATTATGTGTTTTCGTTGCTGAACGCGCTCGGCATCAACATCAGCGTGGCGGGCAGCTTGCTCTACACGTACGTCACCTTCCGGAAGAAGCCAAGCAGCTCGGGCGGCAGTTCGGGAGACTCGTTGTCGTCGTCGGACAAGAAGCTGCTGCTTCCCGCGGCCGGAAGGATCGATAACGTGTGAGACGAGCGGGAAGCAGGCCGGGCGTTTGGAGCCAGAACGAACAAAACCAAAAACGGGGTCATACAGAAACGAACGGCAGGGGTGTATAGGAGGACCGAATGGTTAGTGCGATAGTGAGATGGGCGCGTATATTTATTAGCAAGTTGCCAGCCTGCCCGGCTGCCCGGCACGAACGGTTGGCACCACATTTCAAACAACAAGGGCATTGATTTCTAGGCTTCTAATTGGCGGCCATTTGTGTGTGTGTTTGTGGTAGTAGTAGACCAAGTGTGTACAGAGATGATCGATGTAATTTTAAGCGAGTAATCACCTTTATAAACCCGTACCGTGGCGTACAGTGATTAAACGCACTGTTCTCGCTGTACCGGTCCCGGTTCTGTTAGTAGACCCCACGGCAGGTGGGATATGGGTAGGACACACACACACGGCATTACAATCTTCCATTGTATAGCTAAATTATGGTACACTCACCCCTCCCCTTTTCCCCAAATCCCTTCCTCGCGGTTAGTCTTACCCACTCCACGGGTACGGGGGGGTTGATATTAAAGAAATCACTCATCGAAGGCATGATATCGTACTGCAACGTTTGTGGTCTTTTAGTTTTGCTGTGTATTTTTTAAGTTCCAATGTGTAAATGTGTACCCAGTGTCGGGAGATTTTAAGTGAAGCTGATGGAGATTGCAATATATATTAAACACATTGTGATGATGGTCGTCATTGTGTAACGAAAGCCTTTCCGAGCAACGGACGTGTCGTGACGTGTCTTATGAGAAAGAAAGCCCATCATCATCATCGTCGTCAACTCATCTGTAACGCGCAATCCTTGGTAGGTTAAGCAATCTGTCGCCGGTTCATTGCGGTGGAACGATGCCATACAAGAAAACATAACGTTTTATTACGATTGTTAATCTAATCCGGGGGTGGAAATTATATAAACAGAAAATTGATAACACCACACTCCGTAACGAGGTGATAGAGGGGAGAATTGTTGCATTAACAACCCCTTTTTTATCGGTTTGGTGGTTGGATGGTATTGAAGAGAGGATATCAATCCAGACACCGTACATTCTGTCACGATCATGCACGCGAGGTCAAGGGCAAAACGATCGATATTGGATAATGAGTGATCCGGCATCTTTCCCTCAATCTGGATCAATCACCGCTCACCGCTAATAAGTTCTCGATTACAGCTTCCCAAATATTTGCTCCTCCTGTGTTGACCCAGAATGCTTACGTTACCTTTAGATAGGTGCTTCATAAAACCAGGCATAATAGTATTATAATGTAATGCAGTAACTTCTCAACGAAAAATGATAATAGGGTTAGTTAATTCTGAAAACGTGAGCACTGCTCGTTACCTCTGTAATGTTTGCACGCGTCGAGTCATACAGATGCAGGGGTTGGTAAGCATTTTTTTTTCGCACAACAATTTTCAATAAGGATTTCGTGGAAGGATTATGGAAAGATTAATTCTGTAGTCTTTACTTTGTGCCTTAATGCAGCAGTTGAAGCTTGTGAGAATTAGTGATAAATGAATATTATCATCAATTTTATTCTTCATTGCGAGTCAGCTCTATCGATCATGATATCAGGCATGAATGGCTAACATTTACGATTTTGTTATGAAAATGTCCATTCTGTTCAGAATCTTGTTGAACGTTTGTTCAACAAATGTTAATAAATCTTCGGATCGGTGTAAAGCTATAACCCAAATAGCCAAATTTTCTTAAGTAGCCAATTTCATCTGCACGCTAAAGATCGCTGATCTAATACGTCTTTTGCAGTAGATAAGCAGCGTCATAGTTCCTCGTACTCTTAACCGGGCCTTAAGCAGCTTTCGTATATCGAGCAGTTAAAGAAAGTTTTTATGTGCTATTTATTTTCATGCAAGGCATCTGTTTTGGGATTTTGAATCTGCTGATCATCTTCCGAACTAGAATTGTCGGATATATCGATCGGAATATCGATTATCTCGCAGTCGTCTTCGTTCTCAAATATTTCACGCATAATTTAAGCATGCTTTATAAAACAATTTCCCAATTTTTGTACACACTTTCAACACATCTTTCCACACAATGTTTTTTTCAGACGACGCTTGGCAGATAGCCATGTCCTATTGATAAAATCCTGTAAACAAACAACTTGAAGAGCCATCTTTCAATCTTAAATGGGCATAAAGTTCCATGAAGTACCGCATGCTTCTTAATAAGCCGCATAGGTCGGATGAACACTATGCATGGTTTATAAATAAGCCTCTTAGTTCCATCGAATTCCACGTCCTTTTTAACCTGCCTCAAAGTTCGGCGGTAATACGTTTTTTCTTTAAGCACCCCTCCAGCAGCACGATAGTTCGATTTCATTATTTTTGGCTATTTGGGTAATAACGCAGTATCAGCCCTCCATCCGAAGGTGATCTTATATTAATCAGAATTTGGCTAAAGAATTTAAGTTTCTTTATAATACGATCGTGAGTTAAAGCCCTTGCCGATTACTCTATAAATTTAAAAAATTAACGGCCTAAACAATGTTGCCGTTCCCTGGCTTAACTCATCCCGAAAACCAGTTTATCCGCCAGAGATCAAATCGCATCTACAAATCGCCGCCCTTTGCAACTTGTCTCTTTAGCTTTAGTACTTGAATTGTTTGGAATTTCTTTATCCCTGTCAGAATAACCCAGGGACTCTGGAGAATGGAAAATGAACCACGTCTGGACACCGGTTCCGGAAGGGCAAGGTCGCGCATCGTTTTAACCCCAAGCCATTTGCCCCGCCAGCTTCACATAACACAATCTATCTCGTCTTCGGCGGCAGCAACGAAACAATGGTGACCGTGACCTCGTCGGTAGAGGAAGGCACGTTTGTGCAGGTTTATTGACATGAGTGGCGCATTCGTCGTTCGTGAGTTGAGCATCCCACTGAGCATCTTTTCTTGTATCATATTTGTATGAGAACCTACAACCTGACTTCGCCGTTGGGGCTACCGTGATGACGTCAGGTCCCCGTGAGTCAAGGACTGGGAAGGTGAAGATCGTCTACCGTGCGCTCTAATGGTTTGTGCGATCGTAAGGTTGTTTGTCGCCCGCAATTAGGTTGAAATTAAGGGCCCCTCAGAAAATAAATCGTCGCGATAGCGTTACCTGTTATTGCTCCTCGATGTCTCGGCGAAAGTTGATAAGAACGGAAGTAGTAGAGTAGCTTTCCTGTCGAGGTACAACGATGATAATTTGGAAAAAAGTAATTATATTTTTATCAATTTTATTACACGTTACGTTTGGATAGTTGGTACGACTTGTTCTACGTTAAACGATGGCAAAATAATATCACAATTTCCTCATTTTTTCAATCGCTCTAAATAATATTTCAATAATTTCCTCTTGTTCCCCTTTACAGTCTACACGAACCACCGCCATGTTTGCACGAAAAAGCTATGCGATGCTTTCCGCCGTTAGAAAATGTGCGTATGTGCGTCTGCTAGCCACATCCGCCGGAACCGACGCAACGGGAACAATCAACGTTTCCGTGAACGATGGAGGACCACCACCACCGACAGCGCCAGAGTTGGACGAGTTTACCAAAGAATTTCAACGCAATCGAATCGAAGTCAGCGACATCCAAAGACTGATCTTGAGCGCCGGAAGTTCCGTTGCCGCTTTAATTGATCCGCGAAGGTTAGGGTGACCCAACAACTCGATGGCTATCAGCAGTGTAGTTTAAAATAGACGTGCTGTATCTTTACAGACATGATATGATCGCCTGCCTCGGGGAAACAACTGGCCGAGAGGCGCTAGAAAAGATGCTTCACTACATGCGATCGAGCGAGGAAGGGCAGCAGATTCTTAGCGAGAAACCTCGCATCAATACACGCACGGTGGATATGGAGGCGCTGAAAACGTTGCCCGAGAATACGTTCGGGCACACGTACGTTAAATTTATGGAGGCTAATGTAAGGTTGAGAAATGATGCTTTGAAATACTTGATTGCGTCGATATTAACTCGACCGTTTAACTCCATTTTTGGGTAGAATATAACGCCCGACTCACGGATGGAGGTTCGATTTCTGGACGATCCCGAGCTCGCCTACGTGATGACTCGTTACAGAGAAACGCACGATATGGTACACGCTGTGCTCGACATGCCCACCAACATGCTCGGTGAGGTAACGGTCAAATGGGTGGAAGCGTTGAATACCGGTCTGCCGATGTGTTACGGTGGTGCCGTTTTTGGCGCATTTCGACTGCGTCCCAAGTGAGGATCTACCAAAACTTTTCCCTTCGCATGCTTGTACTACAAATAATGAGCGTTTTTTTTTTGTCCACAGGCAAAGACAAAACTATCTGCGCCAGTATTTACCCTGGGCGCTTCGGACAGGCAATCGCATCAAACCGCTCATGACGGTGTACTGGGAAAAGCGATGGGATCAGGATGTGGCGGAGCTACGCAAGGAGCTCAACATTGAACTGATGAATGTGAAGTGAGGTGTCATCGCGCTACGAGTCACCCGCAACGTATTACTACCAAATCAAATAACACATAAGGTGCTTTTTCGTATGTTAGTATAATTTAACATGCTCATAGTGTTCAATTTCCGTTAAACGATCAATTCTTATTCAGTTCAGCGACTAGAACGGGAAACTAAAATTTGAGCTGATATTTGTTCGGCTTCAGGTCCTTCGATTGTTTCGAAGATTCCTTGGGCAGCGTGGACGAGGCGTGTCCCAGCAGAAGCTCCAACAGATGGCGGTTGCACATCTCGGGAAGCGTAATATTGAGATCGATGGCGTTCTGCATAATTTCCGAACAAGCTCGTAAGTTTTTGCGCCAATCTGAAATGAGTTGTGGGGTAGAAATAATTAAAATTTCAACAGTAAAAGAGTTTTTTTTCACACCCACACTGATACTCAAACAGTCGGATCAGTAAGGATTTACATTCCGCTTTCATCTCATGCTTGAGGAACAGTTCGATCAGTTGGTACACTTTTTCCACGTTGCTGTCGTACAGCAGCTTGTAGCAAAGGTTCTTCGTCCTGTTGAACAGATCGTTTGCAATTGTTAGTGTTTTTTTTTAACTTTCCTCAACCATTTAGTGTTGTTTGCTTGCTTTCATCCTACCTACTGCTGACGGCCAGTCTGAGTGCCGCGTGCCGATCGAACAACGTTTTCGCCGCCTCTTGATCACTGTGCCACGCGCTCAAGAAGCTCTTCTCCCACACGTAGCAGATGGGAAAGTCGTGCCGCAGTTCGGTTAGACAGAATTCGCAGAGATTTATCACCGCAAGCAACACGGCTTCACTCTTCCTACCGATCGTTTCGTCGATCATTTCCAGCAGTATATGATCTACCGCTACCCGCTGCTCTTCGCTACAATCGACCATAATCGTTCGAAAAGCTTCGAGGGATTTAAGCGTATTGCCTAACTTCCACTGGCATAGGGCTTTAAAATGTTCCAACCTCCCCAGGGCCGAACTGCTCCGCTCCGGATGAAGCAGAGTGACCAGTGTGGCCAACTGTTCTACCGTTTCCATTTGTTTCTGATGCGACAAATGTTTTAGAGTGGCGTTTAATACCGGCATGGAGGGTAACTTTTTATACTCCAGTATCTGTGCCAGCAGACGGCTAACGTCCTCGGCGTTTTCCTCCTTCAGTGCCGTCTCGAGCAGATGATCTACCTGGGACACTTCCATCTGGCTGATGTTAACGACCAACGGATTGTTCGTTAGCTCATTGTACAGCTCGCTGAGTCGAAACGAGGATCGCAGGAGCGTTTCGGTCGGGTGACGGACATTCGTTGCCGCCACATCTGCCTGACCGAGGTGTGCCGATGGTTTCGCTTTACCATTGCGATGGCGACTGTTTAAAACTTTCCACTTTAGCTTTTTGTTCTCCATCAGATCGCTGATAAAGGAATCCACAGCACCGATGTTGGTGCTTTTTCGCTGATAGCTGACTAGCCAGGAGAGTAACCACACGCTCGGTACCGCTGGTCGGAAGATGATGATTGCTTGCCGGCTAGCCGTCAGTAAAACAGCCATTTTCGATGGATAATCGCGTTCTTACTTCTAATAACGGGCCAGAATGCGAGGCGCAATTTTCTTCTACGTGCCCATTGTTACGCAGATGATGGGACAGGTTCGTTGTTTACCTATGAATTTCCTAAACAGATGCAATCAGCTGACGATAATTGTTGTGACAGCTCTTTCGCATGGCAAGATTGACACCGGTCTGTTTGCTAAATCGAAAACGCTTGAAACGCTTCGGCTTTGAAAACGTGTTGAAGAATCGACATTCCGTTTGTCGACATGGTGGTTGTTGCTGCATTAATTTTTATTTCATTAGAGAAGTTTAAATGAAATAGACTTTCACTTAAATCATAACATGAACTCGGTTATGGTTTAAAAAAATTGTTTCTCCAGTGTCTTTACACTTCAAACTGACGTCAAACATGATTTGAAATTGTATATTCTTCTTTGGCACTAAAACCTCGGAAGATCTTGAACTCTTTTAAGCGAAATTGGAATTCGAAACCCAGCTCTCCCTTAAGAATACCAACACTATCTTTGTCTTGCATGATCTTGGCCTGTTTCCTGGTACGTAGCACGACCACTGATGCTTTTTTTTTAATTTTACCCGTTATACACCAAACAATTGCAGTGTTTTATTTAATTATTACACAAAAAACACTCAATTCGGATTAACCAAGAATAAATCCATGGTTTTTCTTTTGTTCCGTTTTACCGAACTCACAGAAATACAAAAATCGATTAAACTACCGCACAGGGCTTTGAAGCGTTTTTGTCGTTTGGGTTCACCGGTTTCATCCGATCCGAAACCGGACCGGAATCATTCGTTCCCTCACAATCGAGAACTACCGTTCCGACTCTTGCGTTGAAAATTGTCATTTTATCGATTTCGTGAATGTCGCGTCCCATTTCGCTAGTGACGGAAAAAAAGAAAGATTGTCGTAATTTTACGTAGTTCCGCGCTGTCTGGTTCCTGCTCGCTGTAGTCTAAGGAACTGCTGGTCGTGTAACTAGTTGAAAAAAAAAACCCCGGAACAAACCCACACACTTTCGTTGTGCGTGTGGCGAGGAAATTGCGTGCAGGCACTGCTCCACTGACAGCGCACGGAAGCCCTTTCGTAGTTTGCCCACTGTCAAATCACATCTCGGCTCCGTCTGGGAAGGCGTACACAGGCCGGAGGTTTGAGCGCAGTTTGGCGAAGGATAGTTTGTGAACGGAAGAAAAATCTGGAAACGATTTCGTACCGCTGAACCCGGCACACGTACACGTGCGCATACACACACGCACACACCGCGTAGAGTACCGCATTTCCCGTGTGTGGCTGTGTGTTTTTGTGTGTGGCGATACAGTTTTTTTTCCTGCAGCCGCCAGGGGCCCCTGCTTTGTGTGAACGTGCGAAAAGAGGCAAAGTTAAACAAATATGGCTGCGCTACCCCGTAGAATAATCAAAGAAACGCAGCGTCTGATGCAGGAACCCGTCCCCGGTATCAGTGCCATACCGGACGAACAGAATGCCCGTTACTTTCACGTGATCGTGTTCGGCCCGGAGGATTCCCCGTTCGAGGGTGGCCTGTTTAAGCTAGAGCTGTTCCTGCCCGAAGACTACCCGATGTCGGCACCGAAGGTGCGTTTCATAACAAAGATCTACCATCCAAACATCGACCGTCTGGGGCGGATCTGTCTAGACATTCTAAAGGACAAGTGGAGCCCGGCGCTGCAGATTCGTACCGTGCTGCTGTCGATTCAGGCGCTGCTGAGCGCACCGAACCCGGACGATCCGCTCGCGAACGATGTGGCCGAGCTGTGGAAGGTGAACGAAGCGGAAGCGATTCGAAATGCGAAGGAGTGGACGCAACGGTACGCGAACGTCGACAACTAGATTCTGATTAACCAATTTCCTTACAAAACTACACATACACACACACAAACACCCAATAACTTTTTTTAAAAAAAGAAGAAACATTGTAAGGCGAAAAAGGCGAAAGAAGAAGTACGTGCGCGCGGCAAGACAGGCGGCGGGCCTCAGCATAACAGTAACAGCAGCAGCACCAGCAGCTCCAGTATCCTCCTCCCCCTTCACAGCGTATCTCAAGCTGAATAAAATGCATGCTCGACGGGAGATGCAAACGCGTGCGCGTGTGTGTGTAAGTGTGTGCCTCGTGTGTCCACAGGAATTTCACCAAACTGAACATCATCATCCAAGCAGGCAACTGTCAAAAATCTAAAGCGCGAAAGTGTGCAAACAATAGGCAAAAAAAGGGACACAAACACGCAGCATCCCCCCGCCGAGTGCAGGGTGATATCGAGTAGGGAATCGAAATTGTTGAATCATGCAGTCGCGCGCTTCTAAATTGTACGAGCTTGTTTTCATGTCAATGCGTGCGGTGTCCATGGTGTTTCACGCATAGAACCAACACCATTTCGAACACATCAGAGCGGTTATGAGCAGCAGCAGCAGCAGCAGCAGTGAGCAGTAAAGCAGACAAATAGCGAGAAAAACGAATCAAAACAACTCCACCACAACCACTCGTCGGCGATGGGAAGGCGAACGAAACAATGGCAGCAGCAACCAGCACACGGCGGCAGTAGTGTAGTGAGGAAATATTCACCGTAAGGTAAATGCATTAATCGATTCTATCGACGTTTGTTTCTTTCATTGTCATGGGCACACCAAGCGCCACACGGAGCGCCGGTGGATGGGGGGGGAGGTTGGTGAGGTCACTTATGATGAGGAGAGAGTAACATTGCATTACGCTTATGGTTCTGGCCTTGTCCTGGCAAAACAAACAAAGAACAGCAGCTCTCGAACGTTCGATATTTAAATGTTTAAACCTTGCACACGTTAGTTTTTATTTTTGTGTGTTCTGTTTTAGTCTAATTTTCTTTGAAAGTTTTCCTTATTTAAATTTTCTTTTGCCTTGACCATAGCAAGATAGAACCTAGTTCTCGAATGCATTATTGCTTGCACTATACAGGTACACTATTGGGTGGGCGCATTAGTTGCTTCACCGACCGCTGCAATCCAATTAAACATTGAAGCATACCATAGAGGCATAGCAGGCCGTGATGGGTATATGTGATGTGGTGAATGTAACGATCGAAGAAACCGTGGACAAAACCGACCACCACTGTACAGGGAAGTCCTACGAGGCTACGGAACCCTCCTAGAATAGAATTATCTGAAAGACAAACAGGAGGTTTGTGTAATTGTTGAAACAGTGCGGTATGGCTGTAAGCTTCGTACAAAGGGCTCCCCAATGTTTGGCACCGTTTAACAACAGACACAAAGAAATTATCAGTTGATGCTGTTGAGCGTCGCAACCCTACACATACATGAGCGATTTGTTGGGGATTGGTCACCACCGTGTACTGATCATTATTACATTTATTTTTGTTTAACTTTTCTTTTTAGATCAATTACTACAACAAACAGAACGCGAAACAATCCCCGAGGAGGGTAGTGCCGTGCCGCTGACGAGCATTCCTCACCACAATGGAGGAATGAACAATTGTCTCTGCTTTGCTAATCAGGTGAGCCGTGCACGCCACTGGAAAGATGCAATCGTTTATCGGACGTGGTATAACAGTTTGCGAACTATTGAACTGCTGTCTCTAGCGCCTAGATATCAATAAAATTTATCGTGTTTAAATTTCGCTAAGCAATCGCTGGTACTCACGGCAATGGGCAGTCGGTACTAAAATCGATCGCTAACCGTACGGTAATCGATACGAATCGCATGCGGATTACCTGCATTCTGTTTTGTTTTTGGTTTTCTAGATTGACGTGTAATTGTAAAGCTCTTAACGAAAACAGATAATCAAGGGCTTGAAATGTGGAATGAAAACAATTCAAATTAACGTAATGTCGGGTGTGGCAAATTTGCTTTATATTTTGCTCTATTTTGTTTGCCCTTTGAGATGTTAGAACAAAAACGGAATGCATCTAATCCGTGTCACTCGAATGTTCACCTTACCATTTGAACTGAGCTCCGTAGAACAATTGCGAAGAAAGTACAATGATTTAGGAGAACACAAAAGCCCGCATTCGAGAGCTAAAGATGCAATATCTTCTCAAAACAGTTTAAGCTCTACTCTGTACCGTTGCTCTATTCCGTACAGCTTGTACTACCTTGAGCGGAGCACAAATTAAAACTTTACAGTACATGTAGTTTTTGAACCATCGTAAACGTTAACTACTTTTTACTGAAATGGTCTAGAGCCTTACAGAATAGATTGCAGGTCTGTGTGTTTGCGTTTTAAATCTTGGTTCAAAGTTGTGTCGTTGGTTACTTCCCATTTGCTCTACTTTGCATCTATGGTAGGGTTTTGCTCGTAGTATTGTTTTTCCCCCCTTTGCCTTGTTTATGGAGTGCAAGCAATCATCTTTTGCAAATATCGGAGCGAAACGGGGCATTATTTTTTGGACAAAATTCTCTCGAATTAGCTTAGATAAAGGGAAAGTTAAACAAAACCAGAAGGACACCAGAGCAATGTTCTGGAGCGGGTTAAAAACAAACCAATAGTGCTGCCTGAGAACACAAACACACTACTACTAAATCGCCTGCACAGCGATGCCGCGAAGCATGATGGAAATCTGAATCTGGTTTCTGGAAAACAAACAAGGCAACACACAGTAATGAGCTCGCAACACACTTAACTCGATACTTGCATAGCTGCAAATGAAGAAACAAAGAATCGCCTACACTTACTATATACGGCTCTCACAACGCATGCAACACTCTCTTTTTCGTGAATTGGTAGGACAAATGGAATTTAAAATATCTTGATGAAAGGAAACGAGTGCACTGAAATGAAACGAGATAAACATTAAGCGGAACCGGGAGAGGAATGCCCGGCTGGCAGGCAGGTAGGGAAATGCATTAAACATGGTAATGAACGAAACAGGAGTAAAAAAAAACACTAAAGAATGAATCCAACAGGCGAAAGATGCAAGAAAAAAAGCTGGCAAACAGCGGCACATTTGTGCTACACACTATGATATGCAAAAGGGAAACCGAATAGTAAGAAAGGGCTTATTATGATACGATGGCCACGAAACAAAAGCATTCAATTTGCAAAACTCTATTTCACACAACAACAACAACAAAAACAAGAGAAAAGAAAGCAAGCAAACAAACGAAAAACAAAAAAAAAAACACGCAAACACTCTACGGAAACAGTTGTATATTAGAATGAGGATTATAAATAATTGACCGAAAAACTATAACCGATGGTGTGTTGGGCAATTTGGAGAAAGGGTTATAGAAAATATTGAGAAAAGTGCCGCCCAGCGGAATGTTTACTGTGTGGTGAGTTCTAAAGGTCAACACAAGCTAACAAACAATCCTCTTGGGAGTCTCCAAAGGGGCTGTTGACCAGTATGGAACTCTTTGTTCCAAGACACCTAAAATTGAAATCGTGAGGAACATTTGTCCGCATTGCTACTAATAATTCTCAATCAAAGTCCTTCGCGGAGGGCATGAGATAGCCACTCCAAATGAGGGACTGTTTCCACTTCGTGAACCAGGACTTTCCGACAGTGGTTGCGCCGTGGATGAAAAGACTTGCCAAAAGTCCTCCAAAGAGTACCCAACGATCAAGTTGGGACAAACCAGCATTTGGGTCTTCTACTCAGTCAGTCTTTTGGTTCGTAGAATTCACGCAAAAAAAAAACAATTAACAAAAATAACTTGGCATTTCCTCCTAGTTATTTGCCATATCCCGGGCATGCTCGGTTGTGACGGAAGATGGGTGGTTGTAGTCCATTTCTATTGGGTGGGTGTGTGTGTTGTAGGTTTTTTGGTCCGGTTCTATTGCTGTGGCTATGGATTCGATGGGGGTTGGTTTGCTCCGGTTGACTATTGAAGTGTGTGATGTGGGTCTGGACTGAAACAAACAAGCACAGTTATTTGCACAGTACAAACATGAATTTTTCTGCGTGCAATGTTCTCCAAGCAGCCCAGCAATGACACAGCCCGTGATCGACCAAGTCAACATCGAATCCAAAAGCGACCGGCGGATTCCATCTCGCAACAGCAGAAGTGATTCCACTGTTTACGAGGCTGTACCCGCCGACCACTCCCGCCCCAACGCCAACCCAGGCGACCCCGCTGTACCAAAGCTGGACTAACTTGCAGCACACTACTACAGACGAAAAAGCCTGCCTCCTTTTTACGGCAGTATGGACATCGCCCTCGAATAACATTGTGCCGTCAACGCATCACCCGTTGCACTACATAAAACACTTACCACAAAGACAACACAACATATAACAAAAGGAATGGCCGATATAGATTGGAAGGATAATGAGGATGTAGAATCAAAGGATAAGACCGTTGTCTCTGGCGAATCAGAAGATGAGCCTCATGTAGGCGAGGTCCCTAGTTGCCAACACTTCTCTTATTTCTATACCCGTTCGTCTGCCGATGCTCTCGACTGCGCCCAACAAGGAGGGTCTTGCGGTTTCAAGCTCCACGCAGGACCACAGAAGGTGATCCACATCGTGAAATCCGTCACCGCAGCCTCACACCTTCGTCTGAGCCAGAGTTATACGCTGTAGATGAGCATTCAACGCGAAATGATTCGACATAAGTCGAGACATCATGCGTATGAACGCCCGGTCTACAGAGAGCCCACCGAACCAAGGCCGCAGGGACACTTGCGGAGAGATTGAGAAAAGGAATCGCCCGTGATCATCCGCCTCAAGGGCCGCGTATATATTGAAGAGTTTTATTAAGTATAGTGTCAGATGACGGGGGGGCGCCTTGGTAGTAGATGCGACAGAGGCACCTATCTTCACGAGGACCGAGGTTCAAATCCCCATAGTGTGAGGACTAATTGTCCAACTGTGTCTGGTATCAATAAGTCTGGTAATACAGAAATGGCAGGCATGACCTTAAGATGTAGTTAGGTCAAGATGAAGAAGAAGAAGAAGAAGTGCATAAGCCTTATCTGAGACTCTGGTGCACAGATCAATGGCTCCCCGTGGACGAAAATCTTAATCGATATTGTGATTAAACATTTATGGCGTTCGATCTTGAATAGTTCCGAAAGCCTTTCATCTAACGAAGTTGTTTGGTTTGAAGTTCAAGTTGGACGTTGAAATCAACAAATAAATTAGGTTGATCTTGCCCAGCAAAATACCGTTAGCCCTTTGGCCGTGCAGTTGAGGCGCTGAAAAAGTAATTAAGTAACGACCAATGGTGCGTATAAATACAGTAAGTCTAATTAGAACACACTAACAGTAAATACTAAACTAAAATGCCAATGTTTCTAGTTTGGACAGCATTCATTCGTGCATGGAACTAATGGTGTTAACACTTAATTACCTTCTTATCGGTATCGATGCAACCAAGAAGAAGGGAAAATTCAGTAGCTAATGGACTTTTCTTGCTGGAAGTTCACTTTCATCACTTAACACTGCCTAAGTATATATTCTTTCCGCTATTACTGATCATACTCAGTGCCTAGCCATTCATAATGTTGTCGAGTGGGTTTCTAGTGTTCTTGATGTTAGTTCACCAGTGGAGTGAAGTGAGTGGCACAAATTCCTCCGAACTCCCCGCACTCCCATCGTTACGTATTTTTGGTGGGACTGAAGTGAAGGATGGCACAGCGCCTTATTTGGTTGCGTTGCTAAGAAGTGGGTCCGTTTCTTGCTGTGGCTCGATTGTAGGCGATCGCTGGATACTGACAGCTGCACACTGCGTCGCTAAGTATTGCTACGGGTGGTTAAAAGCGAACGATAAGGAATTTGACCTACTCACCTTTGTGTTGCAGTCCGACACCTCCGTATGCAACAATTCCTGACATAACTGTGCTGGCTGGAACAAACAATTTGTACGAAGGTGGTGCACATTACGATGTCCAGCGTAGTCTACCCTACAGGAAGTAAGTTGATCAGCGGTAGAACGTCCCCACCAATGCCAGCTTACCAAGACCAATTGTACGTCTGCAGCTATACAGGGTTCGAAGATATTGCCTTGGTTCGCCTTAATTCCACGCTGCCGTTTGGGAGACGTGTGCAGAAGATTGAGCTAGCTAAGGCGCACGTTCCTCCAAATGCCACCGTACAGATGGTGGGATGGGGATTCGATGAAAGTCGATCGGGGGTAATGAATGTAACGCAAAGCATCGACGTGCAGGTGGTTAGTGTAGCGCAATGCCAACAGATGTACGACGAAGTGAGTCCGGACCAACGGAACCCTGTGCACGAAGGAAATTTGTGTACCTACTCACGCGATGGCAAGCGTGCTTGCTATGTAAGTAGAACCTACAATGACTATGACTTTGTGCAAATGTGGAACTGTGTCCAACAAAAATTTCGTTTCACTCTTTAGGGTGATTCTGGCAGTCCAGTGATTTGGAATGGAATGCAGGTGGCTGTTGTTGATTGGAACCAGTACTGCGAGCAGGGATATCCGGACGTACATGCAAGCATTTCGTATTTTTATGACTGGATCCAGAAAACGATTGCAGAAGATGATTACGATTAATCAGACGGATTAGGATTGCATTAGTACTAGCTGCTAGGGTCACCCTAGACTTCAAATTACTTACGACACGACTTTCAGATTATTCATTGTTTGAGTTCATATAGGAATCTTTTGCATGATAAGAAAATTGTCTAAATTATAACAAAATTAAATGATGTTTTATTTAGTGGGAATAGCAACAAACTTCTGTAGAATGAAATTGTTTATCATTTCTGGCACGCTGCGCCGGGAACGACAAATAGATGATTAAATCGTCGAAAACTTCACCTATTTGGGGTCAAAAAATTTAGCACCGAAAACAAGATTGATGTTGAGTTACGCGCAACGGTGCTGGCGGCCAACCGGTCATACTACAGTCTGAGACAACTTCGTCCACCTATCGAACTGTACAGAACATTTATAGTACATGGATTCTGACCCAAAACTGACGAAACCCTCTTAGCCGCGTTCGAGAAGAAGATACTCAGAAAAATGTTTGGCTCCGAACGACGAGCAGCCTCCAGTGGCCTGCTCATGTCATGGGAATGACACCGAACGACCCTGCTCGTAAAGTCCTGATAGGCCTTCCACACAGACAAAGGAGCCGTGGTAGGCCCAGACTGAGATCCGTCAGGCGAAGGCGTCGCACCGTGTGCGGTAGCGAGGATTGTTGCACCAGACCAAGACCGACGGCAAGTGGTTGTAACGCCGCATAAGTAAGTAACTAAGAACACTCTCAACAACGACGGTTGATAATTGGTCATTTGGTCATATCATTGCATCGAATATCTCGTTGTAAATTGCTCACGCAACTGCCGTTAATTAGTGTCGAATCAACGTATAAGCGGGTGGAGCGCGCCGTTGAGGGAAATCCCACTGGTCTTACTACTACCGCCACTACAACTTTGAGGGCTGAGTCGTCTGGTGCCATTTTCATGACAGTTCTCCGGAGCCTGACGAGTCAACATCGACTCACAATGTTCATAGATCATCAGTGGAGGATCAACCTAGGAGCGGAAGAAGCGACCGCTCGGAGCCACGTCGACGAGGGAAATCCTGTTGGTCTTACTCACAATAAGAAGAGCCTCAACTGCCATTCCGCTCGGGACCTCCAAAGACCTTGATCCGGCACTGATAATCACATCTGGTGTCCGGTTGTGACTTGCTGTAGAAATTCTTTATACCTCACCTCTCACAGTTGACAGCTCTCTTTGCATATGAATTTTAGGCTTACCTAACCCTTAATCGGTCTATGTGAACAGCCCAAAACAACTGTGAGCGCTGAGTCGTCTGGTGACATTGTTCATGACCATTCACAGGGGTCTAACGAGCCTAGATCTCCTCACAATGATCACCGCTCCGCTTGTGCTTCAGATGATGTAGCCTCATTGTATTTGTTGTACATTTAAGAAGCTTATTTTTTATCGTATGTTGTACTGTTAAAAGTACGATAGAAACAACTCCTCCTAGCTGTTGTAAAAGCTTATGGAGGCGTGCCGTGAAGAAGCAGCCCTTTTTTATCTCCAACAACGTTGAAGCAAAGGTATATATTCCCAACACTTCTTCAACAACAAGTCAGTGAGGATCGCTCTTTGTGAACGGCAGGAAACGGCGTGTGTGTCTTAAGCAGAAAGATGATCCATATACTGTCGCTCGTTATCGCTTACATTTCCGTTGGAATAATTGGCACCCCGTCCTTCGCTGCCGACCCTATTTTCGGAGGCACTGAAGCGAAGGAAGGTGCTGCGCCGTATCAGGTTTCGTTGCAAATTACCTTCACAGATAGCCACAAACATGTCTGCGGTGGATCGATCATCGGTGACCGATGGATACTAACGGCAAACCACTGCGTGGCAGAGTAAGCGGCAGACTGGGCAAACGAAAACACTTGCGTCGCAGCTAAGAGTTTTTCTTTCTTCTCGATTTTAGCGTTAAACCGTGCTGCATAAGCGTTCTCGTAGGGACGAATGATAATGAAAAGGGTGGCACCAGATACCTTGTCGATCGTGTCCTTCCTCACGAGTAAGTCAATATGCGCAGTATTATTTGGAAAAACAAACTGTTCCTTCATCTACCGCATCCTTTAAAGTTTGCATCAGCGTAGCTCAAACAACGACATCGCCTTGGTACGGCTGGCAACGTCGCTAAAGTTTAGCAAACGGGTACAACAAATTAAATACTCCATGGCCACTGTTCCCGACAATGCTACCCTTACGGCCACCGGCTGGGGATTAATGCTTAAAGACGACGGATCCAAACAAAGTCCGAACAAGCTTCAAACGCTCGATGTGCGCCACGTTGCACTCGATCGCTGTAAGGATAGTTTTGCCCATGCAGGCCATGCAGCAATCGTCAGCGATATAGATCTGTGCACTCTTGCAGACAAAGACCACCAAGGGTTGTGTTCGGTAAGTTTCTTCAGTAAGATTTGCTGATCATACTGTAGCGAATTGCTTTTCGGCGTGTTTCCTTACGCTTTGCTCAATCTCTTGCCAAGGGTGATTCGGGCAGTCCGGTGATATGGAAGGGACAGCAGGTTGCTGTAGTTAGCCGATCGACTGTAACTTGCGCTGCGGGATTGCCTGACCTACACACACGCGTTGCGTTGTTTCATGACTGGATACAGAAGACGATCGCAGACAACAGTGATTGATGCAAGGGAAAAAGAGTGAGAGAGAGAGTAGCAAAGTACCGAGTACTGTCCAGCTTTGCATTGATACCACTGAAAGGAAGGCTAAGATGGAGAGCTAAGATGATGCACAAGGCATTGCTTGAACTAATGTGGTGAAAAATATATCTAAAAAAATTAAAGTTAAGCAATATTTGTTTACGATGAATATTTTTCAGTAACATTTGACGGATTCGTTCAGATTTATTACACACTTAAGCAAGAGGCGAATGAGGTCTCAAAGTCCCAATGTATCTAGAAATAAATGGAAAGAAAAAATCCGCTTAAGCGGTTTCTGTTCAAAAACTTATAGCGTTGCTCCAATATTCTTATTAATAAGCAAGTTCTATCAGATTTTTCTAACTGACCAATCAGTACACGTTCGACAGGAGATAAGGAAGATTTTCGTCTGCTGTGAGAATTTTGATCGATCGCCAGAACTCACGCTGGATTGGGTCCGACAATTTGGATCAAACACTGGAGCGTTCCGGTGGCCGAGGCGACAGCGTTGACGTTCTTCACACGGCAGAACTTCGACTTCTTCTTAGTTTTTGGATGAACGTCTTCATTAGGTCATGCCTGACATTTCTGGCTTACTAGGCTTCTTGATACCACATAGTTGGATAGTCAGTCCCCTCTATGGGGAGGGAGAGGACAGTCCAAATGAGATTTGAACCCGATCCTGCCGTGTCGCATCATCACCGGGCCGCCCCAACAACAGACCGCCTCGCCGAACGCAGGACTGACTATCCTTCCTTACTTACTTATCAGGCGCTGTAACCGCTTTGCGGTCTTGGCCTGCTGCAACAAACCTCGATACCGCTCACGGTTTAGCGCCGTCGTCTGGCCAATCCGTTATCCCATCCGTTCTGGCGGACGCATCAACGCCATCACTCCATCTCAATTTGGGCCTACCACGCCTCCTCTGTCAGAGTGGACGGTCTAAGAGGAGTTTACGGGCTGGATCGTCCGGTGTCATTCTCATGACGTGACCAGCCCACCGGAGCCTGGCGTGTCTAATTCGCTGCACGATGGGACTGACTATCCAGCTACGGGTTCAATCAAATCACACAAAGCCAGTCATGGCAGGCCGAGGCCTTGCAAGGTTGTAGTGCCAAGGAAGAAGGGGAATTCATAAAACCACTGGTCGGTTGATGATTAAGACGAAATATTTCCTGGTAGATCCTCAAGAGGTCTCGGCCTGCCATTTCTAGTTTTCTGTGGCTTCATTTTACCCATAGCAAGACCTGCGTACGAGAGGCGGGGACTGGATGGGATTTGAACTCCGGTCCTGCCGTATCCCCCCTACCACCGGGCCACCCCGGGTGCGATCCACTGTAGGTTGGTTATTACGAGCCGCGTACAGCTCGCCAATTGAGATTTCGGTTGATTCGGCTGTTACAGCGTGCTTTGGACAATGAACGTTTAAAGCAGACATAGTAATGTGTTATGCGGTGCGGTCCAGTAAATTCCAACTTCGAGTAAACCCGATAATATTCAGCTCTATGGCCACTCCTACACTGTAATTTAGAAGATGCATTTCCTTTACAATGAATTCGACGTGGAATAGTTGGACAAAAGGACAAGAAGAAGGAGTTCATCTAGCATTTCATTTTGTTTTAATTATATATTGTGTGAAGCAGTGAGCGGTTCGATGGGTATTGCTCGCCAGACAACAATCTATTTGTCGTAATTTTGTATCTTTGAGTTTAAAGTGATGAAGAAAACTCCTCCCATCTGTGATAAAAGTTGAAGCAGGAACGCCTTCATTGGTGGTTGTTATCTCCAACAACGTTGACGAAATGCTATATATTCTCAGCATGTCTTCCCCTAAACCAGTCAGTGAGGATCGCTGTTTGTGAAGAGTCGGAAGTGTTTTTTTAAGCAGAAAGATGCTTCATACACTTACGATTGTTACGCTTTTAGTCGCTTACGCTTGCATTGGAACGCTTGGTAGGCTATCCCTTCCTGCCAAACCTAGTTTCGGTGGCACTGAAGCGAAGGAAGGTGCTGCGCCCTATCTGGTTTCGTTACAAATTGTAGGCCAACATTTATGCAGTGGAACGATCATAGGCGATCGATGGATACTGACGGCCCGGCATTGCGTAGTAAGGTAAGTTGGTAAACGTTAAATGGCGGGGGAACTTCCATCGCACCACCTAAGTGTTCACCATCTTCCTTCGCGTTAGAGTAATGCCATGCTGCCTCAGTGTCATCGTTGGGACGAATGATAGTGAGAAGGGTGACATCAGGCACGATGTTGATCGTATCCTTCCGTACGGCAGGTAAGCTGATGCTTTATTTGTGTAAGGTTCATTTCAACTCTTTTATTCCCTTTTCTGAAGCTTGAACGCATCCTTCACCAAAGACAACATCGCACTGTTACGGCTAGCATCGCCACTGAAATTTGGCAAACGGGTACGGAAAATTAAGTACTCGGCGGCATTCATTCCCGACAATGCTACCCTCACGGTTACCGGCTGGGAAAAGGGCGGTCAAGACTCAGCAAATAATAACATTCTAACGCTCGATGTACACCACGTCGCAGTGGATCGCTGCAGGGCCGCTTATGCTAAAGAAATTGCGAGCAACTTGACATCGATCAGTGAAGCAAATCTGTGCATCACTGCATCGAGAACGGATCAAGGACTGTGCCATGTAAGCCTGTTTGATTGCTTACTGATCTTAAGGGAAGGATTTACTGTCTGCCTTTGTTTCCTTTCCAGGATGTTTCTGGCGGTCCGGTCATATGGAAGGGAAAGCAGGTTGCTGTCGTTAGCCAGATCATGGAAAATCAAACATGCACCCTTGGATTGACTGACATTCAAACGCGCGTTTCGTTCTACGATGATTGGATACAGAGGACGATTGCTGACAACAGTGATTGATTGATAACTGAGGGGGCTCTTGGCAAATCTTTGAGGAAAAAATAAAATAATAAAAAAAATACTAAATAACATTGCTATACTTTGTTATTGTACTTACTTTATTTTTACATAGGTGATGGTGATTAAATCTAGCATAAGCCGTTCATGAATCTAAGTTAACAGAAATGCATGATTTGCTCACAAGTAATGTGAATCGATCAAAGCTCTGCCCACATTACCAAGGCAATTGCCACTTATGACTAGTGTTGGGTTGTAAACTCTCGAGCACGAGGTACCGGAAGGGTCTCTTCTCAATCAAATAAGGGCTCTGAGCGCGCTCTGAGCGTTCCACATGGTAGCTGTTCGCGCTCTTCGAACTCTTCGCCTCTTCAGTGAGTGCGGAGCTACCGGGACGCCTCACCTCTCACATTTTAGTGAGCAGGAGAGCCTTTTCCTCTTGAGGGAAAAGAGCTGCTTGACCCAACACTGCTTATGAGCGTACCTCATCGGAATCCTGACCATTAATTTCGGGTCCCGGAGTCCGAATGTTGGATCTTGAATTTTGGAGTCGCGGATATCGGATCTTTATTCCTGATCATTGATGGAATCCTGATCATTGATTTCGGGTCTCGGATCCCGAATGTTGGATCTTGAATTTTGGAGTCGCGGAATCCTGATCATTGATTTCGGGTCCCGGATCCCGAATGATGGATCTGAATTTTGGAGTCGCAGATATCGGATCTGTATTCCCAAGGGCGATGGATACTTGTTACTTAAGTTCAATCCGAGATCCGGGAGACATGGTCAAAAGCACGGACAATTGCTTTGTTCGTCTGGACAGTGTTTTACTTGTTAGAAAATCCTGGATTATTTTGTATCTCGATTCACAGAGGATTGCTGGTAGATCTGATCAATATATAAAATATATAAAAGACGTGCATTAGGTAGTATTAACACAATGAATATATTTTACAGCAATATGCATCCTGAGCCCACTACATCATGTGTAATACAATATATTGTCATAATTATTACATATACTCTCGAATCTGCTCTCTCTCTCTCTTTCGCCCCATTAATCACTGTTGTTAGCAATCGTCTTCCGAATCCAGTCGTGATAGAACGCAACGCGTGTTTCAATATGAGGATATCCCGATGCGCAGCCTTTATTTACCATATTGCGGCTAACTAGGGCAACCTGCTGTCCCTTCCATACCATCGGACTGCCGGAATCACCCTGGAAAGGAAACAAGGGCAGAAAATCGGATTTGTTCAAGGTTCAATGAAAGCAACAAAAAAATAATAATAATAAGTCTTACATGACAAGTTCCTAGCCCTTTTTTGCGGGAAACAGTGCACAGATTTTCTTCACCGATCGATGTCCAGTTGCTTGCGATTTCTTTAGCATAAATGGCCCTACAGCGATGCAGAGCAACGTGGCGTACCTCGAGCGTTTGAAGCTTGTTGGGGCGATCGTCTGATTGGGCACGGCCCCAGCCGGTAACCGTGAGGGTAGCATTGTCGGGAATGAATGCCGCCGAGTACTTAATTTTCCGTACCCGTTTGCCAAATTTCAGTGGCGATGCTAGCCGTAACAGTGCGATATCATCCTTGGCTGATGACGCGTTCATTCTTAAGTGAGAGCACAAATAAACATAGGTATTGAGCTGCCGGGGTTGCATTTTGAATATGCTTCATACAAATACGGCATTCACTTACCTGCCGTAAGCAAGGATACGATCGACAAGGTATTTGGTGCCCCCCTTTCTATTATCGTTCGTCCCAACCAGGACGCTGATGTTCTTCGGCAGATGTCTATTGTACTTCGCTATGCAATGCCGGGCAGTCAGTATCCAGCGCTCATCAACGATCGATCCACCGCAAAAATGTCCCCTTTCCTGTAACGACACCTGATAGGGCGCAGCACCTTGCGGCGCTTCAGTGCCTCCGAAGATAGGAAGCGAGGGACTCCCAACTATTCCCCAGCAAGCGTACCCGGCTAAAAGCGAAACGATCGTAAGTGAATGGAACATCTTGCTGCTTAACACAGGCACTTCGTTTCCTGCCGTTCCTCAAAGAGCGATCCTCACTGACTGATTTAGGGAAAGAAATGCTAGGAATATATAGCCGTTTTAGTTATTGTTCTAAAACAACCATTCATTTACGGCACGCCTCCATACGCTTTTACAATGCCTGGGAGGCGTTGTTTTCATCATTCGAAGCTTTAACTGTGCAATATTAAATTAAATAAAAACCAAACTGTACTGCCCAAAAACTGCATCAAACGGTGTGCTGTTCCAATGGGGACGCCCAGTACTTGGTGTGATAAGGTTTAAGAATCTGTTTTCGGCTGGAAAAGCAATTAAAAATCGTGTTCCGCCTGCCACCTATTAAAAACACACACACACACATCTACTACCTGCCTCTACTTACTACAACGATTGCATGTATTGTTTAACTTTATTCAAAAAACTCTACAAAAACCGAATGGCGCTGCCCTACAGTGTAGGCTCAGTTCTCGCTCTGGCCAATCATAAGCAAAACGTTCGACAGCAGATGTATGTAGTCTTCCTCGACCATCTGCACGTACGACAGGCCGGTAAAGCGGGGCTCCTGCGGTTCGTACCATATCGGCTCATCTTCCGGCTCGACGTACGCAAGGCTTTTGGCATTTTCCGTCAACCCATCATCATCGTCAAACATGACGCGCTTGCTTGAGGCGGATGGCGACGGTTTTAGGATACCGCGCAGTACCGGTGTCGAGGAGCTACGGCCCGCCCCGTCCTGCCCACCGGCGATCGGACTCAGCCCACTGCCGGCCGGTGATGAGGTAGCCTCCGCCCGGTCCGTCGCGCCACCGGCGGGCTGTTGCTGCTGCTGCTGCTGATGCTGATGCTGCAGATGCATCTTGCGCACAACGTTAATGCGCATCGAATGTTGCTTTCTGCCCGCCGCCGTCTGCTGGGAAGCTTTCGTTCGATCGCCCGGTGCGTCGGGATCGTCGTCCGGCTGGGGAGCGTAGGGTTCGTTCACAATCGCCACCGCACCGTGCTTTCGGCGTGCGAGAATACTTTTCCCATCCTTCAGTATGCGTTTCTTGACAAAGTCATGAAATATGAGCAGCTCGGTGCTTAGTTCGCGCTTGATCAGTTGCTTTTCGCGCTGGGAAAGATTGGTGTCCTTCAGCGCGAACAGACTCTGGGACGTGAGCAGCGTAAGGACGTACTCGAGCCCGCACACGCACCGCTTGCTGTCCAGATGGGTGAGCAGCTCATTCGAAAGCGCGATTGCGTTTGTGGAGGTGTAGCTAGACACGCTCGTCATGGAGAGGGTTTTGGAGAACTGGGACCGTTTGCCACCGGGTCGGGAAACGTCGGCGGCCGGTGATGTGGCACCGGCAAGGGTCGACCGATTGGTACGCGACATTTGTCCCATCGGCAGTGTACCGTCCGTTGTATCGTCCTGCTCGGTTCCACCGTCGCTAGCCGGCAATTCGTTGAGCGGTGCTTCACTGAAGCTGTAGTGTTGCTGCGAATGGGAGGAGAAATTTAATAAAATCTGTCCGTTCCTTGCTTTCTTCGCGCCCCAACTCACTTACCAGGTTAAGCACCTTCGTAAAGATGCACACCGCTTGCAGTAACGAGCCGAAGCTTAGCTGCGAATAATTGTCCGTGCTAAGCTTCGGCGCGCCAAACTGTATCTCTATCAGCGGGCACCACTTGCTCGGCACGAACTCAACGTCGCACAGCAGTGACAGCAGCGGTGGGCTGAAGCACAGCAAACATTTTGCGCACAGCGTCACTATCTCGATCAGATTGTTCATCGCGCTGACCAGCTCGTCCGTGGTGTCGATCGTACTCGGATCCATCTCCAGCTCGGACACGATGAATCCCACACCGTCAGCCATGCCCGTGGTAAGACGCTTCAATATTTTTGGCCGGTACAGCAGCGAGATGCAGTGGTCCATAAGGAACTGGGTGCAACGCTGAGGAGGGCAGAAAGGGAAAGTAAATTATTGTACTGCTTGTTCTCTCCGCAATCTTTCCTTTAACGTTTTGGCTTACCATAAGATTAAGCAAACTTTGGCTGTGCTCTAGCCGCCACTCCTTCTCGTACGGTACCATCGAGCAAAGCAGCTGAAGCGTCTCCAGTATCAGCACGAACGCGCTCGGTTCGAGCGATTGCTTGGCGAGCATTAGCGAATCCATCAGATACTCCTCGTGGATGCCCGCGAAGAAGATGGCGTCGCGCAGAAACCGGTACCCATGCTTGCTGAGCAGCGCCCGTACCAGGTGTATGCCCTTCGAGTAGATCGGCCACCAGTCCTGCGTTTGCCATTGCTGTTGCGTTTCCTGCCAAGGGGTTAAAATTCATATTTACCGGCCGGTTGAAGGGCGCCACACTTTCCACCTCTACTTACATTCGCCATCACGTACGGCCGCTGCAGCAGTTCCTTCGGTGGCAGTAGCTTCAGCCACAGATAGTCTCCCACGTCGCTGTAGAGCAGCTCCTCCGAGCACTGGCTTTCGGCAAGCAGAATCAGCAGATTTAGCAGCTCCGCTACCAGCTTCCTGCGCCCGTACTCAGGCAGCACCGTGCCCGTAATGCTAAGCAAACGTTGAAACAGTTTCCCCCGCACCAACCAGCTAACCCACCGTGTCGAGTTCGCTTGCCGCGTCAGTTCCGTCGGCTGGTCGAAGCTAATGGTCAGCTGCTTTAACAGGTTTATAGCTAACAGCAACGAATTGTACTGCTTCCCATCGATCGTATCGGACACCGTTTTCGCCTTCAGCCCGTGCGTCTGAATAGCGACCTCCAGCGCATAGATTTCCTCCCCGGCAATGGCCACAGCCGAGCGCGTAATTTCCGCCGCAATGGCGTGGTTCTGCAGCAGACGATCGGCCTGCAGCTCGACCGTCCTGATCCCGATCGCCAGCAACGCTTCCTTGGCCCGCTGGTGCACATCGCCGTACGAAACGGCCAGCAAGCCGAGCAACTTTTCCGCCCGCATCAACATCTCATCGTCCTTGGTCGCGTCTTGCGTGTACTTGTGATCGAAATCGGACAGCACGATCAGATACAGCTCGGACAGCACGATCAGTGGACGCATGTCCTGCATCTGCTCGATGCGCTCGACCAGCGCCGCTAGCAACCGTTCCGCGAGGTACGTTTTGCAGCGGGCCGACAGCGAAATGCCGGGCTCCCTTTTCCGCACGATCAGCACCACCAGATCCTTGAACGATTGTAACCGTCCCAACCAGTCGGGTGTTTGCTCCGTTCCGCCATCGTCTCCACCGAGGCTCTCGCTACCATTCGTGTCGGCGGGTGGCGGCCGGCGGCCTTTGCGTGTGGCGTGCGGAAGATCCAGCACAATGTCAACCCAGCGTGCGAAGGTGTCGTGCGTTTGTGTGAACCGCTCGAACACCTTCGCCAGCTCCGGGTCCATTTTAATGCCGGCCGCTGAGCTTACGCGAAACAGCTCAATGCCAAGAATGTTAAACAGCTGGCTGTACGATCGCCTGTTGGTTGCGATCTGCTCGCTAAACAGTGGATTGCACAGCGAGGACCAAAAGTTGGACTTTTGTAGCAGATTTTTCACCAACGCTTGCATGTTATTTTTCCACAGTGCGTGGAAGAGTGACATGATGCGCGACAGCAGCGGACTGGCCAGTTTGGCCGGATCGGTTGAGATTGCTTCGAGGAACTCCGCCATGTACGTCGGTATGCCATCGTTGATCATCGTCTTGGGGCGTCCTTTCCCTCCGCCGCTGCCAGCTGCTGCCGCCACCGCACCATCCTTGGCCAGCAGCAACCGGCGGTCCGGTTTGCCGTAGTACACCTTAAAGAAGGCTTCCGTCAGTCCCGGCTGCTTATGGACGCACGATTCCACAAACTCCAGCACCGCTAGCTTCAGATCGTCACTCTCAATTTCGTCGTGCAGTCGCTCGAGGAACGTGTGCCGTATCTGGTCCGGTTCCATGTCCAAACAAGCCAGCAGCGACATGCGGAATTCGATCGCAAACCGGCGCAACAACCGGCAGGACAGGATGGGCAGCCGGGGATTGAAGATGTTGCTCATGTACCCGGTTACCATGGGAATGATGCGCAGCGTGTCCCGTTGCTTCGGTTGGGTGTAAATGGCCGATTCGAGCGGGGAAAGATCGTACTCCTGGATGTACCGCTTCAGGCGCAGTATCTGCATCAGGATCGTCATCGAGTATTGAATCATGAGGTTTAGCTGCTGTTCCGGGACAAGCATCCAGTTCGATTCGCGTTCCATCACCGCCTGCAGATACCCATTCCCGAGGCCAACGATCTTTAGCAGCACCAAACCATTGTCACGGTTTAGCAGGCTGTACACGCACGCGTCCCGCAGCACACGGCGGGCATAGTCGTGCTCGAGCCGGTCTTCGCTCATTTGCAGAATTTCGTATATGTACTGCACGACAAACACCAGCACCCGGTACCGATCGGACCCCGTTTCGTAGCGCCAGTTGTTCGCGTGTGGCAGTACCTCGCGCAGCAGAAATATTGCGCCCGGCAGCTCCACACCGAACACATTGTCCCGGGCGAGTTTGGTGTAGGTTTTCAGAAAGTTAAAATACGCCATCAGTATCGGATACCGGCCGGCACTGCGCTCCACATTCATGAGGTAGTACCCTACCAGGCTGGAATCGTACCCCACCCCGTTGGCGTACTCTTGGTACGTTAGGTTCGCATTGCTGATCGACGGCAGTAGGTTCAGGTTGATGATGCGCGTGTAAATCTCCTGCCCGAACAGCGGAACCAGCGCGGTACACACGTTCATACACTGCACCAGCAGATCGATCGGGGGATTGGGGACGGATTTAAACTTGAGCAGCACGTCGAACACCATCTCCGTCGGGTGTACCATTTCCGAGGTAATGTCGTACGGTTGCTGAATGCGCCGGACGGCCACCGCAAGATACTTCAGCCCGGCCGCAATCCGCTGCACGCGGTCCGAGTTGAGGGTGCTCGTCGCTTGCGCGTCCTCCAGCAGCTCATTAATCTCGTGATGGAGTGCGTTGAAGTAATTGTACCCGGTGCTGAAATGGACGTACGTGCGCTGGTTTTGCATGTCGCGCACGATCAGCTTCGTTCCGCGGGCGATCGTAAAGTTGATCTTCGCGGAAGGTGTGTAATCGTGGCAGAGGATAAACTCATCGTCGTTCGTGGTGGATGCTTTCCGAATTTCGTACTGATTGCGCCCGGTGTAGAGTTCCGTGTAGACGGGCAGCTTTTCGAGCAGCCCTTGTATGTAGCTGTTTTGCGTCGAGCCGGCCGTTGCCAGTGCGTACGCCACCTTCGAAAGGGGTGTAAATTCGACCGGGAAATGCTCGAGACAGATGTTGAACAGGGCGCGGATTGGGTGATCTTCCAGCTTGCAGAATTCCGTCGCGATCGTTGGCGATGTAAGCAGCTCGCTGAGCAGATCGTAAATATTGCTATGGTGAGCGATCGATTCACCCGCATCGAACAGTTGGCACAGGAAGCCGAGATGGTTGAAGATGGATTTCCGCACGATGCGTGCCGTTAGGCTTTGGTCCTTAAACATCGGATGGGATACGATCGCGTGCAGATACTCGAACACGCCCAGCTTTATGGCGCGCGAGCCTAGCTGCTGGTAGCGGCGCGTTGTGTCCTCATCCTCGACCGTGTGCTGCAGCCGAAAGTTGAACAGCATCCACACAAGCAACAGTGGTCCGTGCTCGGGAAACTGATGCAACGATACCATCGGTCCGTCGAGCGCGGCCACCACACGCTCGATCCAGTCCGCATCGTCAAACTTATCGGACAGGTCGAGCGTTCGGAAAACGAGCGCTAGCTCGTTGTAAGTAATGCGTTTTACCAACTCCGCATGAATTTCTGATCCCGGGTCCAAATGGTCCTGCTGCTTGCCGAACGAATGCTCGCGGAACAGTTTAAACAGCTGATCCAACTCTTCCGGACTGATTCCACTGTAGTGCACAATCAGCAGCAGAATTTGAAGTATTTCGTTCGTTTCCCGCAGCCGCCGTTCCGCACAAGCGACCTTCGTTTGGGCGTGCAGCATATCGGTTGGGAGCGTTTTCTGTGCCGTTGGTTGATTAACGATCAGGTGCGTGAGCTGGGCGAGGTACGACTTTCGGAGCGCCGGTAATCCCATCCTTTCCACCACCTCACGGTATTCCTTCGAGTACGGATGGGTGCCGGAGTGGAAGTATTCCAGCAAATTTTTCATCACCTTCAGCTGCACCATACGCTCGAGCGTGTGGTACGTCCAGATGTCGTGCAACAGTTTCACCATCGATGTTTCGGTGGAAATGTACTCTGCCAGTGCGGTGGCTGCCCCGCGGTACTCGTTCACCAAGTAGTAGCACAGTATTTGCCATGATTGTACGGCATCAATGTCCTGTTTTGGGGGGGTTGTAAAGCGTATGCTACAGTTAATGCGTAACGGGAAATGCTGGCGCACTTACCAAGTATTGGTGCAATTTGTTTGCGAAAGGTTGCAGCTTCAGCTGGTTTCTGTCTTTGATCAACTTTTGCAGCTTTTCTTCCGATGCTTTGCTTGGCTTTTTGTACTGCAGGATACCGTCCACCAGTTCCTTGGACACTTGAAACAGTTTCTCCTTCACGTCCGCGTTCGGTGTGCCGTAATGTATTCCGGACACAAACTGCCATAGTTTGCGCCACTGGCTAGAAAATTTGTTACGGAAAAAATGGGAAGCGATTCCAACCAAGAACGAGGTTATGTTAATGTAAACAAAGCCAACCGAGCGGTGTTCGCGCCCAACACTTATTCACGTCGGCCGTGTTAAGCCACTTCTTACATAATATCTCCATTGATATCGTCCATACTGAACACTGCGTAATACTAAGACAGCTAAGTAATGAATGTAAATTGTTCAAAATACAGAATGTTTACTAAATAAAGTAGAAATGCGCTGCTGAACGGCACGAACGAGGGAATCCCGGCAGCTGAAACAATCGAACAAGGTGAATAGACCAACAGTCGAAGGGTGGGGACATGCATGACAGATTCAACCCCGGCAAACAATTCGGGTCAGTTTGTAGGTGAGGGGTATGTAGAAATCGTGCGAAAATGGGTGAAACTCGTGGGGGGGCAATCTCGCTCGGGCGAACTAGCCGTTTTGCTCGTTGCAGCGCATGCGCTGTGCTGTCTTTGAATGTGTGCGTGCGTAAAAGCGAGCGAAACGCCGCTGTGTCAAAAAATGTGTAAACAAACTCAGTTGGAGTTCAGAAAGTAAACATGCGCAAACCGCTTGATTATGTGCCAAAAATTCGTGAAATAATCTAAATATTCTTTATTTTGAACAGATCTTACTTATTACCGATATGTGCAGTGCCGTGGAAAAACAAAAATTGCTTCAAAAAAGCTGTGTGTGTGGCTGATACTCCAGCATCTTCCCAATATGTGTGTAAACAACGCCAAGAGTATTACTGTTTTGTGATCATCATATTTCATTCGAATTGCACATTACCGGGCAGAAAAAGGTAACGTATTGTTTTCCATACTACTGTGTTCATAGCAACGCCTACTGTTATTTCATTTGCGCTCATATTACACCTTGTTTAACCTATTTTTTTTCCTACCTCCACCCATAGCTTCAAGCAACCAATTTTGTACAGCATCCGCACGCTGTATGAAGGTGTAAAACAAATTTTCATCTGTAAGATGCTCTTCAAACCTGTCCAGTGACTCTTCGTTGCTTATATATTGCATCGGGATGGTTTGAGCATTGCGTCGCACGCCTTTCATCGGGTGTATTGTGGCCACTACCGCAGCCGTTTGGGCAGTTCGGGCATCCAGTTTTAATAATGAACATTGTGAACAAAAATCGTGCCCAGGACAAGTTCTTTTTGCTTGAATTAACTCTGTGTTCTTATTTACATGAATAGATACGGTGGACGGATGAATGATGCTTGCTGACGACTGCTCTTCGTGAAATGTTGATCCCGGTGATGAAACACACGGTTCCGGTGTGATGCTTGGTGACGGCTGACGGAATCCTTGATGCACGACAGTCGTTTTTGCCGGTCGCGCAATAGTCATGCACGCATGAACCAGCAGCTGAAGCAACAGACGATTTCGGCGTCACACTTGTGGTCGCTAGTGGAACAACACGCACGGAACTAGCAGGCACAAGAATCATCCCACGTATCGCTTTCGTTGAGGGCTGCGATCCTCGCTTTTGTGCCATCGATCCTGCCGGACGCGTAGCGATATCCACGGAACCAGCATTGAGAGCAGTAGAAGATTCCGACGTCGCAGACGATCCTGCCGGCCGCGGAATGACACGCATGGAACCTGCAGCGGGAACAAATGCCGGTGCCGGCGTCGCACTAGTGGACGGCTGCGATCCTCGCTTTTGTTCCACCGATCCTGCCGGTCGCGTAGCGATATCCATGGAACCAGCATCGGGGGCAAAAGACGGTTCCGGCGTCGGTCTTGATGACGTTCGCGGTCCAAAAACACGGACAATTGCCCCTGTGGAGCATAATACAGCCGAAGGCAGTTGTTGCAGTGCAAAAAGGCACCCTTTCTTTGGTGGTTCCGACATTATATTTTGGCTGAAATAATCAATCGTTTTATTATTTTTTATGTAAGTATGATAATAATTTGATTCATTGTCATGCACTTAATCTTACTTACTTTTATTTATTTATTTTCCAGGTGAAACTGCTGAGTCGAATTTGAATGCTGCTTTGCGCCTTGAAATCTGAATGTTTATGTTTTCAGCTGTGACTTTGAATAAAGGGTAACAATCACACGCACAATGCCACATTCATGCTAGATGACACGCACACACTGAAAGAAATCGCGGCGAAACAGCCAAGGGGCGAAATGGAAGAAATGGGCGAAAAGCTGTCGAAATTTGAAAATCGTCATAAAACGCGTCTAAGTGATGGCTTTTATGACGGATTTTTGCTTCGGGATTTTTCCCCCATTTCGCTCGATTTCTACATACCCCTGGCCTTCAGTCGTGCTAGCCGGGACTTGACAAATAACAAGGAGAGGCTACACGTTCGCAGAAGAGAGAGTTTTTTATTATATAATTTACAAAGCATAATATGTATTCAAAACAGCTCCTTTAGTGGTGTTATAAAACAAATAATCAATAAAAAACCTCTTAACATAGTATGGTGTGTTTCAATAATATTTCAAATTTGATGGCTGGATATTCGAGCTGTTGGAAGCTTAAAGCATAAATGATGGATCGGAAAATTGGTGAAATCATTCAATAATACTATGTGGCGCCAAAGATTTGTCCGAATTTTAGCATAAAAACACACACCAAATCGAAATAAAATCTGTTCGATTGTTTCGACGACTGCACACGTCTATCCGCGATCCATGCTTCGACAGTGTAAAACCTTATTCACCTTGACATGCGTAGCCTATCCCATACAGAACTTGTGATTATTTTGCATCTTGTTACGTCATCGGGATTTGTGTACACAAAACAAACGTGAAAGACAGAGAAGCGTACAGTACCACACGACTTGGTGCGCCACCCAATAGGGGAAGACCGTGGCGCCTGCTGCAAAAAATCCAAAACAAGGTCAACTGTCAAACCATTCCTATTGTGTAGAATCGAAATTTAATTGATTTTGATTAACCGCGCTCAACCGCAGCATAAGTTTTATTGGCCGCGAAGGACTGCTCGACTCCGCGGACCTTCTTACGGATAACCATCCTCACTGCAACGGTTTGGGAACGCGCGCATCGCAGCCAGTAAAAGAAAGCCTGGCACTTGTCGTGTAATCGTTGTTTGCTGTGTGTGAGACAAAAAAATGTCACCACCAACAACAACAAGATTGTGATCGCGATACGTCCACAGCACGACGGTAGGCCGACGGTGTGCGCGATAGTAAATAGCGGAGGCACGATGGGCACTCGAAAACGTCTGGCTAAATGTAGGTGCATACGATACCACAGGAAATGTGATAACGCTGGCAGCAGCACCGCGTGAGCCCAGACCGTGTTGTGGTAGTCGCTAGAATTGTGTGTGCGTGTGTGTATGTGCGCAGAAAGCTTCCGGCTAAAAGAACGCCAGCAGTACATCGACGAAACGTGCCCGGCCACCGTGGTCCGAGCGGGAGCAACTCGATTCGATGGCCCAATCATTTACCTGGTAAGAGTCGGTCGTCTGCTAACGCCCTTCTGTTTCATACTTCGGATAGCATCATCATAGAACATTCCTCCTTCAGCAGAAGTCATGTGCATACGTCTGTGCACGAAATTGAATTAAGTTTGCTACGCACCCATCGGTGCTGCTCTGTGGCAGGTGTGTGAATTTTCGCTTTGTGCTGCACGATTTGTTTACCTTTTTATGTGTGTGGAAAGTAAAAACAAGGAAAGGCGCATGCACACGGAAAAAAACGTTACGCTGACGCAGCAAGCAGTATGAGAAGTAGATTTCAAAAATTGTTCGAGCAAATATTTGACCATTAAAATGGGTCCTTTGTTGTTACGCCGGGGTCGACGACGTGTCCGGGGGATCTGTTCGCGCTAGAGAGAGAATGCAATTAAGGTTTATGGGCGTTTGGTTGCCTGGCAGCCGGTGCTGGGTGTCGTCAATGTTTGCATAAATCGAAGCTAATTGATAATGCGCACCCGCCGCCGTTGGAATGGGAAGTAGACAAAGTTAGGGCGTTCAATGAACTATGCTCGTTTAGGGAGACGCATCTAGCGCGGCGGTGCAGCAAAATGAATATTGTATTTTGTAAAACTGCAACAAAGAAAGCACATCGTTGCAGGTCAAATGGAAATGAAAAACACTTCCCGACACTAATGAGCCCGCCGAAGGTCCCCGATTCTAACTCGCTCTAGCATTCCTTGGACGGTTCGGTACGGTTGCTATGGATTTTGAGTATCACCCGTACGGTGTGTGTGTGTGTGTGGTGTGCCTTCAAGTGTTTCGTTTCGTTAATCTTATCTAGTATGCTGCGCTGCTTACGGTGCTCCGGGCCGGCCGTACATACCGATGCAAGCAGCATATCCGTCTCGAACGTTTCGTAAGCCCTTTTTGGCCTACGTACAATGGAGGCCATTCTATAGCTGCTTGTAGTGGTGGTGCAATTGGCCACCCAATAGTGCAATAATCGGTCGGTTTCATCTCTCCCCGTTAGGTTTCCCGTGAACCATCTCGGAAGCACGAAGAGCAACGAGCGCCTGCCAACCACTTACGAATATCCGTCGGTACCACTGTGTTCAGCGAACGATGTGCAGCTACGCTTTCTCTGCCCGGACGATCTCGAGGAGGTGCGGACCCTGTGCCAGGATTGGTTCCCGATCGACTATCCACTCTCGTGGTACGTGGACATTACGTCCAGTACGCGCTTTTTCGCGCTGGCCGCCATTTACAACTTTAGCATCATCGGGCTAATCGTGGCCGAGATTAAATCGTACAGCAAGCTCAACAAGGAGGTAAATGGCATCGGACTGCATTTACAAGGGCGTGCTGTTTACCCCGTAACGCTACACGCAAATAGTGCGCTTTATTTCGTCCCCAGGATCGTGGCATCATTCCGGAGGCGATGGGTCGGGATGCCGAGATTGGGTACATACTGTCGCTGGGTGTGCATCGAAAGTACCGCCAGAACGGTATCGGTTCGCTGCTGCTCGACTCCCTCATCAACCATCTCACGACTGCCGAGCGGCACAAGGTGAAGGCAATATTTCTGCACGTACTGACCACGAACCGTACCGCCATACTGTTCTACGAACGAAGAGGGTAAGGGTTTGCGATTTCGTTTACCAATTCGTTTTTTTCTTTTGTAACACCCATTTCTGTATCGCTCGGTTTTAGGTTTGTCCTTCATTCCTTTCTGCCTTACTATTACTCGATTCGAGGGAAGTGCAAAGATGGTTTCACCTACGTGTCCTACATCAACGGGGGCCATTCGCCTTGGAGTTTATAATATCCTTTTCAAGCTTGTATCATACTTGAGGCGTTGAATGTAGCCATTTTTTCCACCCCCCTCCCGCTAGTCCAGCTAATATCTCCTTAACCACCAACTTTACCGATTATTTGAAGTACTGGTGCTCGCAGATTCTAACTGCCGGTGGACTTTGCCCGTGGATCTGCGGCCGAATGCGTACCGCGTTCCGCTGGGTGTGCTACCGAACCATTGGAAGATTTCATCTGCAGCAGGACGAATAGAGTGCCAGGACTGTCTCTCTTTGCAGCGTTTCGTTCGTTCCCCGTGCCCTGGAGAATCCGGTTTGGTTAAACTTTTTTATAAGAAAAATCCTCAACTAGCAAACCAATGTTGGGAGGGCATGCAGATGCGTGAACGATTTTAATCTAGCTTCTTTTTTTTTAAATTAAAAACACATACACAAACGCTTAGCACATACACTATAGAGCTTTTGCAAACTTTGCCATCGCGTACGAATCGCGCCCGTTCATTAAGGGATAATACGTTACGGCCAGGATATATGTACATTTGCTTCGTTTTTGTGTTATTGCTTTATACCGAGCAAATTAGATATGCCCAGCCCCTCGACGCGTCTCGTTTCGTCATATCGAATGATTGTAAGCATTTTTTATTTGTGATATTACATTCTTCATCAGCTGGGCCGCGCTACGGAAGAAGTGTCCATCGAGTGTGTAAAAATCTCTATCCGCTGTATATAAAAAAACACAAAAACGACCAACAATTTGTAGCCACAGTTGAGCGACACACACACACTACATAAATCAAAGCAAAGTCATCGGGTTTTGTCGAGGGAGACGTTAATGCGCACTGGAGTAATGAAGTTGAGGCGTGAGTCGTGTTATAGATAGTTTACGTGCCGTGCAGCGAGCGACAGGGTTTATCAGTTAGTGGTGTTCGAAGGCTTTTATAGGATATCTTTACAACCACCGATGGACGGATCTCGCCAGACTTGGGTACAGTGCAAGGTGCAATTACACCCGCGAGAGGTTCTGACTTCCTGTAACCGGATGGATCGTCTAGGCTTTGATAGGCTTTGATACCGGGTCCTTTACCGGCCGCTGATGTTCCTGAAATGACCGAGCAGCTGTAACATATCCCCAACGCCACTGTTTGGTGCAATGAAAGACACCCAAATTCGGGGGGATTCGGTCTGACCAGCTCTGCCAAATTTAATCCCTTTTGATGACCAGGTGGTAAAGGTTCTAATACAACAACTTTGAACACTACCGACTGCTATATACCCTGTTCTTGAAGCACAAAAGTGATGCGAAATCACTTCCTATCTGTTTTGCTTGTGTTTGATTTAAATAGTTCAAAAATTGATTAGCTTTTCCATCGACCTAAGCGCTCAACTAAGTGAGAAAGACAGTTTGTTGTGCTTTTATAGAGAATGTAGCGCGCTTCTTTCGCGTTCGTTTGTTGAATTTTTGTCGCGCTGTATTTATTACAATTTTGATGTTTTTTTGATGACTCGTTTACAAAAGAGGCAACAAAAAAAGACCCTTACTTGGTGGAGCAATTGGTTAAACTTTCAAATGGTGCTAGGACTGATGGAAACCAAACAGAGCAAAGACACAAATGCATAATCTGTTTGCGGTGGCCTTCCAAATGCAAGCCTCTTTAGCAAAGAAAGAACAAAAGACATATTGACCACAAGCAGGCAGGACACACAAGT
Organism: Anopheles stephensi; assembly: GCF_013141755.1. Taxonomy (NCBI): domain Eukaryota; kingdom Metazoa; phylum Arthropoda; class Insecta; order Diptera; family Culicidae; genus Anopheles; species Anopheles stephensi. The sequence goes on along the minus strand of NC_050203.1, from coordinate 29,069,814 downwards.
CCACGCAACAGCACAGGATCGCGGATATGTATAAGCACATGTGTGTTGTAACATCTAAGATGATATTTATTATACCTAAGAAACAAGACACAAAGAGACAAAGAGAGAGAGAGAGAGAGAGAGAGAGAGAGAGAGAGAGAGATAGAAAGGACAGTGGTAGTTGTTTGACTGGCGGCGTTGGTTAGATAGAGCAGATCATTAACGCGGGAGCTGTTTAGTATAAAGTTATGCCAAAAATATAGTATAATTAACATGTAACGATCGCTTTTGTGGATTGACTGGCGATCCGTTTTATTCTACACCGTTGGTGGGATATAAACACTCCTTACTATGTTGCCTTCTTGCTTTTCTTCGCCTTGGCAGGTTTCTGGTCGCCCTTCCGTTTCGCTGCTTCCGGCTCCGGTCCGTCCGATTTCACGCTGAACCCTTCGATGTACGGTTCCACCAGCTCGAACACCAACTTCTCGTGCTGCACATTGGTCGAGTCGAGGCTCAACCGTACGACGACGGGATCGAACGCCCGGAACACGACACTGCCGCACCGTTGCGTTAGCTGCTCCTCGTCGTACACGAACCGTACGCCCGTCTTGATTTCCTCATTGTTCCGCCCCGTCACGTAGATGGTACCCTCGAACCCGTACTTCGGCACCAGTATCTGGAGCGCGTTCTTGCGAATGAACAGAATGTACGCCTGCTCGTCCTCCGACCGCTTGCGGAAGAACAGATGCGTGTGCAGGGCGACCGAGGCACGGCCCGCGTACTGCGCCATCCGGTTGCGGTAGTTCAGATTGTTGCAAAGGTTCGAATTGATCTTTTTGTCCAGCAGCTCGGGGTAGGTCGAATCGGCTCCGATGCAGGCGGCCAGCAGACGGTGCACGATGATGTCGGCGTAGCGGCGAATTGGAGAGGTAAAGTGGGTGTAGATTGGAGCGGCCAGCCCGTAGTGAAAGAACTCATCCCGCTGCAGTGTGCCGCTGATGAAGTAGACGGCCTGCATCATGCACCGGGTGGCCAGTATACGGAGCATCGTGTTGAAGTAAGGATTGTCCGGCTTGACGGCGTTATCCAAGCTGGTAGCGAGCTCCTTCCCGCTCGTCGTCACTATCTCGAAGCCCTGGTGCTGTGCCGCCTTTACCAGCGGTTCGTAGTTGGCCTGCGGAGGGCACGGATGGCGACGCAACATCGCACACTCGGGGAACTCTTGCTCGATCTTTTCCGCCACGGAAACGTTCGCGAGCAGCATGAACTCTTCCACCATCGAGTTGGTGTCGAGCAGCTGCTTAGCCTTCACGTCGATCGGATCGTGCGTTTCGCTGTCCACGTGGAACCGAATTTCCGGCGACGCTAGCACGAGCGCTCCATTCTCCGTGCGTCGTTTTTTCAAAATTTTAGCCAAACCGTTCAGCATCCTGAGGGAAGTGGCCACCTCGTTGGTTTGTGTCTTGTCGTCGATGATGATCTGTGCCTCCTCGTACGTGAGTGCATTTTTCGACTTGATCACACTCTTGTGGTACTTGGTGTGCTTGATATTGGCCCGATCGTCCAACTCCCAGATGCAGGAGAAGGCGAACCGTTCCTCACCACCGCGCAACGAGCACAGATTGGAGCTCAGCAGTTCCGGCACCATGTCGATACGCTTGTCCACCAGGTACACGGTCGTGGCACGACTTCCCGCTTCCCGATCGAGTGCCGTGCCGGGGCGAATGAAGTGGCTAACGTCCGCAATGTGAACGCCCACTTCGATGTTTCCGTTCGGTAAGCGGCGCGCGTGCAGTGCATCGTCAATGTCCGTACAGCCGGGCGGATCGACCGAGCAGATGGTGATGTCACGCAAATCGACCCGACGCTTCAAATCTTCGCCCGTAATTACCCACGGCAGCTGGGGCAGACAGGCAAGCACGTCCTCCGAGAAACGATTGTGCGGTACATCGTGCTCGAGCAGAATCACCTCGTTCTCCGTTTCCTTCGAACCGATGGGCCCAAGGGCGCGCACGAAATGGCCCTGCGGGTAGCGCGAGTGTCTTGGCCACTGGTCAATCGCCACTATGATACGCTGCGAGAGGAGCGTACCCGCCTGGCGTGTTTCGATACGAATGCGTGGAATTTTACGTTCCGCCGGTACGAAAATGTGACGCGTCGAGCCCGGGATGTGGCTGGGTATAAGTATACCACAGTACTGGCGCCATTTGCGCTTAATAATGCCCACCACCTTTGCCGTGGGTTCACGTTCCGCCTGGGGCTTCACGCTGAACGTTGGATCCGGTTCCACCATGTCGCCCGGGTCGTTCTGCTCGTCAACAAGCACCACATCGCTCGGTGATTTCCATTCACTTTCGGGCAACATTTCGATCGCCACCACATCTCCATCGACGGCACGGTTCAGGTTCATGCGTCCCTGTATGAGGACTGCCTTCTCGATGCTTTCGACGCGCACATACCCCTCGAGGTAATTTTCCCGCGAAGCTATAAAGCCACCCTGCATCAACCTGCCGCTCTTGATGCCTTCGTGTATCTGCATCAGCGTCAGATGGGACGGGAAGAGTGGATCCTTGGACTCGCAAACCGTGTCCCGCTGGGAAATTTTGTCCAGCAGGTGGGCAAACTTCTCCTTGGCCGCTTTCATGTACTCCGCCGCCGAACACGTGTTCAGCCCGAGTTCCGTCGCTTTGGCACGGTTATCCGCATCGTCCGACAGCAACACGATGCGTACGCGTGTCTTGCGGCCCTTATCCTGGTGCAGATGCTTTTCGTACCATTCCGTCGCTGTGCGGATCATGCGATCGTTCCGATCGTTTGCCGATTCCCCCGGCATACGCTCCACGTACGTATCCTTGTGGTGCTCATTCACGAACGTATAAAACTTTCGCTCCGGATTGGACAGGATCGCGCGCAATCGTTTGTATATCACCGCACTGCGGTGTTTCACCTCGTCCAGCACGGTGTGCAGAATGATCACGTTCTGGATTGCACTTTCCTCCAGCAAATCCATCTGGTACAGGACGATGTTCGTGTCCAGCAGCAGGTAGTGCGGAAAGGCAAACCGGTCGCTTACAGATTCTGGGGCTTCCTCCAGCAGCACCGCATTCTCATCCGGTGGGCACTTCTGGCAGGCGGCCGAACCGCACCAAATATCATCCCGCAGGTAGTGTTCGCGCACAATTTTCAGTATATTGCCGCGTTTGGTTTTCTTCATGAACACTTTGTTTGTCAACATGGTGCGTGATTGCCGGTCGAAAACGTGGTACTTGAAAACAAGGCTTTCCACATCAAGTGCGACCCAACTATGGCAACAATTACGTTCCAAACTGTTGGAAGAGCAAGTGAGTAGCACTAGCGAACACGATATACAGGAAATAATATGTTTTTAAGCGCTTTTTTTTGTTGCAAGAATGATCTACACAACTTCACAACCGCGTGAAGTACGGCGTTTGGGTTTTTGTTAAACGTCAAAACATGTTTTTCGGCTGCATTCTGAACCATTAACGTACGCAGCTGCGTCACACGAGAACGCAGCCTGGAACACCTTTCGCACTGTATACACCTTGTGTGCCGGAGGCTGGATGTAAATAAACACAAATCTCGCGGGTGCTGCATTCCGATAATCGGCAATCTTCCGCGCGTTATCGCTCGAACAGAAGCACAATTACGACATTCCAGACCAACATCGCCCACAGCCCATCATGTCTGAGGAAACGTAAGTAATAGTAATAGTGCTAGGAATATGTAACCCGTTGCGTGCTGATTGTTTCCATTCCGACATAATCCCTTCGGCCCCTTGGCAATGGTTTTAGCTCCGACAGCGAAAGTCAGGATATTCAGGAGCACAACGACACAGTCCGGGCCCTATCGGCCGGTTTGCTACAGATCTACGAGCCTAAGCTAAAGGAGGTGAAGGAAAACTTGAAGGAACTAATGTGAGTGAGATTGTGGTTCGCACGACTTAGGCAGACTGGCATAATCCCAACCTGTTCTTCCTCTACAGTAATAAGCAGAATGATCTACAAATTGCAATGACCAGCGAAAAGAATGCTTTCTCCAGTCGGCAGATACAGGAAGTGAACGAAATGGTAAGTGTACAAGGGGGGGACTGTAGTTCCATTGGTTCCGTATCATTTTATGTAAATTTAAATGATTTTTGTCAAATAATCTGAACGATTCTCGATGCGATATTGTGTGCGAAGAGATTCAAAATCCTTCTCGTGATAAGTGTAAGTGTAAAAAAGTGTAGCATATCGTTGAACAAATTACCAACATCGATTTCATTGGTAAAGCAGAATGTTTGTTTACGAAAAAGTGGCTTTTCTTCCTACGTCACAAATCCAGCCGCTTTGTTGACGTTTCATCGCGCAAGCTGTCAAAAAGTGAATAAGAGCAAAAATAAGGTGTTTACTACACCGAACGTGTGCTGTTGTTGTTGGGGGGAAAAATCGTAAAATCTGTTGCAAAAAAGCGATCCAAAATGCCTCTTATTGTGCTTACCGGCTTACCGCGCAGCGGAAAAACATCCCGTGCAAAAGAATTGGAAAAATATTTCACCGAACAAGGCATGGGGCCCATATTCGTCGTGTCGGAGGCGGACTGTATCGCGCGGTCCGGGTACGGCGTTAAAGAAAGCTTTACCGATACGGCGAAGGAAAAACAAATCCGCTCCAGTCTAAAATCGGAAGCGATGAAACTGACGACCAGCACAAAGCTGGTCATCCTGGATGGAGCGAATTACATTAAGGGCTACCGGTACGAAGTGTTTTGCATGAGCAAGGCGGCACGTACCACCCAGTGTACGGTGTACTGCGCCATGACGGTAGAGCAGCGCGAGGCTCGAAGGAACGAGATTCTACAGAACGAGAGCGATGAGCTAGGCATCGAAGCGTTTGATGCGCTCTGCCAACGGTACGAGGAACCACAGGGTAACAGCCGCTGGGATCTGCCCCTGTTTACTGTGTATGGTGGGGAAGAGCTGGATCTTGCCGGCATTAAAAGCGCTCTGTACGATAAAGCACCGTTGCCACCGCATTTGGCCACACAAAACGTAAGTCGAAATCTAGTACGAAGCTGTTCTACGAAGCATTCATTGTGGTATATTTTTCAGATGCCGCTAAGTGAAACGAATTTTCTGTTCGAGCTGGATAAAACGATTCAGAAGATCATCGACCAGATCGCTGACGCCCGGAAGCTTGGTAACGAGGGCCCGGTGGAGATAGCTCAGGCAGGAATGACCGCGGACGTGCCGGCTAATATGAGCATAGCGCAGCTGTACCGCCTTCGAAGGCAGTTTTTAAATTACGTTAAAATGCACGCAAACGTTAGCTCCGATGTTAGTAAAATACCGGCAATCTTTGTACAATTTCTCAACACACATACGAACGGTGCATAAATAAACCTGACGTGCCCCTGAACTGATTGTTGATTTGGTTTTAGTTTTAAATTTTAGCAGAATAATGTTGTATCTTCGTGTGAAATGCTGCTAATTACCATTCGCGTGCCTTCACAGGTGCTGAAGACCAAAGCGTACAAAGATAAGGTGGCGCGCATTAAGCTGCAGATGCACCAAATACACCAACGAACAAAGAATCTCAGGGTAATATTGGTTTACAGTTTACAAAAAAGCTCATTCGGAACTATCTATTCACCTGCTTCCTCTCGTCCATCCACAGGCAAAAGCGTTGGAAATTCAGGAACTTAAAGTGAACCAATGTGCAACGAAACTGCAACAGTTGCACTACGAAGAATCGTTGGTGGCTAACAGCAAAAGAACGCCGCGAAAATCTTAATCCCGTGCTCCCGTAGGGGGGATTTTAGAGGATCCCGTGATATGCTCAAAGCAGTAAGAAGAAAGCAACGTTGGCACCACTTAATCGCATTTGAAACTGTTCTTCAAAAACACACGGATGGACCGTTTGTTGGGACTATTGTCCCGGTCGGTCGGACGGCAAGACTAACCGGACAGTGTATAGTGTGCTGTAAAGCGCGCGCGTCTGTCTATGCAACGAAGCAATCTTTAAACATTATTATTACAATACAAACCGATGGGAGGGAATGGAACCGATTAGTGAGAGCAGTTATCTGAAAATGCTACACATTTTAGCAAATTTCATTCGAAACGAGTGTAAGAAAAATAAAACCCGTGCCTGAAGGAATCGCTGTGGCCCATCGGCTGTCGGAGAGAGGGACTGCGTGTGTGTGTGCTGGTGGCCGTGCGCCATATATTGCCAAAACTCAAAAATCAGAGAGAGTGTTTCCGGTGTTATTTTAGTATCTTCCGCGGAATGGAAAACGGTACACAAAAACACACACACACACACGTGCACACACTGTTGAGCGGGAAACGAACGGAAACAATCAAATAAAATAAACTAATAATCAAAACAAAAAAAGGTTAAAACACGTTTACGGCTTCACTTCCTTTATAATTACGTTTATTCTGTTACCTTTTTTCTAGTAGTAAATATAGTAAAAAAAAAAAGAAAAAAATTGTCACCGGCAATAAATGCCCGACATACCCGTTCGCTCAAAAAACACATCACACGCACACACTGGAATGTGTTATCTCCACTGTAGGATGAATTATAGTTAAATGCAAGAAAATGGTCAGTAATTTTAAAACGGATCCTTCTCACACACACTAACACATGCGCTCAATAAGGCATTAGAATGGATCGCACACAAACACTACTTCTGATAGCTGCCACCGGCCACAATCGGTTGATCGTCCTCCAGATTTTCCAGAGCCTCCTTCGGCGGTGCGTAACCGGGACGAGTTTCTGAAAGGTGAGAAAAGTAAATGGACGGTTAGAGAGAAAAAAAAGAGGAAGAGAAAGAAACCGAAATCCAAAAGGAGCGTCAACGAAAAATCATCTAAGTAAACACATGCAGTCCCGAAATCACAACTCCATGGAGAAACGCATGCAGAAATGGGAAGCAAATAGCCGCACAGAGTACTAAGAAGAGCCGGTAAGCACTAGATAGTATTTGTTTTACCATGAAAGCACTTTCCAAACTGGGTGTTACAAATTGGCTAATCGTTTCCAGCGGGAAGAAACCGTCCACCGTTGGTGTGATGATAACCATTCGGTGTGGGCATGCCTGGCACGTGCCGGCATCATCGAGTGCAATACAAAGGTAATTTTAATTGTTTTAAAGCTCTTAACGATAGGGTCGAGCAGTGCTGATGATAGACGGGTTTGGGATTTGCCTGTGCGGCGCGATTGTTTACAGATAGAAGAGAAGTAAAGGTGCGTCTGTAATGAACCGTGAGATACGCCGCCTTGCTGTCCCGTACAGGCGACAATGTAGTACACGGTGGTGGCTTGAGGTTTGCTTATCATATTAGCCTTGCTGTTACAACAGTAATGGAAGCGAGCAGGGTATCTTGACGGTCCAGTGTCCATTTGGCCGTTGCATGCCTCCCAATCATGGTGTGACGCTCGGTAGGGAATAGTGTGTCCAGAGGTGTATGCCACCAGTGTTCGTGGCAGAACAGTGAGCGCAAAAAGTATAAGTCTAGTTGGCATATTTTACACTGCAAAAGGGCTATTTGGAGCGTTATAAGCACGTGAAACTAGAGCTAATTATTAAGGCCAGGTTACATTGCTACGAGATGTCTAAAAGATTTCGCAAAAAAGGGGGAGATGAAATTTTGGAAAGATTTGGGTTCTCTGTCACTTGCTATGCGTTGCCATGGTAGCTTTCGATAGAAGAGAGATATAGCATGAAGTGCGCTAAACAACGTGGGTAGATGAACTGAGACTATTTTGACGAAAAAAATTCGCCAATCCCTCCCTTTAACTGAAATCTTTTTGGCATCTCGCATCATGTAAGGCCTAGGCTTAAGGGTTTTGATAAGTTGGGATCTTCAGCACATAGTTTTGCTTCATAATTGGCTAGGCGAATATTTTAGGACATCTAAGGGAACTGTGAGGGGCGGTTCGGTGGCCGAGGCGATAACAGCGCCTGTCTTCACACGGCAGGACCGGGGTTCAATTCCCATCCAGACCACCTACCCGTACGCAGGGCTGACTACTTTGATACGGATAAAATCAAGTCACAGAAAGCCAGAAATGGCAGGCTGAGATCTAGAGGTTTTAGTGCCAGGGAAGCAGAAGAATGAAACTTAGGGAATTCTTTCTAGTGATTGCGCAAAAAGTATCGGCCTTACGACCTTTCTTAGGACATGTCTGCCATTTCTGGCTTACTACGCTTAACGATACCGCGTAGTGTGATAGTGTCAGTCCCCACTGCGAGGGAACGGGCACCGGATGGGATTTGAAATCAGAATTTGTGGAAGCGTGTTTGACCAGAGAAACTTTCCTTAATCCCTTTCCTTTGTGAAGCAGAAACTGATCTATCAACTGATAGATCGATTGATCGATGCTTGTCTGCGAGTCGCACGAGAATTTCAGACCACAAACCGCAATATCGTATGACGGTTTGCACAGATTTTGTCTAGCGCAATTGATCTCTTGGTCTCTCATCTTTGCCCGTATTCGAACCCCATGGCACCTCTTTTTATATCTCGAATACAGCTAAAGTTCTAGAAAAGATTTGCCACTCATCGACTTTATCTCAGCAAGTTATGATAAAAGTTAACGTGGTTTGGAGTAGCGTTTTGTGCTGGCTACACATAGCTAAATGTATTGTGTAATTGCCTTTTTGCGTACAAATGAAACGAATGTGTGAGACTTTGCTTATACTTTACTACACTATAGTTAATTCACTATTTTTGGAGCCAATTATATACAAAAAAAAAGGTGTATTTCTGAGTCTATACTCTCTAAACTGCATGCTTAATACTCTCCAAAAAACTAGTTATATAGTGAAAAATATGCAATTAGCTAGAGCAAATGCTTATGCGGCTCGCCATAAATCCAATCAACACTACTAAGGAAGCACTAATGAAGCACAAACAAAAAAGGGGTGGGGGAAATCGTTAGATACTGCTAGGTAGAACCGTATTCTATTTAAACCCACCTGGCATAATAGTGTGCAGATGGTTCGAAGCTCGGGCAGACACACAAAACGCGTTGATTGTTGCAGCGAAAGCGTGTGACTGGCTTTCAATATGCACAATTTGTACTGTAAAATGATCGCCATTTTGTTCCATTTTCTGTTTTGTTTGCTTGTTTAAGACAACAGTGAGGTAATTGTTTTTGTGTGTGTGTGGTTTACAGTATGGTATTGCCAGGGTCGTCGTAAATGAATGACTTACTCGCGCGTGAAGAACGATGGAAGAATACATTCGTATTTATTATTATTGTACACCACCGTCCTTCTAGTCTAGACAAACTCATAGCACTAGGGGCAAGATGCACGAGCCAAAAACCCGGAAAACAAACAAAATGCAAACTTATCAAACATACCGTAAATAGGCACTCTGCAGCATGAGCAGAGCATGATCAAGAGTACCAAAGAGGGGTCTCACTTTGTAACGTTATCTATCATGGTGGGTGTTTGGGGGCGAATGATGATTTCGTTTCTTAGTAGTCTTTTGTTTCGATTTTGGTTGAGGTTTTAGAGCAGTATGGGGTTCGTTAATGAGAATGTACCGCCATGGTGGAATTCAGTTACTCCTAAACGAAGGATTTTAAATCTTACAACATAGCTTTCTAGCACCTAACTGAAGTAATATTTTAAGAAGGAGCAAAAGAAACAAAAGAACGCACTCGCTTTAACTTAATGGCACCTCGTACAGTTGCCCCTCGGTTGGTTTACCATTTGCGGACGTCTTTTCCGGGACGTGGTGAGCAATGGTGCCGTTGGCGGCAGTCTTTGCAGCTACGTGACGCAGCTGCCCTTTTTCCTCACCATCGTGCAGCTCCTCCTGTACGGTGGATTCCGACAGGATGGAGTTGGTTTTGGCCAGCTGCCCGTTCGCGATACCATCCCCACCTAACCCGCCCGACCCGTGCGTCCCATTTTCCTTCAGCTTAACGTCCGCTAAGCTATCCATTTTCTGTTGTTGCTTACCCTGGCTACCGAAGCGATCGGTGAGCTTCTGCACGACAACGTGCAGCGCGAACAGTACCAGCGCCGCAACACCGAAGGCACGGAACGTCGAGCTACCGCCGATACGGTGGAACAGGTTGCCGGCCAACAGACTGCCCAGGGACACGCCGACACCCTCGAAGACCGCTCCGACGAGTCCCTAATTAAACGAAAATGATGCATTAATGGTCCCAAAGGTCAATTTTTCGGTTCTTGTGCCCCCCTCCCACTACTAACCTGCATGGTGGCCTCTGTGCCGGGTGGTGCCACGATGCTAGCATAGGATGCCATCGTCGCGTAGAACAGACCAAAGGTGATACCGTTCATAAACTCGATCGGTATAACCCACCAGGGGTCGGTGAGCAGCGAGTAAAGCAGGAAACGTACACCGAACCCTAGCAGCACCAAGCTCATGGCGTGGATGTGGCCAATCTTTTTCAGTATCCAGCCGGAAAGGAAGAAGAACGGCAGTTCGCCACCGAACGTTTGTATCGACATGATTATTCCTTCCAGCGTTTTAATCCACGTGGAATGGCCGCATCTGTGAAGGAGATATTGTTGGTATATTGGCGTACAGAAGCACAGCTTTGAGACCGTCGGCATTTTTAGCATGCATACCCTTCCTGTGCGCTTGCGAGATCCTCCAGATGCCAGAACAGGAAGTTCCAGATCAAGGCCGTTCCGAAACCGATCAGCACACACCAGCAGAAGAACACACAGATCCGGAAGTTGACGAATATTTTGCCAACGTCCTTCAGGATGTTGGTTGAGAGCCGTGTTTGGGTGTGCTAAAAGAAGCGAAAAGAAAAGAACAGCTCTTGGTATCTCCAACCAAACCACCCCTGGATAATGATAGCTTACCTGCAGCTTGGACGAACACAGCATATCGAACGCAATCAGCACGACCGTCATGTAAAACACGATCGTGTAATCCTTCGTCAGCTTTCCCTCGGACAGTTTGTCCACCAGAAAGCCGGCAAAGAGCGAAACCGTACCCCAGCCGATCGAACCCCACAGACGCTGATTACCGTACAGATGTGGCTTGTCGCCCAGCATCTCAAAGCAGATCGCATCCCCGACGCTCACGACGACCGCCATACCGGCCCAGCTGAAGATCAGAAACAGGAACAGCAGCCAGAACTGGTACAGTCCCGTCACTTCGCTGTCGGCAATTTTCGAATGGGAGATGGCGCCCATCACCTGCTCGTTGTTGCACTGCACCTGGCAGCTCGTGCGGAAATCGGTCGCATTGGCCGGACAGTACAGCGGCACCCGGTTGCCGTCCATTTGGCCTTCGCGCAACATAAAGAACAGACACTCGTCGACCAGATTAATGTGGTTGTTGGGTACAACACCCGTCAGTCTTAGGATACGGTCGGTGGGAATGTTCTTCTCGTCGCAGTACTTCGATACGTTCCAGTAGTTGCATACCGTGTCCCACATCCACGGTTCCGTCCGGCACTCCATGTCGCAGAGCAGTGTACCGTTGGTTTCGTTGGTGGTGATACTTTCCACCAGGCACGAATCGATGCTGGTACCATTCTCCGGGCAGTACTTGAGATCGGCCGCACCGTTGTGGCAATGGAATGTGACAGTCGAGTCTTGCGGGATGGCCGGTATGAACATGATCATAAAGAATGGGACGGCTGTTAGAATCTACCGAGAGAAAAGAAGCAGGAAAAGGTTAAAATATTGCTGGGCGAACCGAGGGGACATTCGTCCATCATTACCTGAAAGATCAGAAACAGCAGCTTCTGGCGCTGGAACCGATCGGCAATGATGCCGAACAGGGGCTTCACCAGCATGCCCACGATCGGTAGGACCGTGTAGATCGTTCCTACGATCACCGTCGAGAAGCCCAGCTGCCGCACGAGGGTCGGCATAAAAGGCACCACCGGAGCCGTTCCTGCAAAAGCAAACCAACAAACGCAGTGATAAAATGTGAGTCCAATTTCGTCACCACAATCATGCCGAGGTCGGGGATTTGTAAGACCACAAGGTGTGTGTGTGTGTGAGTTGGATGATAGTTTTGTCTTTCGGCAGTGTACGCAGTTAATGCCGTGTAATGGTGATATGGACAACTAGCCGCAACTCCTTACATAATTGATGTATTCTATTTTAAATCACTTCTTTAGAGTACCGCGACCGAGGAATGTTACAAAATGACACGTGTGTCGGTAACGAAAATAGTTCGTTTAATGTGGTGTAATACCCAAAATTCTTCGTTTCGTGTAGAGAATGGAAACCGGAAAACCGGTTTGCTTAGGGGTCGTAAATCATCGCTGCACACCTGGAAGATGCCGGGTCGCGTGCATCTTCCCGTGCTGCGTGCTCGGGATGGGCCGCGAAGAAGAGCCGGTGGATCTTACCTGCATTGAAGAGGAAGTAGTGTGCCTTCATGGGCAGAAGCTTCTTGTTAATCTCGACTTGCACCATTTTGGATGCCTCTTTGCCGTCTGTCTGCTGTATTTCTCCTCCAGAGCACTAGGAACGCAAAACTGCATACGACAGTGAAATGTAATCACGGGGCCGTACTCCGTTCACCCCACGCCTGCCCACTGCCACCGCCTGCCGTCTACCCCGTAGAATTGATATGCAATCGCACGAAAGCGGCTTTGGTTTCGATGGTTTCACTTCAGCAACGACACACACACACACGCGCGCCACCTTTTCAGTTCATTTTCGGCGAGTTCTCTATCACGCGGAACAAACACTGTGCGGCTGTAAATGGACACATAAATGGATTTTTTAACATTCAGAGTAACCACGTTTTAGCTACCACTGGCGGCAACAACACGTTCGCGGCGATTCGCACGGGTTACAATCAGATCATCCAGCGTTTAATGTTTGTTTATGTTTTGCACGCGAATTTACTGCACTTTTTACAACAATCAATTAAGAGCGTGCGTCGGTTTGCAGCGGCACAGCAACACCGGTAACAAACACACACACACACGCGAACCACACGGCACGACAGAGAGAGTGAGCGAGAGTCAGAATTGCATCTGTGGTGTGCAACTGCGGTCAAAATGCTGCTTGTGTTCTGGCTGCACAAATTATGCAACACACTCACTCTCCGCTCGCAAGCGCAACGAACACGAACGCAATGAACGATGCACAAGTTGACAGTTGTGATGAGCAGGCAGCCAGCAGTAGGGCACAAAGTTACAGAGTTCGTGGCCATGTGTGTGCTGTGTGCTGTTGTGATTTTCTGATGATTTTTCCTGTCCTTTGCTCCTGTCGCAATGTGTTTACTATTTGCTGATTCGATTTGTGATAATTATTGCTTCCCGTGTCGAAGTCTGCGAATCGGCATGTTTCACTACCAAAGATCCAAAATGCAATCGTATTCAAATTTACACAGGTGCGATAAAACTAGCCTCGGCGAAAACCCTGCAATGGAACATTTGACAGACAGATATGTTCTCCATCGCACGTGGTTGTTTTTGTTTTTTGTTTTGCTCTGTGGGGAAAACCGTTGTAACTGCTGCAACAAACGGTGTAACGCGGTCACAAGAAATTAACTTGTACCTGTTGCTTTGCCGTAATGTTGTTGATTTATTAATAACACTAAATTAACTCAGGGAATGAGAGTTTAGAAAATTTTCGTGTTTTGGAGTTTGTTTTCTACCGGGGGAAAACATGTTCTGGCTGGTAATCGACCGGAAACACTCTTTAAACGCGCAATTTTCAGTGGAGAATAACGAAAACAATAACTTTTGCTGGTCTGCTGGAGGTTCTGATTAAAAATAAAATTATTTCCAAGCTGATTTCCACTAGACCGTAAAAGGATGATTGCAGCCGCCCAGCCTTATTCGCACAAATGCAGCAAACGGCTATCAAAAGAACGAATTGCACTCAGCATTTACTATCAAATGCACCAGCAAAAAAAAAAATGCTTTTGCTTAGCGTAACAAATCTCGCACAGGCATTTAATTTATTGCTTTCTACGTTACGGGGTATGGTGAAATTATTGCTCAGCCGTCGATACACTCTGGCCTCATAATTGGAACGCCTAATTGATGTCGACTGCCATCTGTTGCATACAGCTTCAGTACGGGAGACAAAAAAAAAGCAAATCAAACGATCTGAAAGCACAGTCACAATCAGGAAAGATTTTAAAAATAAACTGCGCCCGCCCTTCGCGGTGCTTGTTACTACTAGACAACCGTGATAAGAACGCAATCACCCGGTGCCACCAGCGGGACCAAGGAAGCAGCGTGTAATTGAGCGAGATCGGATAAGCCATCATCGATGGATGCACTATCAGCAATTGCTGCTATACACGATTGAGGCACATATCAAGCTGTAAATTGCTCCACACGATAAGGAATTTCGCGGCAACCCGGTCGTCCAAAGATCACTCGGCGTCGGGCGGCGACCTAGCCACTAGAACCGCGTGTGACCGCGCATTAGAGACTAATTGATCGCTCAATCAAGCGGCCACAATGAACTGTTCAAAGAAGCACCCAAGTGAAATGCTCTGGCGAGATCAACTGTTGGACGACCCTGAATACCACCATATCTCCCCTATTGAACCGAACCCAATTAAACCCAAATTGTTGGTCACGAATGCACGGCAAAGATCACCACAAAACGTCTGCAACGCACGCTTGGTTAAATACACCGGATCTAGGCACGAACCGCGTCGTACCGCGTATGTCACCGTACTGAATGCGGCCTGGCACAGATTCATCCCGCGAAGCTCGACGACGTGGGTTCCCAACCCTACACGCTCACTCAGCGTTATCGACGGGGTAAGCAAATAAGAGTAAGCAATCTGGGCAACTACCGCGCGCCACCATCGATAAGATTGCCGCTGTACGGCGGCACAATAACGGCAGGGTCCACAACAAATGGTGGGTCCGCGTGGCTGATAAGCACAGAATGCACTTTCTTTTCGGTGAGCCAAGCCAAGCCAAAGAGGAGAGGAAAATGGGCGTCAACCGATTGTGCCAGGGATGCATCTAGTGCAGCAGCAGCAGCAGCAGCTGGACCACGCCAATTCTTCTTCGAAATCAGTAAGCGTGACTCATCGGGTGGGGTATTGTCGTCCAGCGCATCGGATCGACCACTTATCAACAACTTTTGTTTTATATTCATTCGGAGCGTAGATCTTTATGGGTAAGTAGCTCCTCGTTACTAGCGCTTCCGCAAAAGCTAATGTTTCTTTGGGGTCGAGGAAGTTATTTTATATTTAGAAAGTAGAACCTAATTTCTTTCCTACGACAATCCGTTATCTGTATTGCCTAGTGATGCGTTCTATTTGCAATTTACGCGCCTTTTGTTTTTAAATTCACTATATTTTCTTTTATTTCTTAGTTTTGTTTGTTGTGTGTCTGTGTTTTACATGTTTTACAGCTCGCTTACTTTCTCACACATACTGTTTTTGCACTACTTTTGCTTCCATTCACACTTTACAATCGATTTGCATAAGATTATACATTATCATTAGGTACGAAACGCAAGAGTTTTGTTCCAAAAACCAAAACAGTGAAACACATTTAACCGTATATCGCGTAGCGTGGCGTAATACACTGTGGTTGATTTTTAATCTATTCTCTACCTACCGTCGCTACCATGCTGTTATCCTGTTATGCTTTCAGTTTCATAATAATAATAGTGTCGAATATGGATAAATTTCGATTTCCTTTTTTTTTAAACTACATCAAATAGAAAACTGTACCGAAAACGTTACAACACAGAAAAAGGGGTTTTCTTTTTTTTGTCAATTTAACCAAACAAGCAGTTCCTCCTTACCATTACAACTGTTTTTTTTTGCTACAAAACATCCCATCAGTTAACATGCTGCACACAAACGCAGCGCGATTTACTATTGCTAGCGTGCTACAGTACACCACACAACAAACAACACACGGCGTGGTTTGTGGTGGCGTTTGTTTGCGATTAATTTGTCTTCAACCCTCTGCGATTGAAATGGTCTCTCTCACACACACACACCAGACAACAGGCACAGCAGCACAGACACCAGACACACCCTACTACTACTGCCTACGACACACCGGTTTACTACTATAAATATGTACGTCTCGAAAAACAGTTCCTTATGCCGTTGGCGTACAAGTGTTGTGTTGGTTTGGTATCGCGGTATTCATCAATATAGGCTTCACCAATCTTTGTACATGCTTTAATGCTCACCTCTACTAAACAACTGTCTTGCTTCAGATACACTGATACAGCCGGTGGTTGCGTGGAAACAATCGGGAATAAAGTTCTAGTGTGCACGTGTCGTGTCGTGTCGTGTCGTGGTATTAGTATTACTAACGAACGCGCGGTATTTAACTAATCTGTTCCGATGGGGGCTATCATGCCTCTCCTTCCTAAAAGTACGCGTGTTGTGTTGCATTTTGTTGTAGCATTTTCACTTTTTTTCTTTGCTACAAATTAACAAGTTTCTTACTTAGCCTACACGCACCAGCAGTACATACAACAAACACAGTGTTAGTTAGTCCTTCCTTTTGTCAGTGAAGAGATGTGTACTGTTGGTCGCATTGGGGATGATAGCGGATTTTCTTACTTAATAATGTATTTACACCAAGAAAAAGTATGATAAGCTTTTCCTTCACTAAAAAAAGATCTATTTACATCGGCACACGTTTCCCCCGTTTGGTTTGGGGTAGGTAGGTTAATCCTGTTTGAGTGCTCTGCTCTAACCACAAAAAGGAGAGAGTGAGAGAGAAAGAGCGAGCGAGAAAGAAAGAACAATGATCAGGGAAGATCCTTTTCGGGAGGATCGATCTGTACTAACCACTTGTTTGATGTACTTTTTATTCACTTGACTTTTGAAGCATTATACAACTGTTTTTACCTTGTACAAACGGTTTGTATGCCACAGAGCATAAGTTCCTTGTTACGCTTAATAATGGACAGGAGAAAAACAAAACCAAAAAAAAAAAACAGTGAGAAACACATCTAAAATAGACACAGGCACACACAATTGGGGGAATTGTAATACAGAATGGCATCCCCCTTTTCTGTTCAGAATAAATAGAGATCTCTTAGTCAAATTTTGATTATAATGCAAAACGTCTAAAGTACTTGCTTTGTTTTCTCTTTTTTCCCCCCTCCTAAACATATGCTCTTTCTCTCTTACCTTTTCCATACCTCCTTTATGCTTTTTTGCTTATTTTGTTATGTGTCCTTTTTTGTTCTAACTTTATTTCTTCTCTTCCTGTTATAGCTTACTTACTTACAATTACTACAGATTTCCTATTTCCTAGTTTGTATGCTTTTGTGGTTTTTTTCCGTCGTCTGCTGCTACTATCCCACACTCTGCTGCTGTTTTGTTGGAAATGTTACAAAAACGCGAGTTCCTCCTCTCCTTGCTGGTTTATCTCACTTGTACACGAATATCGTTAGCTTAGCTTGTGTGTGTGTTGTTAAAATATGGTTTACCATCCTTTACTGCTGGGTGAGTTTGATCCAATGTTTGTGTGTCTCTCTCTCTCCTTCTATATGCCACTGTTTCATGAATGCTGCAAAAGATTGGTATTTCAATAAAATGAACCAAGCGCATTTTCGGCGAGTAACAAAATGGGTTCTTCTGCACCTGTTCGTCCTGAAACCGCATTCGCATTTGGTCTATGTTAGGCTGGCAAATAGTAGATTCATAACTATACACACACACCCATCCCACCCAACTATTGAAGCGTAAAGCCACCAGGATAGGACAGGTAAAGTAACATTTTCAGTGGACTCCCCCCCCCCTCCACAAAACAATTTGCAATTTTTGCAACCTACGGGCGACAATAAACAGCTATCACTTATCACTGGATCGCCGTCTAGGACGAGAAACAGCGGAGGGGATAGTGTATATGTATGTGTATGTACAGTAAACAAACTATTATTACAACAAACATTTCAATTTGTCCGGTGAGTTTCCGTGGGATAAAAATGATTTTTAAAAAAATAACAAAACCAAAAACGAAAACTGTACATCGGAGCATTACTTCATGTCCTTGCGTTCCCTCTCTCTCATTCTCGCTTCTCGATCATCTGTGGCACAAACAAACGAAAGGCCCTCGAGAAGCAGTTTATCGAACGCAAAAAAAACTGTTACGGGGCTTTGCAAAACGCTTTTCGACGCGTACAGCACAATTTGTGAGGTCAAACTATAAAAGAAACACACTCAATTGGAAAGTAGCTTAACCCTCTACTAGATAGACTGATAGATGATATCAAGTAAAGCGCCAGTGCACGGTGGCGGAAAAGCTACGAAATACGACCGTTGAGTGTAATTGCAGCTGCTTTTTTTGCACCGTGTGTACAAGTGCAAACATGAGGACGCTTAGGATTTTTCACGCTGAGACACTTCAAACTTAAGATTACAAATCTGAGAATCTAGAGCTCTGGATTCTTCTCTACCCGACATCCTAACATTTTCTTTTCTAACCGGATTTAGTTAGAAAAAAAAAGGATCCTTTTCCTACCCCCGTACTGGGGGGTAACACTGCTTTGTGATGTCGGCTTTGTCCTTCCGTGTTCGGGTCCCGATTATTGCTGTCCCTCCGATAAGTTCACACCGATCGGTGGTTGCGGATGTTATAGAAATGGTGACCGGTTCATGCTGTTCATTGCGTCGTACGGTTTGTGCATCCCGATCGCCGGATGATGGTAGCCGGGCTGACCGTACGCACCGGGTGGCGCAGCACCGGGCGGTGCCCCCAGCAGCCCCTGGTTGATCATCATCTGAGCCCGTAGCTCCTCCTGCCGCAGGTACTGTTGATGGATGGGATCGAACTGGTTCATGAATTGGTACGGGCGCGTACCGTGATGGGAGGCCAGGAACTGATGGTACGGTGAGGCTGCGGTCGGCGGTGGTGGTGCACCGTGTACGGCTGCGGCGGAGGCAGCTGCAACGGCGGCCGCTGCCGCTACCGAACCCGTCGGCTGACCGCCAGAGATGGAGTTGCCCAGCTTGTCCGCTTCCGCACCGGTGCCGGACGATCCTGACGCTGCCACTGCTGCTGCTGCTGCTGCCGCCGCCGCCGCAGGTCCCCGGTGGCTCGGTGGCAGATAGTATGGGTTTTGTGGGTTGCGGTACGAGTCTTCTAGGTAGGTGCTGGCGGAGGTGTCACCGTAAAGGCTGCCCGGTGGCAGACCGAGCCCGGTTGGGCCGGGGCCAAAGTTGAAGGCGCTACCCGGCACTATGTTGGCTGTTTTGAGTGAAATGGCGGACGTTTCGGCGCCACTGCTTGCGGGATTTCCGGGTGCGGTAGACGACGGACCCATGCCGGTCGGGCCACCGGGCCCGGATGCGGACGAGCTCGATGGTTTTAGTCCCGGGTAGGAGGGGAAACCTTGGTGCGCTCCGAGCGTTTGCTGCTGCTGGTGGGCGGCCGCATGCATCGCGTGTTGATGCAAGGATTGCTGCTGTTGTTGCTGCTGCTGCTGCTGCTGCTGCTGCTGTTGCTGCTGCTGGGCTATTAGGTCCTGATTTGGATCCTTCTTTTTCCTCGTTCGCTTCGGTTTCGCCGGAGGTGGCGCCGGTTCGTTGACAACGGCAGCACCACCCGTTGCGGACGGTACGTTTGCATTGTGCGGCAGCTTTTGCGATTGAAGGCTGGCCGCGCTCAGCATATCGTTGCGCTGCTGCTGCGGATGCTGCTGTTGGGGATGGTGATAGTTGGGCGATGGCACGTACGAGGACGCAGCCGCATTCGACTGCTCGCCCCGGTTCGCATTGTACGCCGCCATCGTGGTGGCCGCCATGGTGTTGTTGAACATTTGCTGCAACGCAGCGGCTGACGACGTGGTGGCGGCTGATGATGCAGGTGGTTGAGACAGGTTCTTGCTGAACATGTGAGCTGCCGGAGGCATGCTCCCCTTGTCGTAGAATCCTGCGCTGGAACCGCCGGCAGAGGTGCCGCTTGCAGCACCCGGACCACCGAGCAGCCGATCGTCCGGATTGTACAGGGACGATAGGGAAGAGAGATTGCGTATCGTTGGATCCATCAGCGATGATGAGGTGGCCGGTGTGGAAGACGTGCCGCCGTACGGTTTGTAACCTCCCGTGCTGCTCAGATCCGTCGTGTTGCCTCCTGACGACGCCGATCCCGAAACTGCACCATGCTGCTGCTGTTGTTGCTGTTGGTGCTGTTGCTGCAAATGTTGCGGGCTGCGCTGATCGTACCGTGGAAGATGGGACTGATCGGTGGCATTTTTGGCTCCGACCGATGCCTGTTGCATGTTGTAACCGGTCGTAGACGAGGTGGACCCACTGGAGGACACCGTTCCAGCACTGCCGCCGCCACCGGTCATATCGTGCGCCTTGCTTATGTTAGCCGGTTGCTGCATGGTCGTACGATGATCGTACCCACCACCGGCGTTGTTGGTCGGCGCACCGAACCCGCGTGGGAAACCCATCGTCGCGGCCCGGTTAAACATATCGAACGCTTTCGATTTGCTCATCGATATGTCCATCGGATTGCCGTAACCCATGCCACCCATATGATGATCGAACGGTTGATGTTGCTGCTGCTGCAGATGTTTGTTGTCTTTCGTACCGTCCACCTTCTCCTTGCCCAATCCGCCCGACGCTTCCATGTTCATCGGTACGTCCTGCGAAGCTTTGGCGGTGTTGGTTTCGGGTTCGCTATAGCCTAGATTAATCATTTCAGGTACTTTGGAAGTGTTGTTGTTGTTGGTGCTGGGGCTATTCTTGTTGCTGCTGCTGCTGATACCGCTTAAACTAGGATGCTGCTGCTGCTGCTGATGGTGAAGATGTTGCTGCGAATGATGCTGCTGTTGCGCGTGATGGTGATCAATGTTGGACGTCACCGTTGTTGTGCCCGATCCTGCCGCGGCTGCTGCGGAGGATGATGACGCTGACGCAGAGTTAAGATCGTACGGGCGCCCGTACGTGGAAGTGTACGGATTGTTGTTGGACCCCATCAACAGGTTGCCGAGGTGACTTTGCTGTTGCTGTTGAGCCGTCGCCAAATGATGTCCGTGCGCCTGCTGATGATTCGTTTGTTGGTGTTGCTGTTGTTGTTGATGTTGGTGTTGCTGGTGTTGGTGTTGTAGTTGTTGGTGCTGCTGCTGCTGTTGCTGCTGTTGCTGCTGTTGCTGCTGTTGCTGCTGTTGGTGTTGTTGCTGTTGTTGCGAGTGGGCAGGCGATGGATGCGTGTGCACATTGCTTAGATGATGGCCCTGCTGGGACGGTGGCATATGTGCCGGTGCTGGTGGCAACGACGAGGACATGCTACCGCCAGCCGTATCGCCCGGATGGTTCAGGTACGGATTGTACTGGTTGTGGTGAGCGGTCCAGGGCGACTGATGGGAGTTCAGCTGCATCGGTGCTGACGACGGTGGTACGATCGCTGTTCCCTGTGCCGTGCTTGCAGTTTGACTGCTGCCACCGGTGCCGGTCAAGTTCTGTGCCTGGCCGACCGGCCCAACCGACGCTGTGGAGGGGGGTTGTGTTGTGTGCGAGTGAACCGGCGATTCGGGCGGCAGGATCACACCAGCGGCAGCAGCCGCCTGTTGCGGAGTTATAATGGGAGGAGCCAGCTTAATAGCGTTACCACTGTTGTTACTGTTGCTGATGACATTTCCGGCCGTTGCGGAAGCACCCGAGCTCGGCGGAGGCTTGGGCGACATCGGTTGGAACGGTGACAGTTGGCCTCCCTGGGAGGAGTACGGTGAGTTCGGGTCTTGCTGTGAGTAGGGCGAACTTTGGTTTGATTGTGAAAACGGTGAGTTTGGGCTTTGGTGCAGCGGTGTATTTGGTTTGGACTGGAGCTTCGGTTGACCGGCAGCGGCCACCGTGTTCGTGGTACCACCACCACCGGACGGAGACGTGGATGCCGATTGCGGGGTCTGATTGCTGCTGGCGTGATAAGGCGATTGACCCTGGGCGGGGTTGTACGGCGAGTGACCGCTGGCATTGGCACCCGCCGGAGCGGTTTGACCGGTCGGTGCCGCCGGACTGTGGGGAATGGCAGCCGGTGCATTGTACGGCGAGAGCGGACCGCCCGAAGACGCCGGTGATGGGTGGCCGTAGGGAGAGGAAGACGCCGGCGTTTGCTGCTGATAGCAGGACGGGCTGTTGGGTTGCTGTTGGTAGGGCGACGAGGCTGGGTTGTGGTAGGGAGAGTTGGGATTTGTACTGGGACTCATCGACGAGTTGTAGTCCGATTCCTGCGACGCCGGTTGTTTGTACTGGTCGTAGAAATCGACGGGTGATTTAAGCTCCTTTCCGTAGCCCTTGAACGTGTCCGCTACAATGCTGCCGGATGCGGGATTGTTGCTGGAATTGGTGGACCCGATGGCGGAAGCAGCCGACGGCCCGTAGGATGAGTAGCTACCGTACACGGTGGAGTTACTGCCCATGTTTGTATTGCTCGAACCGTTCCCGCCGGCTGTCGTATTGTTCGAGGAAGCGTTAGCAGCATTCGATGTGTAGAGATGCTGCGAGTACTGCGGGTACGGCGATGGAAGGTCCCGCGGGCTACAGCTCTTCTCCGGGCTGCTCTTCTGCGTGGTATCCTGATAGAAACCGACCTTGATCGCACCGTTCAGCGGATGGTACGGACTCTTCTGCGTTTCGTCCAGCTTTGGAGACGTCATGATCGGTGAGGCACCGATCGGGCTTGGGTACGGGGCAGGGTACGGGCCCAGCCGCTCATCGATCCCAATGCGAGGACTGTCCGGGTCCTGACTGTAGGACGAGCGTTCGCTTACCGTGCTGCCCGTGCTGGCCTTTCGCTGCCGAGGAACCGTCGGCAGTGTTGGGAAGCTAGGACTTTCGAGACTTCCGGGCATGGTCGGAAGCATACCAATCCCAGACGACGATTCGTTCGAGGACGATTGGGTGGAGGTGTTGTGCTCGTTGAGCTTACCCTTATCGTTTGCCGCCGCCGGTGAACCTTTGCCCGGATGTTCGTCCGTGTCATCGTTTTTCTTCGGCTTTTTGGGCGCACCGAACGCTTTTATCCAGGCGTTAAGGTTAGGCGTCCCGGACGATTTGCTATCCTTGCCCTTGGTGGTAGTAGTGTTGAGCGAATCCTTGCCGCCAGCTTCTTCCTTGCCCGTTTTTCCATCCTCAAGCGAGGGGGGTTTCTCCACGACGGTTGAAGCGGACGAGCTCTTAGTTTCGCCGGAAGCGGGATCACCACTAGCCTCAGGTTTCTCGCTTGTCGATGTTGAGCTGCTGCCGGAAGCTTCATCCTTCTTCGAACCCGATTTCGCTCCATCCCGACTCCCGATTGGCGAACTGCCCCCAACATTCACCAGCGAGCTTATGAGAGGCTTCACAGCACCGCTACCGATCGAAACCAGCATCGGATCATCCTCATCGCCTCCATCGTCCTTCTTACCCTCCGCATTGTCCTCCTCGTCATCGGCAAAGTTGTGCTGCTGCACGATTCCAAACCCTTCCGTGTTGAGGACCGTGCCGAGGCTTAGCTTCGGTTTCGATTCATCCGTTTTCACAATCAACGAATTCTTCACCTCCTTTACCTTGCCGAGCAGTGCGTTGCCACCGGCACCACCGCTGCCACCCGCTCCACCGCTAGCAGCACCACCACCACCGCCACCGCCACCGAGCGGGAACAGTTCATCCGGTTTGTTGAGATTCTGAATCGTACCGATGAGGTTGCCTTTGGTTTTGCCCGGCTGCAATCGATCGATCGTCGTTCGGTGGTGATGCTGAAGCTCACGCTTGCGTCCACCGGTGCCGAGTTGGGAGAGCTTCTCTTTTAAGGATTTTCGCTTCGGTTCTTTGGGTTCCTTTTTCTGGGAGTGCGGCGGAATTATTGGCGGTGGACCTAGGATGGTGTGAGCTTTGCTCGGAACGGCAGAAGATGATGAACCGGCTGCTGGCCCACTCGATCCTCCAACGGTGCTGCTGCTGTTCGTAGTGTCCTTCAAAGCGCCAGCAACGGTGGCTGGCTCAGACGTTCCCGCCGACTCACTTTTAGCAGCAGCAGCGGTAGTGCCATCTTTCGATGGCACCTTTGTACCGGACGGCTTGCCAGGATCCTTTGCGGCTGCTCTGGGTGAAAATGCTTTCGGAGGAGCTGCCATCGTTGCTAGGCCTGGGCTGGCACCACGTACCGGCCCCGTGGCAGCGGTTTCATTGGCTGCGGGCAGCTGCGAGAGCGGGATCGGTTTACGAAAATCGGCCGGTTCGATCTTTACCGGCACCGTGTCGAAATCGTCCATGATGTACCGCGACGGGGAATTGCTGGCCGAGCTGTACTCGGGAAAGCGGGGCGTATTTTCCAACCACTTGTTGATGTCTTTCAACGTTTGTTCGGTTTCTAGCTCGAGCTCCTCCATGTTGGCACCGGCCGTGGCCGACGTTGCTGCTGTCGGCGGTTTCGAGTGCTGCTTGCTGGATGCAGATGGCGCGTTCGATTTCGCGTTCGACTTCGACTGCTGGCCTACAGCACTCGCCGATTTCTTTCCCGCCTTCCCGGATGTGTTTCCACCAGCAGCAGCGGCGCCGGATGATTTCGACGAGTGGTGGTTCTTATCCGCCTTTGCGTCCGACGTAAGGCTGTCATCCACAAAGTCGTACTCGTTACTTCGATCGATCGTTTTCGAGCTGTCGGCAGCCGGCGGGCGGGCGTGTTTCTTATCAGCCGGTTTGGCCCACACTCCTCCCCCCGACTCGCCGCTACTCGCCGTCTTGTCCCGACTTTTCTTCCCTTTGGTGGGTTTGCTCTCACTGGAGGAAGGCTTATCGTCGCCTTTCTTCTGCTGCGGCTGCTTGTTTCCGCTGCCGGCTGGCAAGGCACTTGCACCGAGACCGGCATTTTCGTCCACCACATCGCGCTGCTTTTGACCACGGTTACTGTTACCCTTGGACGATTTACCTTTCTTCCCGCCCGCAACAGTAGCGGCTCCCGCGGTCCCGCCATCTTTCCCCTTAGCTTTGGTCTTTTTAGCCATTGCTTTACTGGCGGCCGCGGCTGCTGCTGCTGCCGCCGCCCGATTGCGGCGTTCCTTGATGAGATCAAACTTATCCTTTATGTCGGGTGTGATGGACCGGCTGGTGTCCGCGAAGAAACCGTCCGTTCGCTTGTCTGGCGAAGCATTTCGAGCACCAGCATCATCCATCCCACGGTCCTCCTCCTCCCCACTGTCGCGCATCGAACGATCGTCGGAATAGTACGATCTGGCCGGGCTTGGCGAGCGTGACACCGATCGCTGTGCTGCGGCGTGCCGTGCATCTTTCGCTTGCCGCTGCTTTACGGCTTTGGAGGCACTTTTTTCCACATCGCTCAGGTCGTCCATCTCGCGATCGAAATCCACGACCGCACGATCGTCTTCCTCCTCACCGATGCTTGAAATTGTTTCCTGCTGCTCATCGCCAGCCTTAGCAGCACGGTGATCGTTCCCGCTCGAAGCTTTTGACCTTTTCTTACCCTTTCCAACTTTATCGCGTTTGTGCGATTTTTTGTCCAGCTTCTTGTCCTTGCCACCCTTCGCCTTACCACTTTTGCTCCCACTCTTCTTCTGTTTGCTGACATTTTTCTTGCCCGCTTTGCTCTTCCTGCTCTTCGATTTATCGGATGAGCTTTTGGTTGGCGATTCTCGTTCGGAACTGTCCTCGATATCCTCGAGTTCGCTCCCGTCGGACGCATCGTTCCGTTCGCCGTTGGTGTGGTGGACACTCGGTGGTGGTGGCGGATCTCCCGGCAAAGCTTCACACTCAGATTCTTCCTCCACTGGCGCTGGTGCCGCTCGTTGTTTACCGCTTCCCACCGCCGCCTTCTTCTTTTGCCGCCCTTTGCCACCGCTCTTTGCCGAGGCAGAAAGGACGACGCCTGACTTTTTTGTCTTTTTCTCCAACTTTGCCACGGCAATGGCAGCAGTACCGCCCCCGCCGCCAACCTTTCCGCCATTCCCCTTCCGGTGCTGTTTCTGATGATGGTCCTCGTCGGTGCCATTTTTCTCCCTCTCCTTTTTGGACCCTGCCTTACCAGGCGTCGTGTGACGATCGCCCTCGTCACCATCGGAGGACAGATCGCGTGCGTTATCCTTCTTCTTTGGGCTTAACGATGCCGATCGCTGAGGTGAGCGATGTTTAGTGAGCGGCGCTGCTGAATCCTCGCCCACCGTTGGACTGGGCGATCGGGAAAGCGATCCGAGCCCACGTGCGGGGGAAAGTGGTTCCCGCCGCACGTCCTTCCCTCCCTTGAAGGGGCATCCCCCTTTCGGTGCTTTGTTCGCTTTCTTTTCCTCCTTCTTCACCTTTGCACTGTTTTTCTTCTTTTCCTTTTCCTGCAACGCTTTCACCGCTGCCTTCTTCTTACTTTCGTACACTGGGAAATCTTCTTCCTCTTGCGGTTCTTTTTTCACCTCTTCCCCACCGGCGGTTCCCTGTTGCGTTCCCACCCCACCAACCACCACCGGTTCGTTCGAATCGGTCCGCTGATCCTTTCTGTACCGTTTCCGCTCCGGTTCACTCCACCCTTGCTCGTCCTCACTGTTAACGTCCATCGCATCGCCTTCCGGCACGTCCACATCACTGCTGTTGCTGTTGTAATCACCACCGGCTTCGACTTTTTGCCTTTTGCTTTTCACTTTATCAGTTTTCTCCCTTTCCTTGCGTTTGCGTTTAACCGCTTTGTTCACTCGCGACGCACCCTTACCCTTTTCCGGCGGTTCCGGATCGGGTTCCAGCTCCGAGCCCACTTCTTCCGGTGGTGGTTTGTTTGCTTTATGCTTTCGCGACCCACCGGACCCGGTGGTGGTGGCGGCCGTATGATGCTTCCTCTCACCCGACGACACATTTTTTCCACCCTTCCTTTCCACGGCCGCACCACCTTTCACCGACTTTGCTTTCGATTCTTTGCCCCCCGCCGGCGGTTTGTCGTTGGAGGCGGTCCCCCGGTAGGAAGGGTCGGCACTAATATCTTTGGAGTTGGGAGCGCTGGTGCTGGTGGTGTTAGACTTTGCACTTACACTACTGTTACTGTTGCCACCACTGGCGGAACTACTGTTTGCACTTTTCTTGGACTTTTCTTTCGCGCCACCCTCCTTGCCCGTTGCTCCTCTGCCGTGCTGCTGCTGCTGCTGCTGCTGGTTATGGTTTTTACCATTGACTGCGTCGGATGACGAGGAGGAGGAGGAGGACGAAGCGATGGGTTTGCTGTGCTCCTTTGAGGAAACCTTTTCTTTAAACGCAGCATTCGCCCGGCTAACGTCCGGGTACTCGTGGCTCATCATCAGTTCCTCGTCCGAGGAGTTTTCGTCGAAATATTTTTTTCGCGCACGCTCGAACGCGATCTGCAAGTTGTTCACCATTTCCGTGTACTCTGCAATGGAATGGATTGGGTTGGGTGAATTTTATACAACGGAAGACAACCATTCAATTCCGTAGTAGCCTTACCGTTTGCCTGTCCATTGTACAGCCGACAGTTGTTGACGATCAGCTTGAAATCGTTTTGAAAGTCACCGAACATCATGTACTCGCCGTTGTCTAGCTTTTCTTCCATCTTTTGCAAATCCATCGGTCTGCGGTGATACAATAAGCGTGGAAAGATAAATCACATTAAATCATCATGTGTCTGTTTCTAGATTTAGCAGGCCAAGAAAACAAGTGTCCAAATATTTAAAAAAAGATAGTTAAAAAGGAGAAACCGTGGGGATGAATTTACACAACTTCAATTAGGCCGTTTGCGTTTCGTTTTAATAATTAGGACACTCGTTCCAGACCGGCAGCTCTATCCGGTTGGGCGGCACTGTTACCTTCGTATGATCGAGTAGTACTTCGGCGCAATGTCCTCATCGACCGGGTCCATGAACGGCCATGCGTCGTCGTGGTTCTTGATGCTTTCCAGCACCTTGTGCATACCGATCTGCAGCACCTCATCGGTTTCGGTAAAGCTAAGAGACGATGAGACGAAAGTTGAGGAACAGCTGGTTTTGCTACCGTAGCTGGAACTAGTGGTGTAGGTTGCGGCGGCAGCATTTGTTATACTGTTTTTTGGCAACATTCCCGCGCGCGCGCGCGCATTTGTGCGTGTGTTCACAAGGGGATATTTACAGGACGATTAGCGGTGTGTGCGAACAAAGTAACCAACGCCGTGTTGTATTGTATTGATGGTAGTAATATGGTTGCCCCGGTGATGGTATTAGCAAGTCCGGAGGATTGAACGGGATTAATGCATATACACACACACAAACACATACACACGACAAGATACCGACGAGCGGGTCACGGATGCGCAGTGGTTGCGTGAGGTGAAGATTATGTACAAGAAGAGGCGTGCACAGGATGATGATGAGAATGGTGAGACGGGTTGTGTGAGTTGTGTGTGTGACAGTGACAGACATGGTAGATACGAGAGGGAAAGAGAAAAAGGAGACAATCGATACAATTACAATGGGGTTTTTTTTTAGATGTACACACATTGGTCGTGATTGATACGTTCTCACCGGCTAAAGGGTACGCGTGAAGGGTTTGCTAGCTCGAATTACTTTACAAATTCCAATCTTCTCTTAAACACCCTCAAATGATCAAACGAAAGGGTGCAATACAATAATTTAAATGTTGGCGAAAGGTGTAGTACCGCTTCCGAAGCAATTTAAAAACGATAATACTTTTCCAAGCATGTAATAGCCCTTTGCTTTGCATAATAAGTCCTACGGATTTTGTCTTTGTACCGGATTGGCAAAAAGGACATTTGAAAACCCCTGCAATGGAAGCGGTACTTGAGCCCCTCGCCAACGATATTCTAGGTTATTTACAAAATGCAGTCGCGTTCATGAACGGTGGTTTTAATTTTCTATCGTGCAGGAATAAAGAAAGAACTAAAAAGATAATACGTGTTTTAACCTAATACCTTTAATAAGCTTTTAACAATACATAACCCCTTCCCGGTCCACACACACAAGCACGCAATCGATACTTACACAGTGGTAGCTTTTCCCTTCTTTTTCCGGCCCTGGTTTGTGCCCGGTGGTGGTGCAGCTTCACCTCCCTTACCACCACTTGCCGTCGCCGCCGCCGCCGCCGCCGCCGTGCCCTTCGCCGGTGCATCGCTGAACGGCAGTATGACGGGCCCGGTAACGGACGAGAGGGAGTTGTTCGTTTGGCGCCCGGGTAGCTTCGTCGCGGTCGGTGCCATGTTGTGGTTGGCGCGTAGCAATTTCTCCACCTCACCACTCACCACCCGTTGTTGACGTGCTTTGCGTACCGCTTTGTTTACCGCCGGCTGCTGTTGACGCAACAGCGCTTTAGTGGCGGACGGTTCCGACGGTTCCACAGCCACCAGCTGCTGCTGCTGCTTGCCGGTCGCGGTACTGTCCGTATTGCCACTGTTGATGTTGTTCTCCGCCTCGATATCGCTGAAGCTGTGGACACTTTCGCTGTCCTCCCGGTGGCGGACAATGTAGTACGAATCGCTGTAGATCGCCGGCCGCCGGCTAATGTCGCACTGGCCGTCGCTATCTTCCGAGCCGCTGGCGAGACCGGGCGATTCGCCGGAACTTGATCGGGACGGTGTGGAGGACGTCCGGTCGTCGGTACGGTGCTGCAGCAACGGTGCGTGGTGCCGCGCCTCGTGGCTTGCTTCCCACAGCGAACCTACTGATGGAGAAGTGGAACCTCTCGAGTTAGTGGTAGGGCTGCGATAAGGGTAGTAGTAGGGGCTATTTGCTTTGCTACGGAATGCGTTTTCTTTTGGCTGAAAAATAAAATCACGCGTGAGAAGGGATGATGCCTCGTCTGGGGTGCTAGCGTAGGGCGAAACTATACTTGTGACGGAGCTCGATCGAGATCTGTGGAAAAGAAGAGACCGGGCAAGAGAAAAGGGTGTAAGGAAAACAATATCATCAATACGAACGTGTTTCCAGCAGAACAGGAAAAGAGTAACGAAATTATGTTAAAAGTTTCATTAGCTTCCCTATTAACAGTGCACGGCGGAAATGTTATTGGCGCAGTTACTGCAGTATAAGCCCTTATGTTTGCCCTTAATTTAGCAAGTTGACAGCGGCCGGTGGCTGATTTCCAAAATTATCAAACCATAGGAAAGGATGGGTTTTTATCGTTCTGTGTGTGTGTGTTAATAAGTTGTAAATAATGAAACTTTTTGGAATGGTTAACAAGGAAGAAATGAAACGAGAAAAAACATAATGGAAGGGGTGGGAATGAAAAACAACATGCATACATACATTACAAGCAAGGAAGCACAACAAAACTAAAGAAGAAGCATTGACACAGCTCTATTCTTCAATCACAAACATGGTTCACGCTGGTCACGCGCAGCCTGCGCTCACAGCTGTCGACGACGATGAATTTGGGTGGTCGGTCTGGCTTTGCTTTTGCCTTTTTGCGTTCCGAACTAGATCGCCGTGATGCCGATTTTGTGTTTTCTTTTTTTTTTTGGATCCTTTTTTGCCTTGAAGCCGGAAACGTTTCCGCCTACATCGACAACGTTAGTGCAGTCCGGTGGTGGTTTTAGCCTAGCATCACACACACACACACACTCACGGGGAAACAGTTCGAGATGGTTTTGAAAACAACAACAAAAACGGTCCCGTGTGAGCGTGTGTGCTCTCATGTGTCTAGGACAATGCTGCCATCGCCGCACACACTTGGTTGGACATTTGATTGTTTTTTTTGTTCTTCTGTAACGTCTTTAAGTAGCTTTGTGGGGGGGGGGAGGGGCGGTTCAGGTGTGTTTCACCGCGCTCGTTTGGGCCCGGTAGTTTCTAAGCCCGTGTGTTTCTAAAGAGAGCTAGAATTGTTTCGCTTCTAACCGTCGTTCGGCGCGTTTTGCACGTGCTTCTGACAGCAGTTGGGCTCTTTCGGGTGCCGGCACCACCTCCGCAAGGTTCTGCCGTTCGCGGGTGATCTGCTCCTCCGCCTGTTTTTGTAGCTGCTGCTGCTGCTGTTGTTGCTCCTGCAGGCGAAGGTTTTTCCCTTCCTGCAAAAGTTTGATGCGTGTCGATCTGGGCCGCTCGAAAAGTCTGTCAATTAGTGAATTGAATAGATAAATAAATTTTTGCAATGCTTTCAAAATTCGATTTTGAGTTCCCGCGCCATTTTACCTATTGCGGCGCTCTCGCTCCTTGTCGCGAAATAGCTTCGGAATGTACGGTAGAAAGTTTTCCACCAGCAGATCGTGCAGGTTGCGCTCCTTCGCGTTCCCGGACTGGTCGAGCTTGTTCGCTAGGTTGCGCCAATCCTCCTCGGTGAAGCAAATCACCTGCCAGACGGATGATTTGGCGGACTTGGATTTACCGCCACCACTAACGTAATCTTCGCGGTATAAGCGTGTGCCAAAAAAATGCCAGTAAGAAGATCCGTTACGATCGTAGCTAAACAGGGATAAGGAGAGAGAGAGAGTAAAACATTAGCGATCGGTTGTAAAAGGGAAGGCATTAACACTTACCCGATCGGTTCCAGCCGTAGACTGTCCGCCTCGTAGTTGGCAAAGGTGGTGCAGACGTCTTCGGAATCGAGGCGAAAATCGCACAGATACTTCAAGATCAGGATCTTGGTGCGCAGCGGTAACTTTTCAAAGTCCGTATCGCTGTTGAACGGGTTATCCACATTATATTCCTGTTTTGGTGATTGAAACAAGTGCTTGATTAGAATGATTTTCGACCCCGATCGATGTGCTCGTACCTATAATGTCGCACGTACCTGACATTTTTGACGGAACAGACGCCTCAGGAACATCTGATAGTTGCTGGAGCTGATGTGTGAACCTATCTGTGCAAGCGCGTCACAGCCCTTCAACAGTGCAACGATCAGTTCCGGCAGCAGGCGCGCGGAATATACTTTCAGATCTACTTCACCCTCGGCATCGGCATCTGTGAGAAGGGCCTCTTCAAGATCCTATTTTTAGGGAGCGAGAGAGAGAGAGAGAGAGGGAAAGCGGAATTAGTAAATGATGGCTGCCGATCTGCTGCGTTCCGCGGCGTGCTATGCTTCTCTTACCTCAATGTCAAACTTAGGCAGCTGGAAGGTGGTACTAAACAGCGAACAAAAGTGCGCAATGCAGGGCACCTCCCACCATGATTGAATATCTATAAAATTCATGAATGATAGAAGAATTGGGGAAGCTTCCGTTAGCGTCCGCGAATGGTTCTTGCTTTGGTGACTATGTGGAAGGTATGGGGTTTGTTTGTTTTTCCATTATTAGTTGCCGACGAGGGAGAGGTGGATGGATAATGTGCATTTTAGTATGATCAGATTGCCGAGCACACGGTTCGTTCGCAAGCCAAACGTAACATAAAAAAGGGTTAAAACAATAAAAAGAAAATCTGTTATGAGAATGTTCACATAAAACAAGCGATAATACAAGATACTACCCTTATTCAATTACTAGAGTAATAAGTGACAAACTACGTCCGATAAATTAAAACGATATTACATTCTAAATTAGAAAGAAAAAAAGTGGAAAGCAACAGCCATTACACTATTCCTACAGATTCATCAGTGAGCTTAAACGATACTCTTCTTCGTCAAGTGTAGAAAGTTGGCCCGCCTTTTTCCTTGCCCATTTAGCACAAACGAGAAGGATAAAATACGGGCGCGTCTCCAATGATGCAAATGAAGCCGCGGCCAGACCGGCCAGTGAAAAAGTGAGTCGCGCCACCGCTGGCGCAGCGAAAAACCACAGAATGGAAGAACAGGCGGTGTAATTATGAGCGTTTGCAGCAAGCGCACCGGGAAACCTGCTTTTGGCGCTCAATGCCAAGGGCAAAAAGCAGGGATTCAACGGATGAATGATGGAAGCAGGAATTCGCTTACCCGCTAGTGTGAGTGTGTTAGTGTAAGTGTGCAAGCAAAGGAGACGAATGTGGACAGAAGTTTAATGTTAAGAGCTGCTATGAAACAGCCTACTACACCACAAGGGAGTACTGATTAGTAAAGAACATTCCCAAAGCCTACTGCTCTGCCGGTTTCCAACTTACCAATTAAGCCGATAAAAGTGGTAAACATGCCCTTCGACTCTGAAGCACGGCCAGGGTTCCGATCCGGTCCGGGAAGACCAATACTTGCTTCTGCCGTGTCCTGCCGGTCGCGCGTGTTAGTTTCCACACCGGGAAAAGGGAAGAAAAGAAAAGCGCTCAAATCAAATTATGAACTTTCACGAACTGGTAACTCTACGCCGTTGTGCCACGTCGTGTATTGCACCACACACTATGTGACCGGCCGTCCCTCTCCGTTCATTCAAACGGTATTTTGATCATTTCTGTGCTCGTGAAATATGCCGCCCATGTGTCGTCCCGTTTGTTGTTGTTTCGTGATGGTGTGCCGTTTGTCCCGGCGGTTCACAAATCACCACCGTTTTTCCAGTGTGTTATGTGAAAATGCAGTCGGCATGGGGAGTTCTAGTGCAAAAAGGTTGCCTGCATATGTTAACATACCCATACACTACTGGCTGCTTCGCGATAAGGATAAATAAAGACGGAACCGAAAGGCGAAATCGTATCGAACAAAGAGCGTACCCACCAGATGGTGGTGAAGCATAGGAATAGGAGAAACGTCAATGTTTTAAGAGGCCCGCAGAAGAGAAAGATGTTGTTTCTCCTGTCTGCCACACAGCCAATCCCCGTGCCGCGATTCCGGAAGTTTGTTTGCTCGTAGTATGCTTCCGGTGCAACGGTGGTAGCAACGCTATTTGCGAGACGGATTGATTGGTCGTCGCCGCAGCACACCACCAAAGGAACCCTTCTGTCTACTCCTGTTCTTTTGCACGAGATTCACGGCAGTTCGGCGTTTTTTTCCCGTTTCTATGTTCTCTCATGGTGTGAGTGTGTGTGTGTTTTCCAAACTATTTATGATTGGTTTTCTTCGATACTTCTTGGGGGGACATCGAAGGCACACAGTGCGGCAGCAGGAGTAACGCGGCTGCACGCTCTTCTCACTGTGAAGTCAGCATAGTTTCACACCATCACAGCCGTTGCCAGCCAGCCAGCAAGCCGAACACGCGGGGCGTACATAATCGCGCACGGTCTAAACAACATAACACACAGCGAAACTGGTGGTGCTGGCCAGCAGCAGCAGCAGCATTGTATTTCGCTCATTTGCTCGTCGTTTGGGCGCCTTCTCGCCTTCACTGCTGCTGCTCTCTCGCTCTCTCGCGCTTTCCCTTCTCTCTCTCGCTCTCGCTCTTCCGCTCCGTTTGCCGTTCTTGGTTTTCTGTGGTTGCGTTGGTGTACGTCGTGTACGTATGCATCCCTTTCGGTATACGGCGAGTAGCGGAAACTCCACACGGGGGCAGCAAAAAATAAACTACGACGTTCGTACCCGCGTACTGTGAAGCAGCGAGCATTTTGAAAGATCCGCTATTTGGCGTTTTTTTCCGCTCTTCTGTGTGTGCATCTACCACTGCATGCTTCTTCCTCGAATTCACACAATTTCGGGCACGGCCACGGGCTACGCGTGGCCACTTTATAGCACACCGAACCACTAACCGGACCAACGCAACGACCGTCTTTCCCGCAACATCCGGAACGAAACGGGAAGAGGATCGATAACTTCGAATGCCCACTTCCAAAGACACGGTCACGCGCGAGGTAATGGGTGCGATTTTCCGGCCCCGAACACGCTTTTTTTTAACACTTTGCTCACCGAAAGAAGAAAAACACGCTCGCTGGCGGCCTGTGTGCCCGGAATACGGAATACGCGATTGTCGCGAAGAAAATTCCTGCGCTCGCGTTGGCAATCGCGGAGCCGCCTCCTATCACACAACACACCACACACGAAACTCTACACTCACATCAACAACAGAAGGGGCAGCGCGCAACACAAACGGCGATAGGCCCCACCTCCCCTCTGCCCACCACACCAGAAGAGGTTTAGGGGCAGGGCGCGGGTGAACGGGATGGACACCAATCACGGGCACGGGGACGCGCAGAGCCGAGCACAAGCAAGCAGTTTGAAAAGCAGAGAGAAGGAAGGAAAAAAAAAACGTCACAAATCTTTGCCAGCCAGCTTTCTTCCCGTGCCTTTCGGTTTGGTGCAGCAGCGCAGAGCAAACAAACGGGACACGGCAGGCAGGCAAACGCACAACACGGAGGCCCCGTACGCCGAAATTTTCCTCCACCAGCTGCAACTGCAATCGATCGTTCGATACGCACCCAGAACGGACACAAATATACGCAGTGATAACGCACCTTCCGTCGCGACCAGCTTGAGTTAAAAAAATGCTCTTTTCAGTGACGATGAAAAATGGTTGCCTCTTTGGTGTTAGAGCGGAGCAGTCGTTCTCACTTTCGTTCCGAGCGCCGACGGGAATGGTTTCGATCCGGGCTGAGCTGTCAAAATTGGATGTAACGAAAATGATTAAAAAATCTTGTTTTTAGTGTGCGGTACTTGCGTTTGATTATTTGAAAAGAGCAGATTTTGCTTGATTTTACAAACGACAGGCTAAAGAATAGAAAATGGAAAAGTAAATACTTTGTTGGTCGATTAAAACGCGAAGGAAACCGAGCGAGAATGCGTTCCGGAGAGTGTCGTTGCCCATCACTAGCGTGCAAATACAGCATTGCATAGGCGGAGTTGATGGTGTGCGTGGCGTGTTGTGGCGCGTACGGCGATAGTGTGCGTGGAATTTAAAAATCGAACTGTCATAACAAATTTGGCGCTAAATGAATTGTGAATAAATTTCGATGTAGTTCGATGATAATATGGACATGTAAATCATTTGTAAGGCACTAGAAAAATTGCAAGTTATGTCCCAGTAATAATGTGTTGATAATGATTTAAAACATTAAACATTGATGGTGAACAGTTGGATAATACGAAAGCATGTTTGAGGGGTAGGAATGTCGTCTAGCCAGAACCGGAACGGTTTAAAAATTGAACGAAAATAACGGTTGGTCGACCATTCAGCAGAACAGCCTGTACGAATTGTAGTGGGCTGATAAATTTGATGTGAACACACAAAATACTTTTATTTTTTGTTTATTTTGGGTGTTTGTATGGACTTATTAAATTTAAATAACTAAGTAAAAAACAAACAAAAAAACAATTCAAAACCTCAACTTGATTTTCGAAGTAGAGAATCAAAACGAATTTTAAAGTCGGTTTTTTAATTGCGACCTGATACGGCGATTTCTTTTCTATGGGATGCGTATTATAAGATAAACAAGTTAAACGACACGTGCTCAGGTCCAATTACATAAGCTTAACCACCACCTTGCTGATTAGCTCGGGAATTCCAAAATACTCATGATCTCTGTATGACTCTCTCTCTTTTTTCTATATCTATGGTTAGTCAATGTTGGTTCAGCATTTGTGAAGAGCAATGTGCATGCGTTATACAGTCAATTTGAATAACAAATGCATATTTACGGAAACATCCGGCGATACGGAGACTCAAGCAAATGTATTCAGGTATCATTTGCTAGCAATGAGCTTACAGTTGCATCTACATAGTACTATTTACAAAGCAGCGTTTAGAATTATGCAAACAAAAAGGGTATGTTTGCTGCAGGTGGTGATATAGTTTGTGAATGAGTTTATTTTGCTTCTTAATGCAGTAAACAGAACAGTAACATCTTGTTGAGTTGCAAGAAGTTCTAGGTCATGATAATTACTTGCAGCAGTTAATTAAGTAAAAAAAATGGGGATTTATTAAAGCTTGTAGCATTTAAAATTACGTTTAAGCATTCTTTCACCTTTATTTCTAAGCTAAAAAACATTAAAAATCCTGAAGAATTTGAACTGTCGATGAACCAATGTGTAACGCCTAAATGTATGCAATTGAAATACATATTTAAATAATCGAAAAAAACCGCTAACCAACAGCGGAATATTTTACAGCCGTGGTTTTCAAATGTGATATTAGTTTAACCTTAAAGAATATCAAACTGAAAAGAATCAAACTATTTTTTTAAAGTACAAGTGCAATTCTGAATAATAAACAAGAGCTGTGTCTCATTCTTAGACACGTTTTAGCTTAAAAAAACATGCAGAAACCATCAACGCGGTATTAGATATGGTTTTGCAAGATAACAAAGTCAATGTCCGGTTACATTGCAGGGATCATACCACCCCCGTCCCTGTCGATCCTGTCGCCAAAAACCGGTTCGGAATTGTTTTGTCCTGTGAAAAGTTTCGTTATTTTCTGCTGTCTGCAGCTTACCGTCACATGCCATGGCCGTTCGCGTGTGTGCCCTTCGTCACGTCAGCAGCAGCAGCAGCAGAATGATATTGTAGCAGATAAAACAACAATCCTCGAAGCACTTGTCGGAAATTGGACTCGTTTCGCTTTTCCGATAGTTTTGTCCGCAAAACTGTTTACGAGAGCATCTTACCGAGAGCGCACCGGATCTTTCCCGGGCCAAACCGGAAACAAATAGTAGCAAACAAATAATAATAAATAGTAAACTTAGAGTTTACTGCTTCCGCTTGATCGCGATTATTTTGAGCTGTGCGTTGGTTTTTTTCTTCTCTTCTCGCTTGTCTGTTTGTTTGCTTGCTGGCTGCTCCCGCTGCAATGCACTCGTGTGCGTGCATGTGTGCTTCTCCCACCGAGGTATGATGATTGGATTGGAACGAGCGTCCCGTACCGAAGCTGCATACCAAGGACAGTCCAGCACAGGACAGGATCCGCCCGAACGAAAGCATCCGGCCATCGAACACTATGGCGTACACTCGAGAATGAATATCTTACAATCAATTCTGACCACTGCGTGTGTGTGTGTGTTGACCAAAGTCACCAACCAAAACGTGTAGGGTTTCCCGGGGTTGGCCAGCTATCCGAACGTAGCCAACGCGTCGAAATAAACATTGAGCGTATCCTAAAGTGGTCGATGCAACACACTTTCCGATTTCCGATGGGGATACCGCTTTAGTGCTTCAGCCACCACCCCACACGTGACGATTATTTACGCTTGTTTTTGTTGTCCCTCCTCGGTGGCCGTGGTGGATTTTATTTAGCTTTCTTTTTTTATATTATTTGTGCAGCAGCTGCATCGGAACTGCATACTGTGGGTGAGCTTTTAAAAAATCAAAACTAGGGGCAAAGAGAGAAAGAGAAGCTCCACACACCGGTGGACACATTCCAGCACATTCCAACAAACAACGTCGAAGCATGTGAAGCGAGCCCACAAGGCTGCAAGCACTTCCGGGTTTGCAAGCCACGGGGATGTATGCAGTGCATATGGTTTGCAATATGCATCGCCGTTATTTATGGGCAAAACCCCCAAAACGTTCCGACCATCCGTAGTCGGAATCATTCGA
Organism: Anopheles stephensi; assembly: GCF_013141755.1. NCBI lineage: Eukaryota > Metazoa > Arthropoda > Insecta > Diptera > Culicidae > Anopheles > Anopheles stephensi. The sequence continues at coordinate 29,031,647 of NC_050203.1, read as the reverse complement.
AAGTGCATTTCGCAGTGGGCTTTTTTCGACCCAAAGAGCTTTACGGTTAGGTTCTGGTTTAGACGGTACACTAGCACACTGCAGTAGAGGGGAGGGAAGTGATGTTAGTCGGGGTGGACGGATCGTAAGGCATTTGACTTGTGTCTCGTGTTCCTGTTTGGAATGTTGCTTAAAAAATAAATAAAATAAAACGGGACCAGGTAGCACGTTAAGCCTATCTAAGGAAAATTTAAAAGAAATATTTGTGTGATTTGTAAAAGACGGAGTATTGTTTAAATTATTTTTTTTTTAAATATGTATCAGCAGTGGAGTAATAATTTATTTTGAAACATTAAATCGAGAGTCTTTCGCTTCGTACGCAGGACTGACCTAGCTAGCTGAGGCTAAACCAAGCCAAGGATACCAGAAATGGCTGGCCAAGAGCTTTCAAGCATGTGGTGTCGGAGTAGATTTAATCGGTAGATATATTTTGAGTCACAAAATGGCCCTTTAACAAGTCCCTTTTGTATGCTAAGATAAACTAAAAGGGGATTTTGATTCTGTATAATTCCATACTTAACTGCGTTGATTGCACGATTAGCAGCAATTGCCATAAGTAGATGGGATTTAAAGGATCAGTTTGTGGTTTACAGACAAATTATATAGATGGTTATATTATGCAGACTTATATTCTTAATTTCTCTTGAAATTCTAGATGCTTGGATAAGACCAATCTACCCAGGTATGGTTCCTCATTCTATCATTTCTTGACATAAATAGCCGTTGCAGGATAGTTCGTCATAGGCTTCGAAATAATTCAGATTGAAGGGATGATGAGTTTGGTGCTCGCCCAGGTCACACACAACGAGATCGTCAAGCCAGACCTCAGGTGTTCAGGGTTCGTACCAACCCGCGGGAAGCGGTGGGTCAAGGACCAAGGTTTTTTGTAGCTGTTCTGTTCTTGGGGGTAAGGCCAACCTCTCAGAGGAACAAAATTTTGTCCTATAATAGGGTGCTTTTTTAAACGGCAAGTCAGGCCCAACGATGGCTGATTGCTGAAGCATAAGCCTGAAAAATAGCCAAAGCTGAGTGTGGAGACCCTGAAGTCTATTATCAACAGTAAGTCGCAGTCGACTTCGGAACAGTACATTCGAAAGACCTGTTCTAGCCTGTAATCATGAATGATATGAATAAAAATCAACCAGAAATGTTGATGTTAATCAAGGGACGGTATTTCGACCATAAATGGGTTGATTTCTTGATTTGATTTTCCTGTAGCTAGATAATATGTATAGTTACATATATGGGGGCTATGTGGCCGAGGCGATAGCGGCACACGGCAGGACCCGTGTGGTTGAATGTTTAAAATTGTTAAAGTGTTCAACCTAGCCTACGTTACCTTTTTTGAAGCTTTGCAACACATAAAACCCCAACCCAAAAGCATACAGCCGAATGATGTAACTGTGTCTTAAAATATGATCGCTTCACAGCACTAACACTTGGCTGTTTTCGGTTTTAAATTATTGATTAGCGGCTTCCGGTTACAATTCACACGTTTCCATCCCTATAACCAAACCAGTGCGGCTCGAACGTGGAAAGCACACCAACAAAAGCCATTTTAATAAACACATCGATTGAAACAATCGCATGCCGAACGTTCATCATGCTCTGTGTGTGTGTGTGTGCCTGTGTGGTGTTGGTGGTTGTTGCTTCCGCCATCGTTTCCGGAGGGCAAGCATATCCCAGGGAACCTTTACCGAAGGACCCAAGGGTAAAAATCTTTGATCGAATTCTGACCACGAATACCGATCCAAGGCGCGTCATGCGGTGGTGAAGATTGTGTACCGAGTCCTTCCCGAGTCCTTCATCGGGCGCGCGATATGGCCGTTGCATATTTCATGCAGCATCGACAGCAAAGGCCACGCGGGCGTAAGGCGCCCGATCGGCGCTCATCAGGACGATAAAAATAAATTGATCTCCGTTCGGCAATTTCGGAGCGAGCTCGAGCTCCGATGCTGCGTACTCACGCACACGTACCCGCCACCGAGTCCTTGAGTCCCGAGTCCTTGCGGGACGGTTAATGCAATGGATATCCGGGTCCGGTGGCACACCCGGGGTGGCATTGAGCATCCTAAGGAGGTGGGACATTTCGTGGCTAGGATTTCAAGAGCAACCTGATCGACCGAATGGTACGACGCTTGCATGGATCAAGGATGCACGGCTCAAATCAGCAGCAGCAGCACGGAAGGCAACGATTGTACCGACCCAGGCTAATGCGAGCTTGGAAGAAAGGGCTGAACCGGAGGTTGGCTCTTTGTGCGAAATGGATGATGGTGCTTTCTGAATCAAGATGCCTTTCCCTTTCACTGCCATCGTCACCCAGACCATCAATACTTCCCGGAGGCTCTCTCTCTCGACGACGACGACGAACGGTGGCTTTCTGTCAGCAAACGTTTCGATACGGTCGAAAGATCGACGAAAGGGACGATCGGACGGAGTGGTGGCTCGGCCCGGTTCGTGCTGATGGGAACACTGGCCACATGGGGCCCGCTAGAGGAAATATCCTCATCCACATAAAGATATACATACATACATATATATGCTTCTACACATTTTCAATTGATAGGGAAAGCTTTATTCTCGGTTTTCATAAAATCCTTCCGTCCGGGCTCCGGCTGCCACCCGGTTCGGTTGGCTGGGTACTTCGATGGCTTAACAAGCTCGCCCACAAGGGAGCTTTCTTGCTGGGCGGGTGGAGAACTTACCCGGCCACTTTGTACCACGCTCTTTGGTCACCTTTGGAGGAAAATCGCACAACGATACCCATGGATAACGGATGCCGATACGATGGCTTTGGCCCCTCTGGTTGTGTATTATCCTGTGGTGAGCGTGTGTGTGTGTGGCTGGGTGTTTGGACCTGCCACTGTTTGGCCTTGGTCTGATGTGTCTGATTCCTGACGATGTTCTTTCAGCTCTCGCAAGAACGAGTCCCGCCAACCGACCGACGGACTCGATCGGTATTATGTAGGATTACTGGAGTGTGGAATATAAATTTGCTGATTCGAAAGTTGCCAGCTGATATCGCGCTGCACGAGGAAGGTTTTCGCTTCTAGCTAGGAAAAACCTGCTCCTTGCCAGTTTCACTCAACACTTGATTTTCCTAATATTCACTTTGGATCGCTGCAAGCTGAAAGAGATGTGTTAAGGAACGAACGATACAGCCTGGCACTTTATTCGTCGATCGGTGCGACAGGGGTGCAGTCCGCGGCAAGGTGCAAAACGATTTTTGCATGCATAAATACACAATACACGTTGCGGTTCCACTGCATCGGGGACGGCGTTTGGTGAAGAAAGCCGACGGGACGGGAAAATAGTTGCCGCTGCTAAACACCGAGATTGGTTCGGGAGAAGAATCGATCAGTGGGAAATATTTTGATCAAGCTACAGATTAGCTTGGGATTTTTTTTACTGTTTTGAGTTGAATAGCTCTAAGTTTTTTTTATTGTTGTGTGACTTTCAAAAGTTTTAAATTTGGATTTTTATTAGCATTTTGTTGAAAAGAATAGGAAAAAGTTTTGAAGTCTTCAATGAAACCAAAAGAATTGAACACAGAAGGGAATTCGAAAAATGTGGTCTATTCTAACACTTGTAATTTTCAATTTTTAATTTAGTCTAGTCACTAAATCTAAATTTAAAAATCTAAAATCACCTAACATATAGATTAATCATTTAATATACGTACAACCTAGAATCTGACAAATAAAAATGGATAATCAGCCAGAATTTGTAGGGTATCTACCACCGGGAGGATGCGACAGCGGCACCGGTCTTCACGCGGCAGGACCGTGGTCAAATCCCATTCAGACCGCCCTCCCGTAGTGAGTGACTGACTATAGAACTATCTGGTACGATAAGTCTAGTAAGCCAGAAATGGCAGGCATGACCTAAGAGAGGTCGTTAGGCCAAGAAAGAAGAAGAAAAAATTGTTGAAGTTGGATATCTTTGAAGTTGTTTTTTAGATATATTTTTTATTTTTTTTTAGAGTCTTAGATGCATACTGGTCTTGGCATCAATCGTAATCACGAAGACTCTGGTACCAAATCACGTCATAATCGTCTGGATGTACGCATGGCTTGACTGTACTATGGGCAAGTGAAGTAAATATTGTCGGAAATGACAAGAGATATATAAAAAAAAGATTGCCATTTCCTAAAAATTTCTAAAAATGTGAAAAATTTTGGCTTAAAATGTGTGGACGACGTTATCGAGTCGAGGGGTGCTGTATGTCTGATCAAGCGTTTCGACAAACTTACTGGTCACTGGAACCGGCCATACTTTCACAAAAAATTAAGTTCTATTCTATATCTATATATGTAGTTGAAGTTGAGATGTAATTAAATTAAGCTGTAAGTGGTTTAGTCTTAGTAGTGGGTCTAGTTTGTTTTCTTGATCTTAACTTATCAACCTCCTAGTCCATGAAGGCCATTTCTGGCTTACTAGACCTATCGATACCACGTAGTTGGATAGTCTGCTCAGATGGGATTTGCCGTGTGCTTCTAGTATTGGTAGGAAAACTATGTACATTCGCCAGTAGCTTTTATGATATAAATTAATTGAAGCATGCCATAATTCTACAGAAACTATCATCCTTCCGTTCCTTGGATGGATGGTTTCCTTGGATGGATGGGAGGGGGAAATACCTTATTATTTCTGAGAATTTTAAAAATAAGAAATGGTTAATCTTTCTCTGGGTTTTTCTGGTCACCTAGACTTTGCTTTGGGAGGCCAAACTTTTCAAGTCTCTGACGGATAAGTCTAGCGGAATCTTAGCTAGCTTCAGAGATTCAATAGTCTGTGAATAATTGGCATGGTTCGGGATTAAACACGATTGCTTAAGAAAAAGTCTAGGACTCATCTAGGGCAGAACTAAACGATCGATTCCACGCATCGACATGATTAGTCAGTATCGACCAGAAGGCTCATCGTTTGTCATATCGGCGGTCCAACATAGTGACTTTCTGGAGATAAACCTGTCAAGGTTTATAAATTATTTTGAAAATTTAGACCCTGATGTTTGCACTTAAAAATATCTATGCGATCTGCTTCTGGGTCATGCCGAGCATTATCTTACCGCGAATATTGTAGAATTAAAATTTTACTTTTAATATTTCAATAACAAGAAATAAATTTCCTTTGCATGAATCTTACTTCTATCAGGGATTTAGTAAAATAATGTATAAGAGAGAATGTTTAATTATTTTACACTTCACAGCACGCTGCCAAGTGTGGAAAAAGCCTACCGACACACTCCAAGTCTAGGCCCGTCGTACCCGGGACGGCCAGGATGGCCAGACCTTATCCGCTATGTGCAAATGTGGCCACATTAAAGCCCACACCCCAGCTTGATTGGGTCAAGTGAACGGTAAATGCTTTGAGAAACAAAATACCTTACCACCTCTCCAGCTACCCGGTGTACATGATGTACACGCGTACATCAAACAGCTGGACGGAACATCGGGCACGGCTGGCGCTGGATAGCGCCCAGGGTATTACGATACTTTCACGTATGCAAGCAATAGGCAACCGATAAGAATGCACTTTTGCGCTTTTCTTCTACCTGCGGCTCGATGCCTGGCGGGTTTTGGTTTTATCATACCCGGGGCCCGAGCCATGAATCGTTTATCGGCAGAAGCTGTGAAATGGTTCGGAAGCAAGCACACCCGGCATTCGGTGAAACGAAGGCGACGGAGAAGGTGGTCCTAAAGGTGAAAACTAAAACCGAGCGAGTGTGTAGGTACATTGCATTTCTGTACGGTTGGTGCTCAACACAACTCCATCGCAAGGGGTGGCCGGTTGAGCCGGCGAGAACATGCTCGTAGAAGCTTGAATTATTCAAACACCAAAAGCTTGACGCTACGGAGCGGAAACCGATGCTTCAAAGAGTAAGTTTGATGTGTGTCCCAAATGACAATAATAGTTTCGAAAGGGATAAGGGAACGCCTCGGAAGGAGGAGGCGCCAAGTTCCTTCCCTGCTTGATCCGGTGCCTTTAGTGCGTTTGGATGCAACGGTGTGCTGGAGTTCGTGTCTGCTGGAAAGGTTTGATCCCTCAGTTGGTCCGCCCTTTCGGGTTGGTCGTGTTGCCGGTTGCTTGTATCAGCGGATGTATCAGCACCCTGGCCGCCGAACGAAAGGTCTGAGCATAGATTATAAATTTATTAATATTGCAACAGTCTTATCACCTACTGCAAGCCCGAACCCGAGAAACATGGCCACATGGACAAGATGTGTTCGGTACGTACGTACGACGTACCCCGAGTGCGATACCTTGGAGAGTGGAGTTGAAAGCCGGCTCGAGCTAAGCCCGGTACGGTCTGTCCGGACCGTCGGTACACGATGACGTGGCAGAAGTTTTACCTTACATTCCAGCATTCAACTCTCAACGGGCAAAGCGGACACGATACGAGTCCAAAAACGCCATGTGCGACACTGACCGGTACCGACTCTCGATAGCGCGTTCGCTTACGGACGTAGTTTCGCTTGCGGAAGTTCTTGCAGCCTGGTTCCGCCTGGGGATGAAACGGTGCGCACAATGTGTTTTGCGTTTCTGTCCGGATCGTATGTCAAGTTTGATAAGGAAAGCAGAAACAGTTTGAATAATTTGTAGCTCCTTGTTGCGCCTGTCCTGTGGCTGCCTATCAACGGTTTCGGCGGAGTCCGTCAATGCGCTTCAGTCGGTGCGGATCGAATGCGCTGGAATGCTGGAAGAAAACGGCCTACATTGGTACATAAATTATAATATGGCTTGCTACACACGCTGGTTTATGAAATCACCATTAATGTGACTGTGGCTGTGCGTGTGCGTGGAGCGCAATTTTCCAATCGGTCAGGGTGGCCACGTTTCGATAGCAATTGGAGATAATTTTCTCAACAATTTAGACACAAATTGTACAATCTGTGCACAGAAGACGGTACGGTATGGTCGGTAGGATGTTTGGTTTGGATATCCTTTGGGATAGTGGATGATTACTAATTCGCATGCAAAGTTGTTCATTTAGTTTGGACGGGGAGTACGGGTTGATTTGATACAATCATTCGAGCTATTTGTAACAAAGTGTGTTTTGGCTGGGGTTTGTGCAGAACAGGTAGAATCTTAAATATTGATTAGGTGCCAGCAGGTTTGCTCGTTAACTACACCTTCTACAGTAATGCATTCGTTTATCCAACACAAATAGTTCAATTACGATGTCCATTCACGATCAAATATTGGTTTTGCTTGATTGGTTCCCACACACTGAAGTGGACTTTTAGTGAACTTCTTTCACTAGATCTATAAAATTGGATTGGCTATGAAGATTGACCATTCACCCGAGGTTTTTCGATATTTTTGCTCTCGTCTCGAGTTTTTTTGAAACGTTCTGATAGATTAATGATTTTGGTCCCAGGGTTTTTGGATGCGTTCTCAGATATTTAAGGTTTCGCTTACTGTACAATCGCGGGAGGTTCGGACCTTTGCTGCTCTGGAAATGATTACCAAAGTTGTAGATTGGAATATTTTTGCCCTATTAAAAACATTCTGTGAGTATTACTCATTTACTGATTTTTAATTCAATTTGGTACGCTAAATCTTCATACAAATCGTGAAAAGCTTTAAAAAACCCTGAAATATGCACAAAAGCACAAAAGCACAAACATCACCTGCACAAACCTTGAAAGCGTGTTTGCGGAGCTGAAATCACAGGGTGGCATGATTGACATTGAATAGCTCATGTCAAACAATGTTTGGTTAGTCCCACCAATAATTGTAAGGATTATTTGCGATTCTAGGTGTCTCAGTAATTTGTTGACGGTTTTTTTTACTATTACTAAGCTTAGTAAAAACAAAATGGACCTGTGTGTATAATTTTTTTAAAGTCTTGATCTTGCTTGTCTTAGGTGTACAGTCAGGGAGTAAAAAGATCTCCATTTCCGAGTCCTTTCAATGCCAAGATCTGATAATGTGTCATTTTCTATTTTCAATTCTCTGCTTAATGCATGTTTTCTTTTTTTATAAAAGCTTTTTTTATAATTCCTTATCCTTTTCCTTATCCTATTCCTTCCTTTCCTACTGTCTAAAATACTAATATCTCTTCAAATTCATTCATGTTTTATAAGTCCTTAAAAAAAACTATACGAACACCTGCTTGAAACGATTTTGGCTCCCTGTCATTTAGTTTTTACGGGAACGACACGATTTTTTCCATATGTTGATTTTTAGTATTTTTTATATCGCATGTATTCATTCCACTTTTTTATGAAATAGTGCATTTTCAATAAACATTTAAATGATATATTTGTATTGGATATGCAACACGCACAGGCAGTGATAGAAATTCATAAGCAAAGCGAAAAAATGGCAAATATAGAACATACATTGCTTTACATGGGTATAGAAAATCGAAAACATAGTGTAAAAAGAAGTCAGTCCGTTTTTCAGCAAGGCAAAATGTAACAGAATATTGGAAAAATATTACAAAATTTATCTCACAGCCCAATCCCGGCTAGGAACATTACTTGACAAACAATGTAACTCCATTAGAAACATTACTTAAGGTAGAACTGGTAGGAGTTATATTTTTCCGGTACTTCGATAGTTGTATCATAAAATATAATAATATCGAGTACAATGAGTTTTAGAAATATTTCAAAAATAATTGCAAGATAAAGTAGCACTTTAGCAGAATAATGAAACGAACCCAACTCGTGGACAAATTTGTCAGGTTCCTGTCAACTAAAGTGCCTAGCTTCAACGTTGCCCTTTGGTAAGTTTCGCTGATTCTGGAAAAGTTGCTCCTTCTCATTAAGCTTTATCAATTCGGTGTGTGTCTGCCGAGAGTGTGCCGTAGCTGGAGCAGTGATCTGAAGAATATTTCGTGCCTTTTCTCTATCTTTCCCGTATGTCGTTTTCTGGTTTGTCTTTCCTTCGTTGCATTACTACAATCTAGCCCGAAACAGGCCCGAAACAAAATACTACACAGCGTCGTACAGCAAAAAAAAAACCCTCAGTCCAAAGTTAACCGAAGCGCAACAATTGCAAAAGTAAAACGGAAATTTGTGCCGATGGCTCTTGAGCACGATTTTCCGCGAGAGCATCAGCTCCCGTCCCGTTTGCTTGGCGCGCTTGTTTAGAAGTGTAATTAGTAGTAGTTCGTTCAGAAACATTCACCCAACGCGCAGGGGTGGGGTTTCGGAATGTTTCGCGGAAGGAAGGTCGGGACGGGTGTTGCTGCAAACTTTCGTCTGCGATGGGGATGGGGCTAAGCATTCGTACCCTGGCTGGGCTGGCCATGGTTTTATGATGATTTTTACTCCCGACGTTCCTGAGGAACTATGGCAATCGAGCAATCATCAAACTGCACAGTTTATGAGTGCGAGCTTCGGGGGAAGTCTTTCGCCATGGTTAAATGCTTCCCGAAACCATTCCGCGATGGGTTCCGGGGGGGCGAAGTTGGAGTGGATTTTCCATTACCATAAAAATATAATTAAATTAGACAAACTTTTACCGAAAGCCATCGCGGACCTATAGAAATAGCAAATGCAGTAGTAGCGGTGGTAGCTGTAGCAATAGTTGTTGCTCGTTAATGGTAGCTATTCAGCTTCATCTCTCGTTAGGGGCGGTGGAGACGGTTCAAGTGAGTAAAGTAATGATCCTGCATTCTGAAGTGGTGCACCCCGTTCTCGGAGTTGGGCACCGAAAATTGCTTAAAAGTTGAGGCAGAAACAAAAAAAAAAACTCCTTCACACGGGACGCTGACGAAATCGAGTAAGGAAGCGATGCAGCGAACAGAGACGGACACGCGAACGAATGAGCACAAGCACAAAAAAGAAAACACCTCCAGTGGGTGTCCTATAAAATTTCAAATTAAATCATGAAACTACGTTTGATGTCGCTAACAACGGTCTCGGGCCACTCCGGTGCTGCGCTGCAGGAATGTAGCACTAGCGCTCGTACCGCTGTTGCATCGGCGTGCAAGAATGCATCCCCGAGTCCGAGGGTTGCATCCGGGTACCCGTTGGCACTCGCCAATGTCGCGCAATACGTCTGAAGGTTACGTCCGTCGAATCGGGTGGGATCTCCGTTTCCGTTTGCCCACCTTCCACCCCGTCCGTCCGTCTTTCTTTCTTTCGCTAGCGTATGAGTACCAGCTCACCATGGGGTGGTTCGTCCGTGTGAAGGTTCGAGATCGCGTTTTTGCTACGTTCCGAAGGACGACCGACACGGATGGCTTTCTTCCGTCGTTTCGACCAGCACCCCGCCACGGGTAGGAAGCTTTTTTCTTCGACACAAGTTTTTCCCCAGTCTCTTTTTCCTCCCTTTTGCCTGATATACTTGCTGCCCTTCACCACCGAAAAATCTATTTCTTTTTGCGTCGAGTTGCACTGTTGCACAGTGAAAAGCTTCTTAAGGACTTGGTTGTGTTTTTTCCCCTTTTGCTTCTTCTTCTTCTTTTTTGCATTTTCTTATGTTAGATCACCCTTCGCCGTGGTGCTTTTGTTCTCTCGTGGGTGCAGAAGCCGTGAAAAACGGTATCCATCACCGGTGGACGGTGGAAAATCGCTCGCGGCGTGACAGGAAAGCAAAGTAGGAGAAGTCGCTTTGCCGGTTCTGCCAGTGCAGGGTTTGCTCGCACGGTGCTTGATCATGGGAATTGTGTGAGCGGTGGAGTGAAAAGTTACCCGCCGGTGAAAATACCGCCAGGACACAGTGGTTACTGTGAATAAAATGGGGAGGATGTATATATTCGATGAATATCAGAGCGATTTTCTTATTTCGTCTTCTATAAACACAATAAGCATGTTTTATGGTTTGATCTATGTTTTATATGTTTTCTACTTTTGATAGCTATTTTTTCTGTTTTATTTGTTATATGATCTTTTTATCTCTATATGTTTGTAAGTGTTGTTTTACATAATTTCCATGCTTATAAAATATTTTTATTTCGGCTCTTCTACTATGTACTTTCTGAGCCAAAAGCTTTCCAAAGTCACAAGAGGACAGTAATTAAATTATTGTACTTAGTTGAATCGAGGATTTCTCACTTTTGTTAGCCGCTGTTTAAAGAAAGGGATTTTTTTTTATCTATTGAGATCTGTTTTCTTGTTTCAGTGTTTGAAGATATTTTTAATTAGTTATCTCTTTTACTACTAATTTAACCATTTTCATTACTTCTTGTTTTGTTGCTTTTTGCACTAGAAGGTATCCTAACTTCACATGACTTTTAGTTCCAGTAATACGATCAATTAAGGGTTTCTTTCTTTTATTTGTTACTGTTGATTGTTTAAAAGTATTTTATTGTTCTTGTCTTTTTGATTTAATTTTTTATGGTACTTATGTTTTTTATTTAACTTTTTACTAGTAATTTGCCAATTATTTTGTCTGGTTTCTCTATTTTACTTCTAATTTTTATCAATTTTACTCTTTTAACTTGTTTTGTTTAGTTTACATCGTTTTGTGCAAAAAACTTTCATAAGTCATTCGAACTTTCTCCGATTATTAATATATTTTCCCTTTCATTAAACCATTGAAATAATTTAGATAATTTATTTTTGCAATGAACTTCAATATATTTTTTTATCTGCCTAAATTTAACTAACTTGTTCCACGAGTGACCTGTATATAATAGTACAAGAAATACACCAAGAATATTTATGATTAATATAAAACTTAAAGTGCACGAAGCGTACCACCGGCTGCAATATGTCACCGCGTGCTAATCCGCACCAGTAACTTACCGTTTCGCAGTTTAGCCAAGGTGTGACTGGAGCGTATCATATTTTCGCTGTCCTATTTCTGCCCACCACCATTGCACCAACCCACCACCCTTAAAACCCGCTCCGTGGCACATTTCTTCTGGTCTTCACCGGCGCGCACTTGCACATCCTTCGGTGGCCGTGACCATGCCACCAGCGTTTCGATTATGTACGTAGTTTTCCCAAGTGCACCTCAATGGATGGTGAGCGAAATGGATGGCGCAAAAATAAGAAGAAGAAAAGAAGTACGTCCGTACATAAGTTTGTAGTTGCATTTCGCGTGCTTCGTGTGCGGGCCAGAGCCAAATGGTACGATGGCGACGATTTCTTCTGGCATCGCCCTTTTTTGTTTTGCTATAAATTTTCTTCGTCCACCTTTTTCCCTCCGGGAGCTAGAGTGGTAAGTTTGGAAGAGGTTGGGGGGGTGTTAGAGCCGGTTGCTTGGCGGATATCATGATGCCGGGCTGGTAGCATTCAATCCGCGCTAGCTGCTGTTAACCGAAACGGGTGAGCCGGAAACCATTTTCCTTCGTCCGTGTTCCGGTGAAGGTTATTTTAGCTTTCCTTGCTTTGGGTTTGTTTCTTCTTTTCTATGTGTGTGTGTATGTTCTTTAGGATCGTTTTTTTTGCGCTTCTTGTTGCGCTCGGAAGTGCATTTGAAGGAAAACAATTCCGGAGATGCAGACGGAGATGAATATCCTATCCAGCAGCGTGTCTGTTTTCCCGGTGGCAAAAGGCGAATCGAAATCAAATGCGCAACGAGTTTTCTTATCCGGCAGCGCGAGCAATAAATATTAGATTGTCTGGAAATTTGACTGCGCATACGGGCGAAAGCTGATGGAATGAGCTGGCGAGAGAAGAAGGAGAGAAAGATTTCATCCTAACAGTCAATTAATTTTTATGATTTTTATGGGTCATGTTCGCCTCGTCTTGGTTTCTGTCTGCCGTTAGTGTCTTATTTGGTTTCCAGTTTATGTTTCTTGCCAAGGAAATGAGTTCGTCTTGAATATGGTGAACCGGTGAAGCTCTAGCGAATATACATTTTCCATCGGCGAGCAAGGAATGCATAAAAGCTGTATAACTCAGCAGACGGTTATTTGACGAGTGTAATTTATTGCTTTTGTTAAGCTTTTTTTTAAAGTGAAGTAATCAAAGTTGTTTAACATAGTATTTTCAATCCAAATTAAAAACATACAACAAGTGGCTCCATGCTTCAAACACAGACAAAATGGATCTAATTGTTATTTCATCTCGAACAGCACATTGTTTTAAACAAGGATCGCTTGTTTTATGTCCTGACAAACACTTAATATGTTTCTTCTGACATTTTTAAGCACAGATTCTTATCAAACCTGTAAGGCACTTGTTCATGCACCTGCTAGCTTTATTTCAGCTATTCGTTTTTAACTAAAATGCTTTAATTTTTTAAATAAATTATAAAAGGTTATTTAATTACTCATTAAACTTTGTATTTTTATTAGCTGTGTGATAAAGCTGTGTGGTTTTTGGCCTGGCCGTTCTTGATGAATTAAATTCGCTTTATTGTATATATTTTTTATATCTATCCATATAAATTATAAATTTTTTCTCGATTACTATATACAAACAATTTACAAAAGAATTCTAGGTTTCTTCATATTTATGGAATTTTCATTTGATGCTATTTGATGATGCTTATTGCATAGAAAAATGATGTCTAATAATAATAATTTATTTACCTTAAAACGTTCCTGGAATATCCTAAAGCTCTTGCTTAAATATAATTGTGATTATCTATTTAATTAAAGCTAGCAATATGGCCAGCCCGTTCTGTTTTGATTAATAAAATATTCAAGCTTTTGAGATTATTTAAACACTTCATTTCTCATAATTAAAATGCTCAACTTTATTTAGATTGTTGTTTATGTTACTATATGAATGTAATATAATCAGTTAAAAGGTAACCTATTAGAAGCAAACTTCTAACTCATGGCAACATTAAAGTTTTGTAAGCCTAATTGGCATCGCCATTGTGAACTGGTAAGGCCAAAGGATTTAGCTTTCATCCAATTAAATTTTATTTCGAATTTTAACTTATCTCATGTTCACTAAAATTTCCAGCCTCAGTAAACCTTTTTCCTCTTTGAGTAAGGTCAGGTTTGAGTTGGGTCAGGTCAGGTAGACCAATTCAATTTGTGTTGAAGACTTCGTTACTATACGTTACGTCTATGTAAGAGACACCTGGGAATAGGATCAAATATTATCATGTTGATCATTTATGCTATAGAAACCCAGTCAAGAGAAGCCTCTGCAAGTGTAAGGCTGTTAAAACTGTTTATCGGAATTAAACAAAGACATACATTATTTAAAAAAAAAATCCGAAGTTTGAAAGCTAAAGCACTAATGAAAATGATGTATAAGCAACGAAGATCCTTCCAACTAGCTTTGAACTTCTCTTTGCTCGATATAACAGGTACCTGCTAAATTTCACGTAATCAAACCTTTCAACAGATCGAACGAAAGCGAGCGAGTGCCACGTAATTATGCGCCGGCCCGAACAAAATACCAACGTCGATTGAAGCACCTTTTGAAGGACCGGGACCGTTTTCATCAAACTCCTGATGATGCCGGCGTACCGGCATCAATTTCGCCACTACATTCCATAAATATTTTCACGGTTTTAGTTAATCTTCACCACGGCAGATCTTCGTGCCGGCAGCCGTCCGGCTTACGAGCACGGAGCAACACTATCAGCAGCAACGAAATAAAAAAAGCAGCCACCATGCCGAAACCATTCGCTTCGAAGTGATGTTGGTCATGGATGGGAAGCATTGATGCACCGAAAAGGGGGGGGGGGGGGGAGGTACCAGAAAAAGGGGAAACGGGGGGAAAAATGGCTGAGCCACCGAATGTGGGCGAGTCTTTTGTCTTGCTTGTTTTTTTAGTGCAACTTTTTCCCCCATGTTCGCTTCTGTTTTCGGTGCAGGTGCACCGCGCGACGAGTGCCGAAGGAAGCACCGGGATCGTCTACGACAATGGTGCTTCCAGCAAAATGTCTGCCACGATAAGGACGAAGTTTTGTAACGGGACAGGCGGCCGCGTTGTGTATTGGTGCAGTGGAGTGTGTGTATCAGCTATGTTAGAACGAACCGAAACACAACCCTCGTCTCGACACAACAAGCACGGTAACGTGCTAGTGTTCGTGATTTCGGAGCTCCACGAGACTGCTCCAAGGCAGAGCTGGGCAGGAGCAAATGAGAAACTGAACGAACCTAAATGCAAGGACCAAAAGGCGGGGGATGGGACACGCAGGGAGCAAGTAGGGAGAGTGTGTTTTATGTTGCGCTCGGGAAAGTAGGTCAGCTTAAACGTTATGCTTAAAGCTTTCAACTTGACAGAAGCTGTCGACGCTCGGCTTCGCTGGCGGCGAGCGTGGGACTGTACCGAAAATGAAAGATGCTGTACAATATTGCAGATTCGCATTTTTATTTCGTTCATTTTTAACCAGCCCACCACCCCCAAACAAAAAAAATGAGAAGAAATACACGAAAAAACTTAAAAGTCGTCAGAAGTGAAGGATTTTTGGAGGAACCCGGTGCGAACGTTCGCCAAAAGAGAACTTGTGCAAATTTGTGCAGCAATTGCAGCTACCCAAAGGAAACCCAAAGCTCAAAAAGACGGGGGAGAAAATAAGTACCGTACAGTGGTGGAGTTCCAGGTGGAAAAAACCCGGGGGGGGGGGGGGGGAAATTTCACTTATTATGACTTCAGAAACGAACCCGACCGTGTGTACCTGGTATAGCATTCCAAACCCGGGATTTCGGGATAAAAGTGTTTTTCGGCGTACCTTTTTTGTTGCTATTGCCACACAGCTCTGCCTGCCGGTGTGCCTGGGTTCTCGCTCGTCGGAATGCTGCGCAATTGTGTCGGAAGCAAAGATTTGAAAATTTTATAAGTCTTAACTAGCCTGCCACCTTTTCCTCCTGGGGGTGAGATGGAGCTCGGTCTGGTGGGAATTGTCGGAGGTGCAGCAGCATACACCTAGGGTACTTTGAAATGCATACACACACACACACTAGGAGCCGGGCGAGGGATGAGTTTCCATAACGCTGCACATAATCTCGAGCGCAGACTGCACGATAGAAGATGAAGGAACCAGGCAAAAAGAGTACAAAATGTATGACGCCCTGGTCGCTTAGGACCCTACCCGGTCGTACCCGATGTGTCGGGACTCACCCACCACCTTCACCACCCTCGGAGGATGTTTGATCGGAGTTTTGTGCAGGAATTAATTAGTGAAAAAGTTTAATTGCACCCTGCTTGTGCAGTAACTGGCAGCACCACTGTCACGCCGGGTAGTTAGCTGGTGGGTTTTCTTTGCCACTACACAGAGCAAATCCTGGCTCAACTTTTGGGGACATGAAGTGAGTGGGTCGGTTGATAAAAACAGCCTGTCTCAACTCAGCTAACCCTCGACGACAACGTATGGCTGGTTGACTGGCTGGCAGGATATTGAGGCCACCGGAGAGACCACCGCAATCTCCCTCCGGCGCGCGCGCGCGCCTTTTGTCGCGCCCGTCGTACGAAGAAGAAGAAAGCTGTGCAGCATTCTTGGTGTGGTTCGAAAGAAAACTTTCAATTTATAAAGATTTGCCCACTCCCTCGGTCTTTCTCTCTCTCTCTCGGTCGGTCTTTGTAGTGAGCAGGAGCAGTCGTGGGCACATCTTACGATTGAATTTTCATTTCCAATTTGTTTAATGGAAAAACGCAAAACCAGTCCGCCCCGTTCCATCCCCAACTCTCCCCCCCCCCCCCCCCCCCAGTCGTCCACCCATAGTGGGAGGTTTGGTTAGTGTGGGGTGGGGCGGCCTGATCGGCATCGGTTCGGTTTTGGCTTTGGCAGTGTTTATTTCTAAATTTCAAATGAGAGGGACCTGGGAGGAAAGGGGGGCAGTGGAAGTTGGAGGGCGGGAAAAAGCGGTGCACAAAAAATGGAGCGAAAAACCCGCGAAGTAACGAATATTTACGGCTGCCGGTACTGTTGTTAATGGCTTTGTTTAAGTTGTAACCATTGGCGAATGGGTCGCTGAATACTGAGGACCCGCTACGGTACTGTAACGCCGAGAGTTACCAGGGGTGTTTTTCCCTCCGTATTCGATTTGTATAACCGAGGGAGGGAGGATGCCTTTCGTTATCACGAGCGGTATCTTTTTCACCCGGACCGGGGCCGGATTTCGTGGCGTTGTTTATTAGAACATCAAAGGTAGAAGCATCGGAAAGTGGATACGCCGCGGAATGTCTGATGATTATAGCATTAATTGAGTGGATCGCAATGCGCCTGAGTAGCAAATTGGTGAGGATGATGCTTTTTTTTTTGGTTTGGATATTACGATCGCATTGAAGGCATGATGATGTCTGGGTTAATTGTAGAGTTTGAGTTGTGAGCAAATGCTTAGTAATAGACAAAGTTACTTTTAAGGAGTTGCTTGAGTTATTGTACGCTGTATCGTCGGTGGTTCTCATCATTGCCATTGGTTGTTATTTACTCCTCAATCATCGGTTCAATTCAAAAGTATTCTAGAGAAACAACTAATTTTTTTCAATATCAAAACGATTCCGGGTCCAAAGTCTCTCCTAGATCTGGTCCGATATAGAAATAAATTCGATTCTGGATTAAATTAATTAGGAAAACCTGAAATGGAAAACTTGCCTGGCTTGCCTTGGATGCCTTGGAAAAGTCTTCTTCTTCAATGAGACACGAAATTCGAAAGAAGTTTTTTTAGGCTTTTGACTTGATTTAACGTTACAACCGGATATTTACGTAATTTTGTATCAGTTCAGTTTTAATATTCAAACCGAGAAGCTCTGGTAATTGACTTTATGTGCTTTAAATGAGATTTAAATTTCTTGCAACTCATTGAATACTTAATTGCTTGAAGTGAAGGCAACCTTACATTTTCTTTGTACCTCTCTAAAATAATAATGAAAACTCCTGACGAATCAAAACATAATTGTATTAACCATGCAAGCAATAAAGCAACTCAACACTCTCTTAAGAAACATGAACAATTTAAAAAAGGGGTGAGAGAAAAAGGTGTGCAGTCGTCGGAAAAGTCCCTCTCCCAATCAATAGCGTCGTGTTTCGTTCGTTCTTTGGTTTTGATTTTCTAAACTTTTCAAAATATTTAAGACGGAAACTCCTTCTTGCAGAACGCAAATCTCATCTATGAGTCAGTTGAATTTAAGTCTACTTCTTATACCTGCCTCAGTAATTTGTCTCTTAAAAGTACCTTTAAAGTTTAGTAATAGCGACTTAAACCCCCTGGAATGATTACTAGTTGGGTGCTTTATGTAGCTGCCATCTTATTGATCTCTTCAATAAGTTGAGCTCAAATGAGGCGTCAATTATTGGTACAAAGTCTAGAGGTTGCGATTAATGCATCAGTAGAAGAAGTCTAAAATTCAATTTAATGTGTGCTTAGCGATCTGTAGACATTCCTTGACAAACACTAACATTATATTTTTTATAGTTTTTCTTAAAAGTTGCTTCTATTAATTATGATGAAATTAATAAAATCAAATTTAATTTCCCTTCAATCATACACACATAAACCTTATTATAGACACGATTTAATGTACTCCATTGTCATGGATTCAATCGTTTCCTTTCTCACAGACGTCTCAGACATTTGTATGAAACGTGTAACCAACACACTTAACGTGCTTTCATATTCAGTTCTCCCAGTTAATCACTGCTTCCCCACTTCCCACACCCATCGAAACATTCGACAGCACATGCGGGCGTGCATACGGCACAACCGCAACCAGAAAATCGATGCCCTAAATAACGGACACAAAGAAGTCGACGGTGATAAACTGGAATGAAGTGGGTAACTTTTGCCCCGATGCAGTTATAATGATGACGCAGCTCCCGGAATCACGAATCTATCCATATTCATGCCAAACCCCGTTCGAAATTCGGTGTAACTCGTCTTTTCCTCGTCATTATCGTCCGACGTCGGGACGCGGTTTATGTTCCGCCTTTTGAGGGAACCTTCCGTACCGAACCCCCGCGGAAAGCTGTCCACCCGGCGTCCTATTCCAAGGACAAAGTTTTCAATGTCGATTAGGTCGTATCGGACGGTGGTAAAGGGTGGAACTGTCCCGCAGGAGAAATGCAGCTTTCCGAACTAAATAATGTGTTTTACTTCGCTTTTCCGCGCTACCTCGTCCATTCCAGTTCTCCTGTCTGGGTTGCAGAAAGCGGTACAGATAGCTGGCATGAAGCACCCATCGCGAAATTGCGCTTCAACCTGATTTCACAAGGACATTAGTTGTAAAATTTTAGGTTACGCCGAGGCATCAGCTCCAACACTTTCTAGCTTCCTGGCTGTCCCTCCCCGGTATCGGTGGACGCGTATCGAGTCCTTCGCGCTGTGAAGGTGATAGAATATTATTGTTTAAAATTTAATCAGCTCGGCCTGGCCAACCACACTCACCGCTGACCTTCCACAGACTGCATCCCGTTGTGACGTTCTAGCGGTGTCCGCTACAGGAGCAGCAGCTGCATCAACGATGGAGACGCCCGGTTGCTGGTTGCACCTTGAATTTTAGCACACATTTCGTCAAGGGCAAAGGCGAACCATTTTCCCAAGGACGTCCGCTCGTTGGTGGGCGATGGTGGGTTGTCCTTGCCATCTAGTCAACCTTCGCGGATAGCATTGCAGTGGACTGGACCGTCAAGGGGTGGAAGCGGTGTTACGGAGTGGCGCGGGTCAGGGCGGTAGTAAATATGCTGCTATTTATGTTGGTTCCTCCCGGCGATGTGCCGCACCGTCGGAAAGCATCCTTGCTTGCGCCGGCTGGTGGTTCTTATGCTTGTGTCCTAATTTTTGCTATATTTTACAACGGATACTACCACCACTACATCGGCAGCCGGGTACTGGGAAACCGCCACTATCGTCCGGACTGCACCCGGCACAGACGTTGCACTGCCATCGAGCATCCTTCTCTAGAAGGACCCGAGCAGTCTTCAGTTAACTTATATAACACAAAATATGTGAGAGAAAAAAAAAACACGAATGAAAATAAATCGAAAATGAAGCACCATGGCATAAAGCTGAGCAGAAAAAAAAGGGTCGGGAAAACTTATTGCAAAACGCTAACCGGAGAATCGATGGGGAAATATTTCAGCGCCGCGGTTAAAAGACGTGCCCGACCGTTCCCCGGAGAAATGCTGTAGAGAGAAACAATAAAATTTAATGGTGGATAGATAACCCGGAGCACATTTGGTCTGGCCGGTTATTTCTGTGGCCACCTTAGCCCTAATGATATTAGCAGCAGGAGAGCGCGAATCGAGGAAAAACAAATGCACCGATGTATTCATTTTATTATTAAAATTCTGTGCTTTTTTTCGCTTGCTCTCACTCTCTCTTGCACTGCTTCCTGTCCACTACTGTGCCGTCTTGCATTGCGAGCAACTCTTTGTCGGTTAAAGTGCTGATAGTTGATAGAAGCTTTCATTTGGTGTAGTGCACGGAAGGGTGTAGCCCGTGGGTGAGCCTTTGTACATAGGTTGGGAACAGAAACTGAATTGAATAAATATGTACACGAAAATGCATGTTAAGGATGGAATGAATGAAGTTTTGCTTGGATTTTCAGCTTCGCCAGCTGCCGATCCCTACCGGCTGCCGCCTGCCAACCTCTGGCCGGGAGTGTAGTAATAACTGAGGTTGAAGCGGGCGGCTGCAACGTGGGTAGTAAATAAAAATGTATGTACACACAGTGCAGTGAGAAAATCATAGATTCAGCAAGATGTCGGTGCACAACTCGTGTTTCAAGTTTCTTCCTTAATTTGCTGTCTACGTTGCGTGGATGCTGTGGGTGGAACGAAAAGGATCTTGCTAGGGATGGTTAAGTGCGATGATATACCATTTACAGATTGTAAAGGAAAATTTTTCGAATAAAACACTTTGTTTTCTGTATTACAATTCAGGCGCTAAATAATCTTTTAATTCGTGTTTGCTTTTAGTCTCTGCATTAAAAACGATTTAGGGGTGGCTCAGTAGGTAAGGCGACAGCGACGCCGGTCTTAACTCAGCATGACTGGGGTTCCAATCTCAGTTGGACCGTTCCTCCGTAGTGAGCCCTGATTATCCAATTACGTGGTATCGATAAGTCTAGTGCAGAATTAGATGAGTGGCGTGGCCTAGAAGGTCATTAAGACGAAGAAGTAGAATACG
Source organism: Anopheles stephensi (assembly GCF_013141755.1). NCBI lineage: Eukaryota > Metazoa > Arthropoda > Insecta > Diptera > Culicidae > Anopheles > Anopheles stephensi. Next base: position 29,010,658 of record NC_050203.1, on the reverse strand, counting down.
ATTTTATGTTTAAAACTCTTGGACAGCTTTATTAAAAATGCTTTTTTCAAATGCTGGAATAAAGAAAGTTATGGCGGTGTTGGTTTCGGGTTCGCTATAGCCTAGATTAATCATTTCAGGTACTTTGGAAGTGTTGTTGTGTTGGTGGTGCTGGGGCTATTCTTGTTGCTGCTGCTGCTGATACCGCTTAAACTAGGATGCTGCTGCTGCTGCTGATGGTGAAGATGTTGCTGCGAATGATGCTGCTGTTGCGCGTGATGGTGATCAATGTTGGACGTCACCGTTGTTGTGCCCGATCCTGCCGCGGCTGCTGCGGAGGATGATGACGCTGACGCAGAGTTAAGATCGTACGGGCGCCCGTACGTGGAAGTGTACGGATTGTTGTTGGACCCCATCAACAGGTTGCCGAGGTGACTTTGCTGTTGCTGTTGAGCCGTCGCCAAATGATGTCCGTGCGCCTGCTGATGATTCGTTTGTTGGTGTTGCTGTTGTTGTTGATGTTGGTGTTGCTGGTGTTGGTGTTGTAGTTGTTGGTGCTGCTGCTGCTGTTGCTGCTGTTGCTGCTGTTGCTGCTGTTGCTGCTGTTGGTGTTGTTGCTGTTGTTGCGAGTGGGCAGGCGATGGATGCGTGTGCACATTGCTTAGATGATGGCCCTGCTGGGACGGTGGCATATGTGCCGGTGCTGGTGGCAACGACGAGGACATGCTACCGCCAGCCGTATCGCCCGGATGGTTCAGGTACGGATTGTACTGGTTGTGGTGAGCGGTCCAGGGCGACTGATGGGAGTTCAGCTGCATCGGTGCTGACGACGGTGGTACGATCGCTGTTCCCTGTGCCGTGCTTGCAGTTTGACTGCTGCCACCGGTGCCGGTCAAGTTCTGTGCCTGGCCGACCGGCCCAACCGACGCTGTGGAGGGGGGTTGTGTTGTGTGCGAGTGAACCGGCGATTCGGGCGGCAGGATCACACCAGCGGCAGCAGCCGCCTGTTGCGGAGTTATAATGGGAGGAGCCAGCTTAATAGCGTTACCACTGTTGTTACTGTTGCTGATGACATTTCCGGCCGTTGCGGAAGCACCCGAGCTCGGCGGAGGCTTGGGCGACATCGGTTGGAACGGTGACAGTTGGCCTCCCTGGGAGGAGTACGGTGAGTTCGGGTCTTGCTGTGAGTAGGGCGAACTTTGGTTTGATTGTGAAAACGGTGAGTTTGGGCTTTGGTGCAGCGGTGTATTTGGTTTGGACTGGAGCTTCGGTTGACCGGCAGCGGCCACCGTGTTCGTGGTACCACCACCACCGGACGGAGACGTGGATGCCGATTGCGGGGTCTGATTGCTGCTGGCGTGATAAGGCGATTGACCCTGGGCGGGGTTGTACGGCGAGTGACCGCTGGCATTGGCACCCGCCGGAGCGGTTTGACCGGTCGGTGCCGCCGGACTGTGGGGAATGGCAGCCGGTGCATTGTACGGCGAGAGCGGACCGCCCGAAGACGCCGGTGATGGGTGGCCGTAGGGAGAGGAAGACGCCGGCGTTTGCTGCTGATAGCAGGACGGGCTGTTGGGTTGCTGTTGGTAGGGCGACGAGGCTGGGTTGTGGTAGGGAGAGTTGGGATTTGTACTGGGACTCATCGACGAGTTGTAGTCCGATTCCTGCGACGCCGGTTGTTTGTACTGGTCGTAGAAATCGACGGGTGATTTAAGCTCCTTTCCGTAGCCCTTGAACGTGTCCGCTACAATGCTGCCGGATGCGGGATTGTTGCTGGAATTGGTGGACCCGATGGCGGAAGCAGCCGACGGCCCGTAGGATGAGTAGCTACCGTACACGGTGGAGTTACTGCCCATGTTTGTATTGCTCGAACCGTTCCCGCCGGCTGTCGTATTGTTCGAGGAAGCGTTAGCAGCATTCGATGTGTAGAGATGCTGCGAGTACTGCGGGTACGGCGATGGAAGGTCCCGCGGGCTACAGCTCTTCTCCGGGCTGCTCTTCTGCGTGGTATCCTGATAGAAACCGACCTTGATCGCACCGTTCAGCGGATGGTACGGACTCTTCTGCGTTTCGTCCAGCTTTGGAGACGTCATGATCGGTGAGGCACCGATCGGGCTTGGGTACGGGGCAGGGTACGGGCCCAGCCGCTCATCGATCCCAATGCGAGGACTGTCCGGGTCCTGACTGTAGGACGAGCGTTCGCTTACCGTGCTGCCCGTGCTGGCCTTTCGCTGCCGAGGAACCGTCGGCAGTGTTGGGAAGCTAGGACTTTCGAGACTTCCGGGCATGGTCGGAAGCATACCAATCCCAGACGACGATTCGTTCGAGGACGATTGGGTGGAGGTGTTGTGCTCGTTGAGCTTACCCTTATCGTTTGCCGCCGCCGGTGAACCTTTGCCCGGATGTTCGTCCGTGTCATCGTTTTTCTTCGGCTTTTTGGGCGCACCGAACGCTTTTATCCAGGCGTTAAGGTTAGGCGTCCCGGACGATTTGCTATCCTTGCCCTTGGTGGTAGTAGTGTTGAGCGAATCCTTGCCGCCAGCTTCTTCCTTGCCCGTTTTTCCATCCTCAAGCGAGGGGGGTTTCTCCACGACGGTTGAAGCGGACGAGCTCTTAGTTTCGCCGGAAGCGGGATCACCACTAGCCTCAGGTTTCTCGCTTGTCGATGTTGAGCTGCTGCCGGAAGCTTCATCCTTCTTCGAACCCGATTTCGCTCCATCCCGACTCCCGATTGGCGAACTGCCCCCAACATTCACCAGCGAGCTTATGAGAGGCTTCACAGCACCGCTACCGATCGAAACCAGCATCGGATCATCCTCATCGCCTCCATCGTCCTTCTTACCCTCCGCATTGTCCTCCTCGTCATCGGCAAAGTTGTGCTGCTGCACGATTCCAAACCCTTCCGTGTTGAGGACCGTGCCGAGGCTTAGCTTCGGTTTCGATTCATCCGTTTTCACAATCAACGAATTCTTCACCTCCTTTACCTTGCCGAGCAGTGCGTTGCCACCGGCACCACCGCTGCCACCCGCTCCACCGCTAGCAGCACCACCACCACCGCCACCGCCACCGAGCGGGAACAGTTCATCCGGTTTGTTGAGATTCTGAATCGTACCGATGAGGTTGCCTTTGGTTTTGCCCGGCTGCAATCGATCGATCGTCGTTCGGTGGTGATGCTGAAGCTCACGCTTGCGTCCACCGGTGCCGAGTTGGGAGAGCTTCTCTTTTAAGGATTTTCGCTTCGGTTCTTTGGGTTCCTTTTTCTGGGAGTGCGGCGGAATTATTGGCGGTGGACCTAGGATGGTGTGAGCTTTGCTCGGAACGGCAGAAGATGATGAACCGGCTGCTGGCCCACTCGATCCTCCAACGGTGCTGCTGCTGTTCGTAGTGTCCTTCAAAGCGCCAGCAACGGTGGCTGGCTCAGACGTTCCCGCCGACTCACTTTTAGCAGCAGCAGCGGTAGTGCCATCTTTCGATGGCACCTTTGTACCGGACGGCTTGCCAGGATCCTTTGCGGCTGCTCTGGGTGAAAATGCTTTCGGAGGAGCTGCCATCGTTGCTAGGCCTGGGCTGGCACCACGTACCGGCCCCGTGGCAGCGGTTTCATTGGCTGCGGGCAGCTGCGAGAGCGGGATCGGTTTACGAAAATCGGCCGGTTCGATCTTTACCGGCACCGTGTCGAAATCGTCCATGATGTACCGCGACGGGGAATTGCTGGCCGAGCTGTACTCGGGAAAGCGGGGCGTATTTTCCAACCACTTGTTGATGTCTTTCAACGTTTGTTCGGTTTCTAGCTCGAGCTCCTCCATGTTGGCACCGGCCGTGGCCGACGTTGCTGCTGTCGGCGGTTTCGAGTGCTGCTTGCTGGATGCAGATGGCGCGTTCGATTTCGCGTTCGACTTCGACTGCTGGCCTACAGCACTCGCCGATTTCTTTCCCGCCTTCCCGGATGTGTTTCCACCAGCAGCAGCGGCGCCGGATGATTTCGACGAGTGGTGGTTCTTATCCGCCTTTGCGTCCGACGTAAGGCTGTCATCCACAAAGTCGTACTCGTTACTTCGATCGATCGTTTTCGAGCTGTCGGCAGCCGGCGGGCGGGCGTGTTTCTTATCAGCCGGTTTGGCCCACACTCCTCCCCCCGACTCGCCGCTACTCGCCGTCTTGTCCCGACTTTTCTTCCCTTTGGTGGGTTTGCTCTCACTGGAGGAAGGCTTATCGTCGCCTTTCTTCTGCTGCGGCTGCTTGTTTCCGCTGCCGGCTGGCAAGGCACTTGCACCGAGACCGGCATTTTCGTCCACCACATCGCGCTGCTTTTGACCACGGTTACTGTTACCCTTGGACGATTTACCTTTCTTCCCGCCCGCAACAGTAGCGGCTCCCGCGGTCCCGCCATCTTTCCCCTTAGCTTTGGTCTTTTTAGCCATTGCTTTACTGGCGGCCGCGGCTGCTGCTGCTGCCGCCGCCCGATTGCGGCGTTCCTTGATGAGATCAAACTTATCCTTTATGTCGGGTGTGATGGACCGGCTGGTGTCCGCGAAGAAACCGTCCGTTCGCTTGTCTGGCGAAGCATTTCGAGCACCAGCATCATCCATCACGGTCCTCCTCCTCCCCACTGTCGCGCATCGAACGATCGTCGGAATAGTACGATCTGGCCGGGCTTGGCGAGCGTGACACCGATCGCTGTGCTGCGGCGTGCCGTGCATCTTTCGCTTGCCGCTGCTTTACGGCTTTGGAGGCACTTTTTTCCAACATCGCTCAGGTCGTCCATCTCGCGATCGAAATCACGACCGCACGATCGTCTTCTCCTCACCGATGCTTGAAATTGTTTCCTGCTGCTCATCGCCGCCTTAGCAGCACGGTGATCGTTCCCGCTCGAAGCTTTTGACCTTTCTCTACCCTTATCCAACTTTATCGCGTTTGTGCGATTTGTTGTCCAGCTTCTTGTCCTTGCCACCCTTCGCCTTACCACTTTTGCTCCACTCTTCTTCTGTTTGCTGACATTTTTCTTGCCCGCTTTGCTCTTCCTGCTCTTCGATTTATCGGATGAGCTTTTGGTTGGCGATTCTCGTCGGAACTGTCCTCGATATCCTCGAGTTCGCTCCCGTCGGACGCATCGTTCCGTTCGCCGTTGGTGTGGTGGACACTCGGTGGTGGTGGCGGATCTCCCGGCAAAGCTTCACACTCAGATTCTTCCTCCACTGGCGCTGGTGCCGCTCGTTGTTTACCGCTTCCCACCGCCGCCTTCTTCTTTTGCCGCCCTTTGCCACCGCTCTTTGCCGAGGCAGAAAGGACGACGCCTGACTTTTTGTCTTTTTCTCCAACTTTGCCACGGCAATGCAGCAGTACGCCCCCGCCGCCAACCTTTCCGCCATTCCCCTTCCGGTGCTGTTTCTGATGATGGTCCTCGTCGGTGCCATTTTTCTCCCTCTCCTTTTTGGACCCTGCCTTACCAGGCGTCGTGTGACGATCGCCCTCGTCACCATCGGAGGACAGATCGCGTGCGTTATCCTTCTTCTTTGGGCTTAACGATGCCGATCGCTGAGGTGAGCGATGTTTAGTGAGCGGCGCTGCTGAATCCTCGCCCACCGTTGGACTGGGCGATCGGGAAAGCGATCCGAGCCCACGTGCGGGGGAAAAGTGGTTCCCGCCGCACGTCCTTCCCTCCCTTGAAGGGGCATCCCCCTTTCGGTGCTTTGTTCGCTTTCTTTTCCTCCTTCTTCACCTTTGCACTGTTTTTCTTCTTTTCCTTTTCCTGCAACGCTTTCACCGCTGCCTTCTTCTTACTTTCGTACACTGGGAAATCTTCTTCCTCTTGCGGTTCTTTTTTCACCTCTTCCCCACCGGCGGTTCCCTGTTGCGTTCCCACCCCACCAACCACCACCGGTTCGTTCGAATCGGTCCGCTGATCCTTTCTGTACCGTTTCCGCTCCGGTTCACTCCACCCTTGCTCGTCCTCACTGTTAACGTCCATCGCATCGCCTTCCGGCACGTCCACATCACTGCTGTTGCTGTTGTAATCACCACCGGCTTCGACTTTTGCCTTTTGCTTTTCACTTTATCAGTTTTCTCCCTTTCCTTGCGTTTGCGTTTAACCGCTTTGTTCACTCGCGACGCACCCTTACCCTTTTCCGGCGGTTCCGGATCGGGTTCCAGCTCCGAGCCCACTTCTTCCGGTGGTGGTTTGTTTGCTTTATGCTTTCGCGACCCACCGGACCCGGTGGTGGTGGCGGCGTATTATGCTTCCCCTCTCACCCGACGACACATTTTTTCCACCCTTCCTTTCCACGGCCGCACCACCTTCACCGACTTTGCTTTCGATTCTTTGCCCCCCCGCGGCGGTTTGTCGTGGAGGCGGTCCCCCGGCTAGGAAGGGTCGGCACTAATATCTGGAGTGGGATCGCTGGTGCTGGTGGTGTTAGACTTGCACTTACACTACTGTTCCTGTTGCCACCACTGGCGGAACTACTTGTTTGCACTTTTCTTGGACTTTTTCTTTCGCGCCACCCTCCTTGCCCGTGCTCCTCTGCCGTGCTGCTGCTGCTGCTGCTGGTTATGGTTTTTACCATTGACTGCGTCGGATGACGAGGAGGAGAGGAGGACGAAGCGATGGGTTTGCTGTGCTCCTTTGAGGAAACCTTTTCTTTAAACGCAGCATTCGCCCGGCTAACGTCCGGGTACTCGTGGCTCATCATCAGTTCCTCGTCCGAGGAGTTTTCGTCGAAATATTTTTTCGCGCACGCTCGAACGCGATCTGCAAGTTGTTCACCATTTCCGTGTACTCTGCAATGGAATGGATTGGGTTGGGTGAATTTTATACACGGAAGACAACCATTCAATTCCGTAGTAGCCTTACCGTTTGCCTGTCCATGTACAGCCGACAGTTGTTGACGATCAGCTTGAAATCGTTTTGAAAGTCACCGACATCATGTACTCGCCGTTGTCCTAGCTTTTCTTCCATCTTTTGCAAATCCATCGGTCTGCGGTGATACAATAAGCGTGGAAAGATAAATCACATTAAATCATCATGTGTCGTTTCTAGATTTAGCAGGCCAAGAAAACAAGTGTCCAAATATTTAAAAAAAGATAGTTAAAAAGGAGAAACCGTGGGGGATGAATTTACACACTTCAATTAGGCCGTTTGCGTTTCGTTTTAATATAGGACACTCGTTCCAGACCGGCAGCTCTATCCGGTTGGGCGGCACTGTTACCTTCGTATGATCGAGTAGTACTTCGGCGCAATGTCCTCATCGACCGGGTCCATGAACGGCCATGCGTCGTCGTGGTTCTTGATGCTTTCCAGCACCTTGTGCATACCGATCGCAGCACCTCATCGGTTTCGGTAAAGCTAAGAGACGATGAGACGAAAGTTGAGGAACAGCTGGTTTGCTACCGTAGCTGGAACTAGTGGTGTAGGTTGCGGCGGCAGCATTTGTTATACTGTTTTTTGGCAACATTCCCGCGCGCGCGCGCGCATTTGTGCGTGTGTTCACAAGGGGATATTTACAGGACGATTAGCGGTGTGTGCGAACAAAGTACCAACGCCGTGTTGTATTGTATTGATGGTAGTAATATGGTTGCCCCGGTGATGGTATTAGCAAGTCCGGAGGATTGAACGGGATTAATGCATATACACACACACAAACACATACACACGACAAGATACCGACGAGCGGGTCACGGATCGCAGTGGTTGCGTGAGGTGAAGATTATGTACAAGAAGAGGCGTGCACAGGATGATGATGAGAATGGTGAGACGGGTTGTGTGAGTTGTGTGTGTGACAGTGACAGACATGGTAGATACGAGAGGGAAAGAGAAAAGGAGACAATCGATACAATTACAATGGGGTTTTTTTTTAGATGTACACACATTGGTCGTGATTGATACGTTCTCACCGGCTAAAGGGTACGCGTGCAGGGTTTGCTAGCTCGAATTACTTTACAAATTCCAATCTTCTCTTAAACACCCTCAATGATCAAACGAAAGGGTGCAATACAATAATTTAAATGTTGGCGAAAGGTGTAGTACCGCTTCCGAAGCAATTTAAAAACGATAATACTTTTCCAAGCATGTAATAGCCCTTTGCTTTGCATATAAGTCCTACGGATTTGTCTTTGTACCGGATTGGCAAAAAGGACATTTGAAAACCCCTGCAATGGAAGCGGTACTTGAGCCCCTCGCCAACGATATTCTAGGTTATTTACAAAATGCAGTCGCGTTCATGAACGGTGGTTTTAATTTTCTATCGTGCAGGAATAAAGAAAGAACTAAAAAGATAATACGTGTTTTAACCTAATACCTTAATAAGCTTTTAACAATACATAACCCCTTCCCGGTCCACACACACAAGCACGCAATCGATACTTACACAGTGGTAGCTTTTCCCTTCTTTTTCCGGCCCTGGTTTGTGCCCGGTGGTGGTGCAGCTTCACCTCCCTTACCACCATTGCCGTCGCCGCCGCCGCCGCGCCGCCGTGCCTTCGCCGGTGCCTCGCTGAACGGCAGTATGACGGGCCCCGGGTAACGGACGAGAGGGAGTTGTTCGTTTGGCGCCCGGGTAGCTTCGTCGCGGTCGGTGCCATGTTGTGGTTGGCGCGTAGCAATTTCTCCACCTCACCACTCACCACCCGTTGTTGACGTGCTTTGCGTACCGCTTTGTTTACCGCCGGCTGCTGTTGACGCAACACGCTTTAGTGGCGGACGGTTCCGACGGTTCCACAGCCACCAGCTGCTGCTGCTGCTTGCCGGTCGCGGTACTGTCCGTATTGCCACTGTTGATGTTGTTCTCCGCCTCGATATCGCTGAAGCTGTGGACACTTTCGCTGTCCTCCCGGTGGCGGACAATGTAGTACGAATCGCTGTAGATCGCCGGCCGCCGGCTAATGTCGCACTGGCCGTCGCTATCTTCCGAGCCGCTGGCGAGACCGGGCGATTCGCCGGAACTTGATCGGGACGGTGTGGAGGACGTCCGGTCGTCGGTACGGTGCTGCAGCAACGGTGCGTGGTGCCGCGCCTCGTGGCTTGCTTCCCACAGCGAACCTACTGATGGAGAAGTGGAACCTCTCGAGTAGTGGTAGGGCTGCGATAAGGGTAGTAGTAGGGGCTATTTGCTTTGCTACGGAATGCGTTTCTTTTGGCTGAAAAATAAAATCACGCGTGAGAAGGATGATGCCTCGTCTGGGGTGCTAGCGTAGGGCGACGAAACTATACTTGGACGGAGCTCGATCGAGATCTGTGGAAAGAAGAGACCGGGCAAGAGAAAAGGGTGTAAGGAAAACATATCATCAATACGAACGTGTTTCAGCAGAACAGGAAAAGAGTAACGAAATTATGTTTAAAAGTTTCATTAGCTTCCCTATTAACAGTGCACGGCGGAAATGTTATTGGCGCAGTTACTGCAGTATAAGCCCTTATGTTTGCCCTTATTTAGCAAGTTGACAGCGGCCGGTGGCTGATTTCCAAAATTATCAAACCATAGGAAAGGATGGGTTTTTATCGTTCTGTGTGTGTGTGTTAATAAGTTGTAAATAATGAAACTTTTGGAATGGTTAACAGGAAGAAATGAAACGAGAAAAACATAATGGAAGGGGTGGGAATGAAAAACAACATGCATACATACATTACAAGCAAGGAAGCACAACAAAACTAAAGAAGAAGCATGACACAGCTCTATTCTTCAATCACAAACATGGTTCACGCTGGTCACGCGCAGCCTGCGCTCACAGCTGTCGACGACGATGAATTTGGGTGGTCGGTCTGGCTTTGCTTTTGCCTTTTTGCGTTCCGAACTAGATCGCCGTGATGCCGATTTTGTGTTTTCTTTTTTTTTTTTGGATCCTTTTTTGCCTTGAAGCCGGAAACGTTTCCGCCTACATCGACAACGTTAGTGCAGTCCGGTGGTGGTTTTAGCCTAGCATCACACACACACACACACTCACGGGGAAACAGTTCGAGATGGTTTTGAAACAACAACAAAAACGGTCCCGTGTGAGCGTGTGTGCTCTCATGTGTCTAGGACAATGCTGCCATCGCCGCACACACTTGGTTGGACATTTGATTGTTTTTTTTTGTTCTTCTGTAACGTCTTTAAGTAGCTTTGTGGGGGGGGGGGAGGGGCGGTTCAGGTGTGTTTCACCGCGCTCGTTTGGGCCCGGTAGTTTCTAAGCCCGTGGTGTTTCTAAAGAGAGCTAGAATTGTTTCGCTTCTAACCGTCGTTCGGCGCGTTTTTGCACGTGCTTCTGACAGCAGTTGGGCTCTTTCGGGTGCCGGCACCACCTCCGCAAGGTTCTGCCGTTCGCGGGTGATCTGCTCCTCCGCCTGTTTTTGTAGCTGCTGCTGCTGCTGTTGTTGCTCCTGCAGGCGAAGGTTTTTCCCTTCCTGCAAAAGTTTGATGCGTGTCGATCTGGGCCGCTCGAAAAGTCTGTCAATTAGTGAATTGAATAGATAAATAAATTTTTGCAATGCTTTCAAAATTCGATTTGAGTTCCCGCGCCATTTTACCTATTGCGGCGCTCTCGCTCCTTGTCGCGAAATAGCTTCGGAATGTACGGTAGAAAGTTTTCCACCAGCAGATCGTGCAGGTTGCGCTCCTTCGCGTTCCCGGACTGGTCGAGCTTGTTCGCTAGGTTGCGCCAATCCTCCTCGGTGAAGCAAATCACCTGCCAGACGGATGATTTGGCGGACTTGGATTTACCGCCACCACTAACGTAATCTTCGCGGTATAAGCGTGTGCCAAAAAAATGCCAGTAAGAAGATCCGTTACGATCGTAGCTAAACAGGGATAAGGAGAGAGAGAGAGTAAAACATTAGCGATCGGTTGTAAAAGGGAAGGCATTAACACTTACCCGATCGGTTCCAGCCGTAGACTGTCCGCCTCGTAGTTGGCAAAGGTGGTGCAGACGTCTTCGGAATCGAGGCGAAAATCGCACAGATACTTCAAGATCAGGATCTTGGTGCGCAGCGGTAACTTTTCAAAGTCCGTATCGCTGTTGAACGGGTTATCCACATTATATTCCTGTTTTGGTGATTGAAACAAGTGCTTGATTAGAATGATTTTCGACCCCGATCGATGTGCTCGTACCTATAATGTCGCACGTACCTGACATTTTTGACGGAACAGACGCCTCAGGAACATCTGATAGTTGCTGGAGCTGATGTGTGAACCTATCTGTGCAAGCGCGTCACAGCCCTTCAACAGTGCAACGATCAGTTCCGGCAGCAGGCGCGCGGAATATACTTTCAGATCTACTTCACCCTCGGCATCGGCATCTGTGAGAAGGGCCTCTTCAAGATCCTATTTTTAGGGAGCGAGAGAGAGAGAGAGAGAGGGAAAGCGGAATTAGTAATGATGGCTGCCGATCTGCTGCGTTCCGCGGCGTGCTATGCTTCTCTTACCTCAATGTCAAACTTAGGCAGCTGGAAGGTGGTACTAAACAGCGAACAAAAGTGCGCAATGCAGGGCACCTCCCACCATGATTGAATATCTATAAAATTCATGAATGATAGAAGAATTGGGGAAGCTTCCGTTAGCGTCCGCGAATGGTTCTTGCTTTGGTGACTATGTGGAAGGTATGGGGTTTGTTTGTTTTCCATTATTAGTTGCCGACGAGGGAGAGGTGGATGGATAATGTGCATTTTAGTATGATCAGATTGCCGAGCACACGGTTCGTTCGCAAGCCAAACGTAACATAAAAAAGGGTTAAAACAATAAAAAGAAAATCTGTTATGAGAATGTTCACATAAAACAAGCGATAATACAAGATACTACCCTTATTCAATTACTAGAGTAATAAGTGACAAACTACGTCCGATAAATTAAAACGATATTACATTCTAAATTAGAAAGAAAAAAAGTGGAAAGCAACAGCCATTACACTATTCCTACAGATTCATCAGTGAGCTTAAACGATACTCTTCTTCGTCAAGTGTAGAAAGTTGGCCCGCCTTTTTCCTTGCCCATTTAGCACAAACGAGAAGGATAAAATACGGGCGCGTCTCCAATGATGCAAATGAAGCCGCGGCCAGACCGGCCAGTGAAAAAGTGAGTCGCGCCACCGCTGGCGCAGCGAAAAACCACAGAATGGAAGAACAGGCGGTGTAATTATGAGCGTTTGCAGCAAGCGCACCGGGAAACCTGCTTTTGGCGCTCAATGCCAAGGGCAAAAAGCAGGGATTCAACGGATGAATGATGGAAGCAGGAATTCGCTTACCCGCTAGTGTGAGTGTGTTAGTGTAAGTGTGCAAGCAAAGGAGACGAATGTGGACAGAAGTTTAATGTTAAGAGCTGCTATGAAACAGCCTACTACACCACAAGGGAGTACTGATTAGTAAAGAACATTCCCAAAGCCTACTGCTCTGCCGGTTTCCAACTTACCAATTAAGCCGATAAAAGTGGTAAACATGCCCTTCGACTCTGAAGCACGGCCAGGGTTCCGATCCGGTCCGGGAAGACCAATACTTGCTTCTGCCGTGTCCTGCCGGTCGCGCGTGTTAGTTTCCACACCGGGAAAAGGGAAGAAAAGAAAAGCGCTCAAATCAAATTATGAACTTTCACGAACTGGTAACTCTACGCCGTTGTGCCACGTCGTGTATTGCACCACACACTATGTGACCGGCCGTCCCTCTCCGTTCATTCAAACGGTATTTTGATCATTTCTGTGCTCGTGAAATATGCCGCCCATGTGTCGTCCCGTTTGTTGTTGTTTCGTGATGGTGTGCCGTTTGTCCCGGCGGTTCACAAATCACCACCGTTTTTCCAGTGTGTTATGTGAAAATGCAGTCGGCATGGGGAGTTCTAGTGCAAAAAGGTTGCCTGCATATGTTAACATACCCATACACTACTGGCTGCTTCGCGATAAGGATAAATAAAGACGGAACCGAAAGGCGAAATCGTATCGAACAAAGAGCGTACCCACCAGATGGTGGTGAAGCATAGGAATAGGAGAAACGTCAATGTTTTAAGAGGCCCGCAGAAGAGAAAGATGTTGTTTCTCCTGTCTGCCACACAGCCAATCCCCGTGCCGCGATTCCGGAAGTTTGTTTGCTCGTAGTATGCTTCCGGTGCAACGGTGGTAGCAACGCTATTTGCGAGACGGATTGATTGGTCGTCGCCGCAGCACACCACCAAAGGAACCCTTCTGTCTACTCCTGTTCTTTTGCACGAGATTCACGGCAGTTCGGCGTTTTTTTTCCCGTTTCTATGTTCTCTCATGGTGTGAGTGTGTGTGTGTTTTCCAAACTATTTATGATTGGTTTTCTTCGATACTTCTTGGGGGGACATCGAAGGCACACAGTGCGGCAGCAGGAGTAACGCGGCTGCACGCTCTTCTCACTGTGAAGTCAGCATAGTTTCACACCATCACAGCCGTTGCCAGCCAGCCAGCAAGCCGAACACGCGGGGCGTACATAATCGCGCACGGTCTAAACAACATAACACACAGCGAAACTGGTGGTGCTGGCCAGCAGCAGCAGCAGCATTGTATTTCGCTCATTTGCTCGTCGTTTGGGCGCCTTCTCGCCTTCACTGCTGCTGCTCTCTCGCTCTCTCGCGCTTTCCCTTCTCTCTCTCGCTCTCGCTCTTCCGCTCCGTTTGCCGTTCTTGGTTTTCTGTGGTTGCGTTGGTGTACGTCGTGTACGTATGCATCCCTTTCGGTATACGGCGAGTAGCGGAAACTCCACACGGGGGCAGCAAAAAATAAACTACGACGTTCGTACCCGCGTACTGTGAAGCAGCGAGCATTTTGAAAGATCCGCTATTTGGCGTTTTTTTTCCGCTCTTCTGTGTGTGCATCTACCACTGCATGCTTCTTCCTCGAATTCACACAATTTCGGGCACGGCCACGGGCTACGCGTGGCCACTTTATAGCACACCGAACCACTAACCGGACCAACGCAACGACCGTCTTTCCCGCAACATCCGGAACGAAACGGGAAGAGGATCGATAACTTCGAATGCCCACTTCCAAAGACACGGTCACGCGCGAGGTAATGGGTGCGATTTTCCGGCCCCGAACACGCTTTTTTTTAACACTTTGCTCACCGAAAGAAGAAAAACACGCTCGCTGGCGGCCTGTGTGCCCGGAATACGGAATACGCGATTGTCGCGAAGAAAATTCCTGCGCTCGCGTTGGCAATCGCGGAGCCGCCTCCTATCACACAACACACCACACACGAAACTCTACACTCACATCAACAACAGAAGGGGCAGCGCGCAACACAAACGGCGATAGGCCCCACCTCCCCTCTGCCCACCACACCAGAAGAGGTTTAGGGGCAGGGCGCGGGTGAACGGGATGGACACCAATCACGGGCACGGGGACGCGCAGAGCCGAGCACAAGCAAGCAGTTTGAAAAGCAGAGAGAAGGAAGGAAAAAAAAAACGTCACAAATCTTTGCCAGCCAGCTTTCTTCCCGTGCCTTTCGGTTGGTGCAGCAGCGCAGAGCAAACAAACGGGACACGGCAGGCAGGCAAACGCACAACACGGAGGCCCCGTACGCCGAAATTTTCCTCCACCAGCTGCAACTGCAATCGATCGTTCGATACGCACCCAGAACGGACACAAATATACGCAGTGATAACGCACCTTCCGTCGCGACCAGCTTGAGTTAAAAAAATGCTCTTTTCAGTGACGATGAAAAATGGTTGCCTCTTTGGTGTTAGAGCGGAGCAGTCGTTCTCACTTTCGTTCCGAGCGCCGACGGGAATGGTTTCGATCCGGGCTGAGCTGTCAAAATTGGATGTAACGAAAATGATTAAAAAATCTTGTTTTTAGTGTGCGGTACTTGCGTTTGATTATTTGAAAAGAGCAGATTTTGCTTGATTTTACAAACGACAGGCTAAAGAATAGAAAATGGAAAAGTAAATACTTTGTTGGTCGATTAAAACGCGAAGGAAACCGAGCGAGAATGCGTTCCGGAGAGTGTCGTTGCCCATCACTAGCGTGCAAATACAGCATTGCATAGGCGGAGTTGATGGTGTGCGTGGCGTGTTGTGGCGCGTACGGCGATAGTGTGCGTGGAATTTAAAAATCGAACTGTCATAACAAATTTGGCGCTAAATGAATTGTGAATAAATTTCGATGTAGTTCGATGATAATATGGACATGTAAATCATTTGTAAGGCACTAGAAAAATTGCAAGTTATGTCCCAGTAATAATGTGTTGATAATGATTTAAAACATTAAACATTGATGGTGAACAGTTGGATAATACGAAAGCATGTTTGAGGGGTAGGAATGTCGTCTAGCCAGAACCGGAACGGTTTAAAAATTGAACGAAAATAACGGTTGGTCGACCATTCAGCAGAACAGCCTGTACGAATTGTAGTGGGCTGATAAATTTGATGTGAACACACAAAATACTTTTATTTTTTGTTTATTTTGGGTGTTTGTATGGACTTATTAAATTTAAATAACTAAGTAAAAAACAAACAAAAAAACAATTCAAAACCTCAACTTGATTTTCGAAGTAGAGAATCAAAACGAATTTTAAAGTCGGTTTTTTAATTGCGACCTGATACGGCGATTTCTTTTCTATGGGATGCGTATTATAAGATAAACAAGTTAAACGACACGTGCTCAGGTCCAATTACATAAGCTTAACCACCACCTTGCTGATTAGCTCGGGAATTCCAAAATACTCATGATCTCTGTATGACTCTCTCTCTTTTTTCTATATCTATGGTTAGTCAATGTTGGTTCAGCATTTGTGAAGAGCAATGTGCATGCGTTATACAGTCAATTTGAATAACAAATGCATATTTACGGAAACATCCGGCGATACGGAGACTCAAGCAAATGTATTCAGGTATCATTTGCTAGCAATGAGCTTACAGTTGCATCTACATAGTACTATTTACAAAGCAGCGTTTAGAATTATGCAAACAAAAAGGGTATGTTTGCTGCAGGTGGTGATATAGTTTGTGAATGAGTTTATTTTGCTTCTTAATGCAGTAAACAGAACAGTAACATCTTGTTGAGTTGCAAGAAGTTCTAGGTCATGATAATTACTTGCAGCAGTTAATTAAGTAAAAAAAATGGGGATTTATTAAAGCTTGTAGCATTTAAAATTACGTTTAAGCATTCTTTCACCTTTATTTCTAAGCTAAAAAACATTAAAAATCCTGAAGAATTTGAACTGTCGATGAACCAATGTGTAACGCCTAAATGTATGCAATTGAAATACATATTTAAATAATCGAAAAAAACCGCTAACCAACAGCGGAATATTTTACAGCCGTGGTTTTCAAATGTGATATTAGTTTAACCTTAAAGAATATCAAACTGAAAAGAATCAAACTATTTTTTTAAAGTACAAGTGCAATTCTGAATAATAAACAAGAGCTGTGTCTCATTCTTAGACACGTTTTAGCTTAAAAAAACATGCAGAAACCATCAACGCGGTATTAGATATGGTTTTGCAAGATAACAAAGTCAATGTCCGGTTACATTGCAGGGATCATACCACCCCCGTCCCTGTCGATCCTGTCGCCAAAAACCGGTTCGGAATTGTTTTGTCCTGTGAAAAGTTTCGTTATTTTCTGCTGTCTGCAGCTTACCGTCACATGCCATGGCCGTTCGCGTGTGTGCCCTTCGTCACGTCAGCAGCAGCAGCAGCAGAATGATATTGTAGCAGATAAAACAACAATCCTCGAAGCACTTGTCGGAAATTGGACTCGTTTCGCTTTTCCGATAGTTTTGTCCGCAAAACTGTTTACGAGAGCATCTTACCGAGAGCGCACCGGATCTTTCCCGGGCCAAACCGGAAACAAATAGTAGCAAACAAATAATAATAAATAGTAAACTTAGAGTTTACTGCTTCCGCTTGATCGCGATTATTTTGAGCTGTGCGTTGGTTTTTTTCTTCTCTTCTCGCTTGTCTGTTTGTTTGCTTGCTGGCTGCTCCCGCTGCAATGCACTCGTGTGCGTGCATGTGTGCTTCTCCCACCGAGGTATGATGATTGGATTGGAACGAGCGTCCCGTACCGAAGCTGCATACCAAGGACAGTCCAGCACAGGACAGGATCCGCCCGAACGAAAGCATCCGGCCATCGAACACTATGGCGTACACTCGAGAATGAATATCTTACAATCAATTCTGACCACTGCGTGTGTGTGTGTGTTGACCAAAGTCACCAACCAAAACGTGTAGGGTTTCCCGGGGTTGGCCAGCTATCCGAACGTAGCCAACGCGTCGAAATAAACATTGAGCGTATCCTAAAGTGGTCGATGCAACACACTTTCCGATTTCCGATGGGGATACCGCTTTAGTGCTTCAGCCACCACCCCACACGTGACGATTATTTACGCTTGTTTTTGTTGTCCCTCCTCGGTGGCCGTGGTGGATTTTATTTAGCTTTCTTTTTTTATATTATTTGTGCAGCAGCTGCATCGGAACTGCATACTGTGGGTGAGCTTTTAAAAAATCAAAACTAGGGGCAAAGAGAGAAAGAGAAGCTCCACACACCGGTGGACACATTCCAGCACATTCCAACAAACAACGTCGAAGCATGTGAAGCGAGCCCACAAGGCTGCAAGCACTTCCGGGTTTGCAAGCCACGGGGATGTATGCAGTGCATATGGTTTGCAATATGCATCGCCGTTATTTATGGGCAAAACCCCCAAAACGTTCCGACCATCCGTAGTCGGAATCATTCGAAAGTGCATTTCGCAGTGGGCTTTTTTCGACCCAAAGAGCTTTACGGTTAGGTTCTGGTTTAGACGGTACACTAGCACACTGCAGTAGAGGGGAGGGAAGTGATGTTAGTCGGGGTGGACGGATCGTAAGGCATTTGACTTGTGTCTCGTGTTCCTGTTTGGAATGTTGCTTAAAAAATAAATAAAATAAAACGGGACCAGGTAGCACGTTAAGCCTATCTAAGGAAAATTTAAAAGAAATATTTGTGTGATTTGTAAAAGACGGAGTATTGTTTAAATTATTTTTTTTTTAAATATGTATCAGCAGTGGAGTAATAATTTATTTTGAAACATTAAATCGAGAGTCTTTCGCTTCGTACGCAGGACTGACCTAGCTAGCTGAGGCTAAACCAAGCCAAGGATACCAGAAATGGCTGGCCAAGAGCTTTCAAGCATGTGGTGTCGGAGTAGATTTAATCGGTAGATATATTTTGAGTCACAAAATGGCCCTTTAACAAGTCCCTTTTGTATGCTAAGATAAACTAAAAGGGGATTTTGATTCTGTATAATTCCATACTTAACTGCGTTGATTGCACGATTAGCAGCAATTGCCATAAGTAGATGGGATTTAAAGGATCAGTTTGTGGTTTACAGACAAATTATATAGATGGTTATATTATGCAGACTTATATTCTTAATTTCTCTTGAAATTCTAGATGCTTGGATAAGACCAATCTACCCAGGTATGGTTCCTCATTCTATCATTTCTTGACATAAATAGCCGTTGCAGGATAGTTCGTCATAGGCTTCGAAATAATTCAGATTGAAGGGATGATGAGTTTGGTGCTCGCCCAGGTCACACACAACGAGATCGTCAAGCCAGACCTCAGGTGTTCAGGGTTCGTACCAACCCGCGGGAAGCGGTGGGTCAAGGACCAAGGTTTTTTGTAGCTGTTCTGTTCTTGGGGGTAAGGCCAACCTCTCAGAGGAACAAAATTTTGTCCTATAATAGGGTGCTTTTTTAAACGGCAAGTCAGGCCCAACGATGGCTGATTGCTGAAGCATAAGCCTGAAAAATAGCCAAAGCTGAGTGTGGAGACCCTGAAGTCTATTATCAACAGTAAGTCGCAGTCGACTTCGGAACAGTACATTCGAAAGACCTGTTCTAGCCTGTAATCATGAATGATATGAATAAAAATCAACCAGAAATGTTGATGTTAATCAAGGGACGGTATTTCGACCATAAATGGGTTGATTTCTTGATTTGATTTTCCTGTAGCTAGATAATATGTATAGTTACATATATGGGGGCTATGTGGCCGAGGCGATAGCGGCACACGGCAGGACCCGTGTGGTTGAATGTTTAAAATTGTTAAAGTGTTCAACCTAGCCTACGTTACCTTTTTTGAAGCTTTGCAACACATAAAACCCCAACCCAAAAGCATACAGCCGAATGATGTAACTGTGTCTTAAAATATGATCGCTTCACAGCACTAACACTTGGCTGTTTTCGGTTTTAAATTATTGATTAGCGGCTTCCGGTTACAATTCACACGTTTCCATCCCTATAACCAAACCAGTGCGGCTCGAACGTGGAAAGCACACCAACAAAAGCCATTTTAATAAACACATCGATTGAAACAATCGCATGCCGAACGTTCATCATGCTCTGTGTGTGTGTGTGTGCCTGTGTGGTGTTGGTGGTTGTTGCTTCCGCCATCGTTTCCGGAGGGCAAGCATATCCCAGGGAACCTTTACCGAAGGACCCAAGGGTAAAAATCTTTGATCGAATTCTGACCACGAATACCGATCCAAGGCGCGTCATGCGGTGGTGAAGATTGTGTACCGAGTCCTTCCCGAGTCCTTCATCGGGCGCGCGATATGGCCGTTGCATATTTCATGCAGCATCGACAGCAAAGGCCACGCGGGCGTAAGGCGCCCGATCGGCGCTCATCAGGACGATAAAAATAAATTGATCTCCGTTCGGCAATTTCGGAGCGAGCTCGAGCTCCGATGCTGCGTACTCACGCACACGTACCCGCCACCGAGTCCTTGAGTCCCGAGTCCTTGCGGGACGGTTAATGCAATGGATATCCGGGTCCGGTGGCACACCCGGGGTGGCATTGAGCATCCTAAGGAGGTGGGACATTTCGTGGCTAGGATTTCAAGAGCAACCTGATCGACCGAATGGTACGACGCTTGCATGGATCAAGGATGCACGGCTCAAATCAGCAGCAGCAGCACGGAAGGCAACGATTGTACCGACCCAGGCTAATGCGAGCTTGGAAGAAAGGGCTGAACCGGAGGTTGGCTCTTTGTGCGAAATGGATGATGGTGCTTTCTGAATCAAGATGCCTTTCCCTTTCACTGCCATCGTCACCCAGACCATCAATACTTCCCGGAGGCTCTCTCTCTCGACGACGACGACGAACGGTGGCTTTCTGTCAGCAAACGTTTCGATACGGTCGAAAGATCGACGAAAGGGACGATCGGACGGAGTGGTGGCTCGGCCCGGTTCGTGCTGATGGGAACACTGGCCACATGGGGCCCGCTAGAGGAAATATCCTCATCCACATAAAGATATACATACATACATATATATGCTTCTACACATTTTCAATTGATAGGGAAAGCTTTATTCTCGGTTTTCATAAAATCCTTCCGTCCGGGCTCCGGCTGCCACCCGGTTCGGTTGGCTGGGTACTTCGATGGCTTAACAAGCTCGCCCACAAGGGAGCTTTCTTGCTGGGCGGGTGGAGAACTTACCCGGCCACTTTGTACCACGCTCTTTGGTCACCTTTGGAGGAAAATCGCACAACGATACCCATGGATAACGGATGCCGATACGATGGCTTTGGCCCCTCTGGTTGTGTATTATCCTGTGGTGAGCGTGTGTGTGTGTGGCTGGGTGTTTGGACCTGCCACTGTTTGGCCTTGGTCTGATGTGTCTGATTCCTGACGATGTTCTTTCAGCTCTCGCAAGAACGAGTCCCGCCAACCGACCGACGGACTCGATCGGTATTATGTAGGATTACTGGAGTGTGGAATATAAATTTGCTGATTCGAAAGTTGCCAGCTGATATCGCGCTGCACGAGGAAGGTTTTCGCTTCTAGCTAGGAAAAACCTGCTCCTTGCCAGTTTCACTCAACACTTGATTTTCCTAATATTCACTTTGGATCGCTGCAAGCTGAAAGAGATGTGTTAAGGAACGAACGATACAGCCTGGCACTTTATTCGTCGATCGGTGCGACAGGGGTGCAGTCCGCGGCAAGGTGCAAAACGATTTTTGCATGCATAAATACACAATACACGTTGCGGTTCCACTGCATCGGGGACGGCGTTTGGTGAAGAAAGCCGACGGGACGGGAAAATAGTTGCCGCTGCTAAACACCGAGATTGGTTCGGGAGAAGAATCGATCAGTGGGAAATATTTTGATCAAGCTACAGATTAGCTTGGGATTTTTTTTACTGTTTTGAGTTGAATAGCTCTAAGTTTTTTTTATTGTTGTGTGACTTTCAAAAGTTTTAAATTTGGATTTTTATTAGCATTTTGTTGAAAAGAATAGGAAAAAGTTTTGAAGTCTTCAATGAAACCAAAAGAATTGAACACAGAAGGGAATTCGAAAAATGTGGTCTATTCTAACACTTGTAATTTTCAATTTTTAATTTAGTCTAGTCACTAAATCTAAATTTAAAAATCTAAAATCACCTAACATATAGATTAATCATTTAATATACGTACAACCTAGAATCTGACAAATAAAAATGGATAATCAGCCAGAATTTGTAGGGTATCTACCACCGGGAGGATGCGACAGCGGCACCGGTCTTCACGCGGCAGGACCGTGGTCAAATCCCATTCAGACCGCCCTCCCGTAGTGAGTGACTGACTATAGAACTATCTGGTACGATAAGTCTAGTAAGCCAGAAATGGCAGGCATGACCTAAGAGAGGTCGTTAGGCCAAGAAAGAAGAAGAAAAAATTGTTGAAGTTGGATATCTTTGAAGTTGTTTTTTAGATATATTTTTTATTTTTTTTAGAGTCTTAGATGCATACTGGTCTTGGCATCAATCGTAATCACGAAGACTCTGGTACCAAATCACGTCATAATCGTCTGGATGTACGCATGGCTTGACTGTACTATGGGCAAGTGAAGTAAATATTGTCGGAAATGACAAGAGATATATAAAAAAAAGATTGCCATTTCCTAAAAATTTCTAAAAATGTGAAAAATTTTGGCTTAAAATGTGTGGACGACGTTATCGAGTCGAGGGGTGCTGTATGTCTGATCAAGCGTTTCGACAAACTTACTGGTCACTGGAACCGGCCATACTTTCACAAAAAATTAAGTTCTATTCTATATCTATATATGTAGTTGAAGTTGAGATGTAATTAAATTAAGCTGTAAGTGGTTTAGTCTTAGTAGTGGGTCTAGTTTGTTTTCTTGATCTTAACTTATCAACCTCCTAGTCCATGAAGGCCATTTCTGGCTTACTAGACCTATCGATACCACGTAGTTGGATAGTCTGCTCAGATGGGATTTGCCGTGTGCTTCTAGTATTGGTAGGAAAACTATGTACATTCGCCAGTAGCTTTTATGATATAAATTAATTGAAGCATGCCATAATTCTACAGAAACTATCATCCTTCCGTTCCTTGGATGGATGGTTTCCTTGGATGGATGGGAGGGGGAAATACCTTATTATTTCTGAGAATTTTAAAAATAAGAAATGGTTAATCTTTCTCTGGGTTTTTCTGGTCACCTAGACTTTGCTTTGGGAGGCCAAACTTTTCAAGTCTCTGACGGATAAGTCTAGCGGAATCTTAGCTAGCTTCAGAGATTCAATAGTCTGTGAATAATTGGCATGGTTCGGGATTAAACACGATTGCTTAAGAAAAAGTCTAGGACTCATCTAGGGCAGAACTAAACGATCGATTCCACGCATCGACATGATTAGTCAGTATCGACCAGAAGGCTCATCGTTTGTCATATCGGCGGTCCAACATAGTGACTTTCTGGAGATAAACCTGTCAAGGTTTATAAATTATTTTGAAAATTTAGACCCTGATGTTTGCACTTAAAAATATCTATGCGATCTGCTTCTGGGTCATGCCGAGCATTATCTTACCGCGAATATTGTAGAATTAAAATTTTACTTTTAATATTTCAATAACAAGAAATAAATTTCCTTTGCATGAATCTTACTTCTATCAGGGATTTAGTAAAATAATGTATAAGAGAGAATGTTTAATTATTTTACACTTCACAGCACGCTGCCAAGTGTGGAAAAAGCCTACCGACACACTCCAAGTCTAGGCCCGTCGTACCCGGGACGGCCAGGATGGCCAGACCTTATCCGCTATGTGCAAATGTGGCCACATTAAAGCCCACACCCCAGCTTGATTGGGTCAAGTGAACGGTAAATGCTTTGAGAAACAAAATACCTTACCACCTCTCCAGCTACCCGGTGTACATGATGTACACGCGTACATCAAACAGCTGGACGGAACATCGGGCACGGCTGGCGCTGGATAGCGCCCAGGGTATTACGATACTTTCACGTATGCAAGCAATAGGCAACCGATAAGAATGCACTTTTGCGCTTTTCTTCTACCTGCGGCTCGATGCCTGGCGGGTTTTGGTTTTATCATACCCGGGGCCCGAGCCATGAATCGTTTATCGGCAGAAGCTGTGAAATGGTTCGGAAGCAAGCACACCCGGCATTCGGTGAAACGAAGGCGACGGAGAAGGTGGTCCTAAAGGTGAAAACTAAAACCGAGCGAGTGTGTAGGTACATTGCATTTCTGTACGGTTGGTGCTCAACACAACTCCATCGCAAGGGGTGGCCGGTTGAGCCGGCGAGAACATGCTCGTAGAAGCTTGAATTATTCAAACACCAAAAGCTTGACGCTACGGAGCGGAAACCGATGCTTCAAAGAGTAAGTTTGATGTGTGTCCCAAATGACAATAATAGTTTCGAAAGGGATAAGGGAACGCCTCGGAAGGAGGAGGCGCCAAGTTCCTTCCCTGCTTGATCCGGTGCCTTTAGTGCGTTTGGATGCAACGGTGTGCTGGAGTTCGTGTCTGCTGGAAAGGTTTGATCCCTCAGTTGGTCCGCCCTTTCGGGTTGGTCGTGTTGCCGGTTGCTTGTATCAGCGGATGTATCAGCACCCTGGCCGCCGAACGAAAGGTCTGAGCATAGATTATAAATTTATTAATATTGCAACAGTCTTATCACCTACTGCAAGCCCGAACCCGAGAAACATGGCCACATGGACAAGATGTGTTCGGTACGTACGTACGACGTACCCCGAGTGCGATACCTTGGAGAGTGGAGTTGAAAGCCGGCTCGAGCTAAGCCCGGTACGGTCTGTCCGGACCGTCGGTACACGATGACGTGGCAGAAGTTTTACCTTACATTCCAGCATTCAACTCTCAACGGGCAAAGCGGACACGATACGAGTCCAAAAACGCCATGTGCGACACTGACCGGTACCGACTCTCGATAGCGCGTTCGCTTACGGACGTAGTTTCGCTTGCGGAAGTTCTTGCAGCCTGGTTCCGCCTGGGGATGAAACGGTGCGCACAATGTGTTTTGCGTTTCTGTCCGGATCGTATGTCAAGTTTGATAAGGAAAGCAGAAACAGTTTGAATAATTTGTAGCTCCTTGTTGCGCCTGTCCTGTGGCTGCCTATCAACGGTTTCGGCGGAGTCCGTCAATGCGCTTCAGTCGGTGCGGATCGAATGCGCTGGAATGCTGGAAGAAAACGGCCTACATTGGTACATAAATTATAATATGGCTTGCTACACACGCTGGTTTATGAAATCACCATTAATGTGACTGTGGCTGTGCGTGTGCGTGGAGCGCAATTTTCCAATCGGTCAGGGTGGCCACGTTTCGATAGCAATTGGAGATAATTTTCTCAACAATTTAGACACAAATTGTACAATCTGTGCACAGAAGACGGTACGGTATGGTCGGTAGGATGTTTGGTTTGGATATCCTTTGGGATAGTGGATGATTACTAATTCGCATGCAAAGTTGTTCATTTAGTTTGGACGGGGAGTACGGGTTGATTTGATACAATCATTCGAGCTATTTGTAACAAAGTGTGTTTTGGCTGGGGTTTGTGCAGAACAGGTAGAATCTTAAATATTGATTAGGTGCCAGCAGGTTTGCTCGTTAACTACACCTTCTACAGTAATGCATTCGTTTATCCAACACAAATAGTTCAATTACGATGTCCATTCACGATCAAATATTGGTTTTGCTTGATTGGTTCCCACACACTGAAGTGGACTTTTAGTGAACTTCTTTCACTAGATCTATAAAATTGGATTGGCTATGAAGATTGACCATTCACCCGAGGTTTTTCGATATTTTTGCTCTCGTCTCGAGTTTTTTTGAAACGTTCTGATAGATTAATGATTTTGGTCCCAGGGTTTTTGGATGCGTTCTCAGATATTTAAGGTTTCGCTTACTGTACAATCGCGGGAGGTTCGGACCTTTGCTGCTCTGGAAATGATTACCAAAGTTGTAGATTGGAATATTTTTGCCCTATTAAAAACATTCTGTGAGTATTACTCATTTACTGATTTTTAATTCAATTTGGTACGCTAAATCTTCATACAAATCGTGAAAAGCTTTAAAAAACCCTGAAATATGCACAAAAGCACAAAAGCACAAACATCACCTGCACAAACCTTGAAAGCGTGTTTGCGGAGCTGAAATCACAGGGTGGCATGATTGACATTGAATAGCTCATGTCAAACAATGTTTGGTTAGTCCCACCAATAATTGTAAGGATTATTTGCGATTCTAGGTGTCTCAGTAATTTGTTGACGGTTTTTTTTACTATTACTAAGCTTAGTAAAAACAAAATGGACCTGTGTGTATAATTTTTTTAAAGTCTTGATCTTGCTTGTCTTAGGTGTACAGTCAGGGAGTAAAAAGATCTCCATTTCCGAGTCCTTTCAATGCCAAGATCTGATAATGTGTCATTTTCTATTTTCAATTCTCTGCTTAATGCATGTTTTCTTTTTTTATAAAAGCTTTTTTTATAATTCCTTATCCTTTTCCTTATCCTATTCCTTCCTTTCCTACTGTCTAAAATACTAATATCTCTTCAAATTCATTCATGTTTTATAAGTCCTTAAAAAAACTATACGAACACCTGCTTGAAACGATTTTGGCTCCCTGTCATTTAGTTTTTACGGGAACGACACGATTTTTTCCATATGTTGATTTTTAGTATTTTTTATATCGCATGTATTCATTCCACTTTTTTATGAAATAGTGCATTTTCAATAAACATTTAAATGATATATTTGTATTGGATATGCAACACGCACAGGCAGTGATAGAAATTCATAAGCAAAGCGAAAAAATGGCAAATATAGAACATACATTGCTTTACATGGGTATAGAAAATCGAAAACATAGTGTAAAAAGAAGTCAGTCCGTTTTTCAGCAAGGCAAAATGTAACAGAATATTGGAAAAATATTACAAAATTTATCTCACAGCCCAATCCCGGCTAGGAACATTACTTGACAAACAATGTAACTCCATTAGAAACATTACTTAAGGTAGAACTGGTAGGAGTTATATTTTTCCGGTACTTCGATAGTTGTATCATAAAATATAATAATATCGAGTACAATGAGTTTTAGAAATATTTCAAAAATAATTGCAAGATAAAGTAGCACTTTAGCAGAATAATGAAACGAACCCAACTCGTGGACAAATTTGTCAGGTTCCTGTCAACTAAAGTGCCTAGCTTCAACGTTGCCCTTTGGTAAGTTTCGCTGATTCTGGAAAAGTTGCTCCTTCTCATTAAGCTTTATCAATTCGGTGTGTGTCTGCCGAGAGTGTGCCGTAGCTGGAGCAGTGATCTGAAGAATATTTCGTGCCTTTTCTCTATCTTTCCCGTATGTCGTTTTCTGGTTTGTCTTTCCTTCGTTGCATTACTACAATCTAGCCCGAAACAGGCCCGAAACAAAATACTACACAGCGTCGTACAGCAAAAAAAAAACCCTCAGTCCAAAGTTAACCGAAGCGCAACAATTGCAAAAGTAAAACGGAAATTTGTGCCGATGGCTCTTGAGCACGATTTTCCGCGAGAGCATCAGCTCCCGTCCCGTTTGCTTGGCGCGCTTGTTTAGAAGTGTAATTAGTAGTAGTTCGTTCAGAAACATTCACCCAACGCGCAGGGGTGGGGTTTCGGAATGTTTCGCGGAAGGAAGGTCGGGACGGGTGTTGCTGCAAACTTTCGTCTGCGATGGGGATGGGGCTAAGCATTCGTACCCTGGCTGGGCTGGCCATGGTTTTATGATGATTTTTACTCCCGACGTTCCTGAGGAACTATGGCAATCGAGCAATCATCAAACTGCACAGTTTATGAGTGCGAGCTTCGGGGGAAGTCTTTCGCCATGGTTAAATGCTTCCCGAAACCATTCCGCGATGGGTTCCGGGGGGGCGAAGTTGGAGTGGATTTTCCATTACCATAAAAATATAATTAAATTAGACAAACTTTTACCGAAAGCCATCGCGGACCTATAGAAATAGCAAATGCAGTAGTAGCGGTGGTAGCTGTAGCAATAGTTGTTGCTCGTTAATGGTAGCTATTCAGCTTCATCTCTCGTTAGGGGCGGTGGAGACGGTTCAAGTGAGTAAAGTAATGATCCTGCATTCTGAAGTGGTGCACCCCGTTCTCGGAGTTGGGCACCGAAAATTGCTTAAAAGTTGAGGCAGAAACAAAAAAAAAACTCCTTCACACGGGACGCTGACGAAATCGAGTAAGGAAGCGATGCAGCGAACAGAGACGGACACGCGAACGAATGAGCACAAGCACAAAAAAGAAAACACCTCCAGTGGGTGTCCTATAAAATTTCAAATTAAATCATGAAACTACGTTTGATGTCGCTAACAACGGTCTCGGGCCACTCCGGTGCTGCGCTGCAGGAATGTAGCACTAGCGCTCGTACCGCTGTTGCATCGGCGTGCAAGAATGCATCCCCGAGTCCGAGGGTTGCATCCGGGTACCCGTTGGCACTCGCCAATGTCGCGCAATACGTCTGAAGGTTACGTCCGTCGAATCGGGTGGGATCTCCGTTTCCGTTTGCCCACCTTCCACCCCGTCCGTCCGTCTTTCTTTCTTTCGCTAGCGTATGAGTACCAGCTCACCATGGGGTGGTTCGTCCGTGTGAAGGTTCGAGATCGCGTTTTTGCTACGTTCCGAAGGACGACCGACACGGATGGCTTTCTTCCGTCGTTTCGACCAGCACCCCGCCACGGGTAGGAAGCTTTTTTCTTCGACACAAGTTTTTCCCCAGTCTCTTTTTCCTCCCTTTTGCCTGATATACTTGCTGCCCTTCACCACCGAAAAATCTATTTCTTTTTGCGTCGAGTTGCACTGTTGCACAGTGAAAAGCTTCTTAAGGACTTGGTTGTGTTTTTTCCCCTTTTGCTTCTTCTTCTTCTTTTTTGCATTTTCTTATGTTAGATCACCCTTCGCCGTGGTGCTTTTGTTCTCTCGTGGGTGCAGAAGCCGTGAAAAACGGTATCCATCACCGGTGGACGGTGGAAAATCGCTCGCGGCGTGACAGGAAAGCAAAGTAGGAGAAGTCGCTTTGCCGGTTCTGCCAGTGCAGGGTTTGCTCGCACGGTGCTTGATCATGGGAATTGTGTGAGCGGTGGAGTGAAAAGTTACCCGCCGGTGAAAATACCGCCAGGACACAGTGGTTACTGTGAATAAAATGGGGAGGATGTATATATTCGATGAATATCAGAGCGATTTTCTTATTTCGTCTTCTATAAACACAATAAGCATGTTTTATGGTTTGATCTATGTTTTATATGTTTTCTACTTTTGATAGCTATTTTTTCTGTTTTATTTGTTATATGATCTTTTTATCTCTATATGTTTGTAAGTGTTGTTTTACATAATTTCCATGCTTATAAAATATTTTTATTTCGGCTCTTCTACTATGTACTTTCTGAGCCAAAAGCTTTCCAAAGTCACAAGAGGACAGTAATTAAATTATTGTACTTAGTTGAATCGAGGATTTCTCACTTTTGTTAGCCGCTGTTTAAAGAAAGGGATTTTTTTTTATCTATTGAGATCTGTTTTCTTGTTTCAGTGTTTGAAGATATTTTTAATTAGTTATCTCTTTTACTACTAATTTAACCATTTTCATTACTTCTTGTTTTGTTGCTTTTTGCACTAGAAGGTATCCTAACTTCACATGACTTTTAGTTCCAGTAATACGATCAATTAAGGGTTTCTTTCTTTTATTTGTTACTGTTGATTGTTTAAAAGTATTTTATTGTTCTTGTCTTTTTGATTTAATTTTTTATGGTACTTATGTTTTTTATTTAACTTTTTACTAGTAATTTGCCAATTATTTTGTCTGGTTTCTCTATTTTACTTCTAATTTTTATCAATTTTACTCTTTTAACTTGTTTTGTTTAGTTTACATCGTTTTGTGCAAAAAACTTTCATAAGTCATTCGAACTTTCTCCGATTATTAATATATTTTCCCTTTCATTAAACCATTGAAATAATTTAGATAATTTATTTTTGCAATGAACTTCAATATATTTTTTTATCTGCCTAAATTTAACTAACTTGTTCCACGAGTGACCTGTATATAATAGTACAAGAAATACACCAAGAATATTTATGATTAATATAAAACTTAAAGTGCACGAAGCGTACCACCGGCTGCAATATGTCACCGCGTGCTAATCCGCACCAGTAACTTACCGTTTCGCAGTTTAGCCAAGGTGTGACTGGAGCGTATCATATTTTCGCTGTCCTATTTCTGCCCACCACCATTGCACCAACCCACCACCCTTAAAACCCGCTCCGTGGCACATTTCTTCTGGTCTTCACCGGCGCGCACTTGCACATCCTTCGGTGGCCGTGACCATGCCACCAGCGTTTCGATTATGTACGTAGTTTTCCCAAGTGCACCTCAATGGATGGTGAGCGAAATGGATGGCGCAAAAATAAGAAGAAGAAAAGAAGTACGTCCGTACATAAGTTTGTAGTTGCATTTCGCGTGCTTCGTGTGCGGGCCAGAGCCAAATGGTACGATGGCGACGATTTCTTCTGGCATCGCCCTTTTTTGTTTTGCTATAAATTTTCTTCGTCCACCTTTTTCCCTCCGGGAGCTAGAGTGGTAAGTTTGGAAGAGGTTGGGGGGGTGTTAGAGCCGGTTGCTTGGCGGATATCATGATGCCGGGCTGGTAGCATTCAATCCGCGCTAGCTGCTGTTAACCGAAACGGGTGAGCCGGAAACCATTTTCCTTCGTCCGTGTTCCGGTGAAGGTTATTTTAGCTTTCCTTGCTTTGGGTTTGTTTCTTCTTTTCTATGTGTGTGTGTATGTTCTTTAGGATCGTTTTTTTTGCGCTTCTTGTTGCGCTCGGAAGTGCATTTGAAGGAAAACAATTCCGGAGATGCAGACGGAGATGAATATCCTATCCAGCAGCGTGTCTGTTTTCCCGGTGGCAAAAGGCGAATCGAAATCAAATGCGCAACGAGTTTTCTTATCCGGCAGCGCGAGCAATAAATATTAGATTGTCTGGAAATTTGACTGCGCATACGGGCGAAAGCTGATGGAATGAGCTGGCGAGAGAAGAAGGAGAGAAAGATTTCATCCTAACAGTCAATTAATTTTTATGATTTTTATGGGTCATGTTCGCCTCGTCTTGGTTTCTGTCTGCCGTTAGTGTCTTATTTGGTTTCCAGTTTATGTTTCTTGCCAAGGAAATGAGTTCGTCTTGAATATGGTGAACCGGTGAAGCTCTAGCGAATATACATTTTCCATCGGCGAGCAAGGAATGCATAAAAGCTGTATAACTCAGCAGACGGTTATTTGACGAGTGTAATTTATTGCTTTTGTTAAGCTTTTTTTTAAAGTGAAGTAATCAAAGTTGTTTAACATAGTATTTTCAATCCAAATTAAAAACATACAACAAGTGGCTCCATGCTTCAAACACAGACAAAATGGATCTAATTGTTATTTCATCTCGAACAGCACATTGTTTTAAACAAGGATCGCTTGTTTTATGTCCTGACAAACACTTAATATGTTTCTTCTGACATTTTTAAGCACAGATTCTTATCAAACCTGTAAGGCACTTGTTCATGCACCTGCTAGCTTTATTTCAGCTATTCGTTTTTAACTAAAATGCTTTAATTTTTTAAATAAATTATAAAAGGTTATTTAATTACTCATTAAACTTTGTATTTTTATTAGCTGTGTGATAAAGCTGTGTGGTTTTTGGCCTGGCCGTTCTTGATGAATTAAATTCGCTTTATTGTATATATTTTTTATATCTATCCATATAAATTATAAATTTTTTCTCGATTACTATATACAAACAATTTACAAAAGAATTCTAGGTTTCTTCATATTTATGGAATTTTCATTTGATGCTATTTGATGATGCTTATTGCATAGAAAAATGATGTCTAATAATAATAATTTATTTACCTTAAAACGTTCCTGGAATATCCTAAAGCTCTTGCTTAAATATAATTGTGATTATCTATTTAATTAAAGCTAGCAATATGGCCAGCCCGTTCTGTTTTGATTAATAAAATATTCAAGCTTTTGAGATTATTTAAACACTTCATTTCTCATAATTAAAATGCTCAACTTTATTTAGATTGTTGTTTATGTTACTATATGAATGTAATATAATCAGTTAAAAGGTAACCTATTAGAAGCAAACTTCTAACTCATGGCAACATTAAAGTTTTGTAAGCCTAATTGGCATCGCCATTGTGAACTGGTAAGGCCAAAGGATTTAGCTTTCATCCAATTAAATTTTATTTCGAATTTTAACTTATCTCATGTTCACTAAAATTTCCAGCCTCAGTAAACCTTTTTCCTCTTTGAGTAAGGTCAGGTTTGAGTTGGGTCAGGTCAGGTAGACCAATTCAATTTGTGTTGAAGACTTCGTTACTATACGTTACGTCTATGTAAGAGACACCTGGGAATAGGATCAAATATTATCATGTTGATCATTTATGCTATAGAAACCCAGTCAAGAGAAGCCTCTGCAAGTGTAAGGCTGTTAAAACTGTTTATCGGAATTAAACAAAGACATACATTATTTAAAAAAAAAATCCGAAGTTTGAAAGCTAAAGCACTAATGAAAATGATGTATAAGCAACGAAGATCCTTCCAACTAGCTTTGAACTTCTCTTTGCTCGATATAACAGGTACCTGCTAAATTTCACGTAATCAAACCTTTCAACAGATCGAACGAAAGCGAGCGAGTGCCACGTAATTATGCGCCGGCCCGAACAAAATACCAACGTCGATTGAAGCACCTTTTGAAGGACCGGGACCGTTTTCATCAAACTCCTGATGATGCCGGCGTACCGGCATCAATTTCGCCACTACATTCCATAAATATTTTCACGGTTTTAGTTAATCTTCACCACGGCAGATCTTCGTGCCGGCAGCCGTCCGGCTTACGAGCACGGAGCAACACTATCAGCAGCAACGAAATAAAAAAAGCAGCCACCATGCCGAAACCATTCGCTTCGAAGTGATGTTGGTCATGGATGGGAAGCATTGATGCACCGAAAAGGGGGGGGGGGGGGGGGGGTACCAGAAAAAGGGGAAACGGGGGGAAAAATGGCTGAGCCACCGAATGTGGGCGAGTCTTTTGTCTTGCTTGTTTTTTTAGTGCAACTTTTTCCCCCATGTTCGCTTCTGTTTTCGGTGCAGGTGCACCGCGCGACGAGTGCCGAAGGAAGCACCGGGATCGTCTACGACAATGGTGCTTCCAGCAAAATGTCTGCCACGATAAGGACGAAGTTTTGTAACGGGACAGGCGGCCGCGTTGTGTATTGGTGCAGTGGAGTGTGTGTATCAGCTATGTTAGAACGAACCGAAACACAACCCTCGTCTCGACACAACAAGCACGGTAACGTGCTAGTGTTCGTGATTTCGGAGCTCCACGAGACTGCTCCAAGGCAGAGCTGGGCAGGAGCAAATGAGAAACTGAACGAACCTAAATGCAAGGACCAAAAGGCGGGGGATGGGACACGCAGGGAGCAAGTAGGGAGAGTGTGTTTTATGTTGCGCTCGGGAAAGTAGGTCAGCTTAAACGTTATGCTTAAAGCTTTCAACTTGACAGAAGCTGTCGACGCTCGGCTTCGCTGGCGGCGAGCGTGGGACTGTACCGAAAATGAAAGATGCTGTACAATATTGCAGATTCGCATTTTTATTTCGTTCATTTTTAACCAGCCCACCACCCCCAAACAAAAAAAATGAGAAGAAATACACGAAAAAACTTAAAAGTCGTCAGAAGTGAAGGATTTTTGGAGGAACCCGGTGCGAACGTTCGCCAAAAGAGAACTTGTGCAAATTTGTGCAGCAATTGCAGCTACCCAAAGGAAACCCAAAGCTCAAAAAGACGGGGGAGAAAATAAGTACCGTACAGTGGTGGAGTTCCAGGTGGAAAAAACCCGGGGGGGGGGGGGGGGAAATTTCACTTATTATGACTTCAGAAACGAACCCGACCGTGTGTACCTGGTATAGCATTCCAAACCCGGGATTTCGGGATAAAAGTGTTTTTCGGCGTACCTTTTTTGTTGCTATTGCCACACAGCTCTGCCTGCCGGTGTGCCTGGGTTCTCGCTCGTCGGAATGCTGCGCAATTGTGTCGGAAGCAAAGATTTGAAAATTTTATAAGTCTTAACTAGCCTGCCACCTTTTCCTCCTGGGGGTGAGATGGAGCTCGGTCTGGTGGGAATTGTCGGAGGTGCAGCAGCATACACCTAGGGTACTTTGAAATGCATACACACACACACACTAGGAGCCGGGCGAGGGATGAGTTTCCATAACGCTGCACATAATCTCGAGCGCAGACTGCACGATAGAAGATGAAGGAACCAGGCAAAAAGAGTACAAAATGTATGACGCCCTGGTCGCTTAGGACCCTACCCGGTCGTACCCGATGTGTCGGGACTCACCCACCACCTTCACCACCCTCGGAGGATGTTTGATCGGAGTTTTGTGCAGGAATTAATTAGTGAAAAAGTTTAATTGCACCCTGCTTGTGCAGTAACTGGCAGCACCACTGTCACGCCGGGTAGTTAGCTGGTGGGTTTTCTTTGCCACTACACAGAGCAAATCCTGGCTCAACTTTTGGGGACATGAAGTGAGTGGGTCGGTTGATAAAAACAGCCTGTCTCAACTCAGCTAACCCTCGACGACAACGTATGGCTGGTTGACTGGCTGGCAGGATATTGAGGCCACCGGAGAGACCACCGCAATCTCCCTCCGGCGCGCGCGCGCGCCTTTTGTCGCGCCCGTCGTACGAAGAAGAAGAAAGCTGTGCAGCATTCTTGGTGTGGTTCGAAAGAAAACTTTCAATTTATAAAGATTTGCCCACTCCCTCGGTCTTTCTCTCTCTCTCTCGGTCGGTCTTTGTAGTGAGCAGGAGCAGTCGTGGGCACATCTTACGATTGAATTTTCATTTCCAATTTGTTTAATGGAAAAACGCAAAACCAGTCCGCCCCGTTCCATCCCCAACTCTCCCCCCCCCCCCCCCCCCCAGTCGTCCACCCATAGTGGGAGGTTTGGTTAGTGTGGGGTGGGGCGGCCTGATCGGCATCGGTTCGGTTTTGGCTTTGGCAGTGTTTATTTCTAAATTTCAAATGAGAGGGACCTGGGAGGAAAGGGGGGCAGTGGAAGTTGGAGGGCGGGAAAAAGCGGTGCACAAAAAATGGAGCGAAAAACCCGCGAAGTAACGAATATTTACGGCTGCCGGTACTGTTGTTAATGGCTTTGTTTAAGTTGTAACCATTGGCGAATGGGTCGCTGAATACTGAGGACCCGCTACGGTACTGTAACGCCGAGAGTTACCAGGGGTGTTTTTCCCTCCGTATTCGATTTGTATAACCGAGGGAGGGAGGATGCCTTTCGTTATCACGAGCGGTATCTTTTTCACCCGGACCGGGGCCGGATTTCGTGGCGTTGTTTATTAGAACATCAAAGGTAGAAGCATCGGAAAGTGGATACGCCGCGGAATGTCTGATGATTATAGCATTAATTGAGTGGATCGCAATGCGCCTGAGTAGCAAATTGGTGAGGATGATGCTTTTTTTTTTGGTTTGGATATTACGATCGCATTGAAGGCATGATGATGTCTGGGTTAATTGTAGAGTTTGAGTTGTGAGCAAATGCTTAGTAATAGACAAAGTTACTTTTAAGGAGTTGCTTGAGTTATTGTACGCTGTATCGTCGGTGGTTCTCATCATTGCCATTGGTTGTTATTTACTCCTCAATCATCGGTTCAATTCAAAAGTATTCTAGAGAAACAACTAATTTTTTTCAATATCAAAACGATTCCGGGTCCAAAGTCTCTCCTAGATCTGGTCCGATATAGAAATAAATTCGATTCTGGATTAAATTAATTAGGAAAACCTGAAATGGAAACTTGCCTGGCTTGCCTTGGATGCCTTGGAAAAGTCTTCTTCTTCAATGAGACACGAAATTCGAAAGAAGTTTTTTAGGCTTTTGACTTGATTTAACGTTACAACCGGATATTTACGTAATTTTGTATCAGTTCAGTTTTAATATTCAAACCGAGAAGCTCTGGTAATTGACTTTATGTGCTTTAAATGAGATTTAAATTTCTTGCAACTCATTGAATACTTAATTGCTTTGAAGTGAAGGCAACCTTACATTTTCTTTGTACCTCTCTAAAATAATAATGAAAACTCCTGACGAATCAAAACATAATTGTATTAACCATGCAAGCAATAAAGCAACTCAACACTCTCTTAAGAAACATGAACAATTTAAAAAAGGGGTGAGAGAAAAAAGGTGTGCAGTCGTCGGAAAAGTCCCTCTCCCAATCAATAGCGTCGTGTTTCGTTCGTTCTTTGGTTTTGATTTTCTAAACTTTTCAAAATATTTAAGACGGAAACTCCTTCTTGCAGAACGCAAATCTCATCTATGAGTCAGTTGAATTTAAGTCTACTTCTTATACCTGCCTCAGTAATTTGTCTCTTAAAAGTACCTTTAAAGGTTTAGTAATAGCGACTTAAACCCCCTGGAATGATTACTAGTTGGGTGCTTTATGTAGCTGCCATCTTATTGATCTCTTCAATAAGTTGAGCTCAAATGAGGCGTCAATTATTGGTACAAAGTCTAGAGGTTGCGATTAATGCATCAGTAGAGAAGTCTAAAATTCAATTTAATGTGTGCTTAGCGATCTGTAGACATTCCTTGACAAACACTAACATTATATTTTTTATAGTTTTTCTTAAAAGTTGCTTCTATTAATTATGATGAAATTAATAAAATCAAATTTAATTTCCCTTCAATCATACACACATAAACCTTATTATAGACACGATTTAATGTACTCCATTGTCATGGATTCAATCGTTTCCTTTCTCACAGACGTCTCAGACATTTGTATGAAACGTGTAACCAACACACTTAACGTGCTTTCATATTCAGTTCTCCCAGTTAATCACTGCTTCCCCACTTCCCACACCCATCGAAACATTCGACAGCACATGCGGCGTGCATACGGCACAACCGCAACCAGAAAATCGATGCCCTAAATAACGGACACAAAGAAGTCGACGGTGATAAACTGGAATGAAGTGGTAACTTTTGCCCCGATGCAGTTATAATGATGACGCAGCTCCCGGAATCACGAATCTATCCATATTCATGCCAAACCCCGTTCGAAATTCGGTGTAACTCGTCTTTCCTCGTCATTATCGTCCGACGTCGGGGACGCGGTTTATGTTCCGCCTTTTGAGGGAACCTTCCGTACCGAACCCCCGCGAAAGCTGTCCACCCGGCGTCCTATTCCAAGGACAAAGTTTTCAATGTCGATTAGGTCGTATCGGACGGTGGTAAAGGGTGGAACTGTCCGCAGGAGAAATGCAGCTTTCCGAACTAAATAATGTGTTTTACTTCGCTTTTCCGCGCTACCTCGTCCATTCCAGTTCTCCTGTCTGGGTTGCAGAAAGCGGTACAGATAGCTGGCATGAAGCACCCATCGCGAAATTGCGCTTCAACCTGATTTCACAAGGACATTAGTTGTAAAATTTTAGGTTACGCCGAGGCATCAGCTCCAACACTTTCTAGCTTCCTGGCTGTCCCTCCCCGGTATCGGTGGACGCGTATCGAGTCCTTCGCGCTGTGAACGGTGATGAATATTATTGTTTAAAATTTAATCAGCTCGCCTGGCCAACCACACTCACCGCTGACCTTGCCACAGACTGCATCCGTTGTGACGTCTAGCGGTGTCCGCTACAGGAGCAGCAGCTGCATCAACGATGGAGACGCCCGGTTGCTGGTGCACCTTGAATTTAGCACACATTTCGTCAAGGGCAAAGCGAACATTTTCCCAAGGACGTCCGCTCGTTGGTGGGCGATGGTGGGTTGTCCTTGCCATCTAGTCAACCTTCGCGGATAGCGATTGCAGTGGACGGACCGGTCAAGGGGTGGAAGCGGTGTTACGGAGTGGCGCGGGTCAGGGCGGTAGTAAATATGCTGCTATTTATGTTGGTTCCTCCCGGCGATGTGCCGCACCGTCGGAAAGCATCCTTGCTTGCGCCGGCTGGTGGTTCTTATGCTTGTGTCCTAATTTTTGCTATATTTTACAACGGATACTACCACCACTACATCGGCAGCCGGGTACTGGGAAACCGGCACTATCGTCCGGACTGCACCCGGCACAGACGTTGCACTGCCATCGAGCATCCTTCTCTAGAAGGACCCGAGCAGTCTTCAGTTAACTTTATATAACACAAAATATGTGAGAGAAAAAAAAAACACGAATGAAAATAAATCGAAAATGAAGCACCATGGCATAAAGCTGAGCAGAAAAAAAAGGGTCGGGAAAACTTATTGCAAAACGCTAACCGGAGAATCGATGGGGAAATATTTCAGCGCCGCGGTTAAAAGACGTGCCCGACCGTTCCCCGGAGAAATGCTGTAGAGAGAAACAATAAAATTTAATGGTGGATAGATAACCCGGAGCACATTTGGTCTGGCCGGTTATTTCTGTGGCCACCTTAGCCCTAATGATATTAGCAGCAGGAGAGCGCGAATCGAGGAAAAACAAATGCACCGATGTATTCATTTTATTATTAAAATTCTGTGCTTTTTTTCGCTTGCTCTCACTCTCTCTTGCACTGCTTCCTGTCCACTACTGTGCCGTCTTGCATTGCGAGCAACTCTTTGTCGGTTAAAGTGCTGATAGTTGATAGAAGCTTTCATTTGGTGTAGTGCACGGAAGGGTGTAGCCCGTGGGTGAGCCTTTGTACATAGGTTGGGAACAGAAACTGAATTGAATAAATATGTACACGAAAATGCATGTTAAGGATGGAATGAATGAAGTTTTGCTTGGATTTTCAGCTTCGCCAGCTGCCGATCCCTACCGGCTGCCGCCTGCCAACCTCTGGCCGGGAGTGTAGTAATAACTGAGGTTGAAGCGGGCGGCTGCAACGTGGGTAGTAAATATAAAATGTATGTACACACAGTGCAGTGAGAAAATCATAGATTCAGCAAGATGTCGGTGCACAACTCGTGTTTCAAGTTTCTTCCTTAATTTGCTGTCTACGTTGCGTGGATGCTGTGGGTGGAACGAAAAGGATCTTGCTAGGGATGGTTAAGTGCGATGATATACCATTTACAGATTGTAAAGGAAAATTTTTCGAATAAAACACTTTGTTTTCTGTATTACAATTCAGGCGCTAAATAATCTTTTAATTCGTGTTTGCTTTTAGTCTCTGCATTAAAAACGATTTAGGGGTGGCTCAGTAGGTAAGGCGACAGCGACGCCGGTCTTAACTCAGCATGACTGGGGTTCCAATCTCAGTTGGACCGTTCCTCCGTAGTGAGCCCTGATTATCCAATTACGTGGTATCGATAAGTCTAGTGCAGAATTAGATGAGTGGCGTGGCCTAGAAGGTCATTAAGACAAGAAGTAGAATACGATTTTATGTTTAAAACTCTTGGACAGCTTTATTAAAAATGCTTTTTTCAAATGCTGGAATAAAGAAAGTTACTTCAACTAAGAATTTTTTGTATATAGCGGACCTTCCAGTTCTATTTCCAATTTGTTGTTAAAACTTTTGATTCATATATAAATACCGACCCATATTTATTGATTGATTTGTTTATTCATTGGTTTGTTTATTTATTTATTTACTTTGTTGCGTCCAGCAACAAGCGCTCCTCACTTAGTACGCGTTTCGGACTTTCGACAGTTTTTAACAACTTCGAATGCGTTGAAATTTTAGTACGACTTTATTCGAAAGTTTAAAATCAGCTGCGTTCATCCGCTGCGTGTTGAAAGAGAGCTCATCTCGGCGCGCGTCGAGTTTTTATTCGTTCTCCAGCCTCCGGTCAATCACCCTTCACCGCTGCTGGTGAGAGTTCATGTTTAAGAATTCTCCTGAGCGAATTCGCTTCGTTTCGCCCGTGTTATGTCCGCAGCTTAAAGATGATCCGCTCCGCTCCGCTGTCAAAACGACGTGGACCGTTGCGTACGCGACATACTAATTTATTTATTTATTTATTTATTTATTTATTTATCAATCTATTTGCTTATTTTTTTATTCACTTATATTTCTTTTTATTCACTTGCACAGTGTTTAATAGTTTTACTTTAAATAGTGTAACATTCCAAATCAAGATATACGGCCTGACCGTTATAACGGCAATTTAAAATAAAATTCCAATTCAACAGTAATATAACTTTCATAACATGTTCAACAATGTACCAACAATATTAAATCAACGTACGCAGCGTACTTTTCAAATCAACCTCCCATCGGGACGCGCCAACGTCAAGCGCAAAATCTAGCGCGCGCGTCAAATAAAGGAAGAAACCCCGAAAAACCATCTTGGTGCAGTGCAGCCAAGCGCAACCATGTTGACGAAGGTTCTGGCTTTTTTGTGTCGACACACACACATACATCGGTACACGGTTCGGTACGCGTGCACCAGTCTGTTGCATTTTGCGATTCGTTCGTCCGTCGGTTCGGGGCACCCATTTTCCGACCACCCTCAACCAAACACACACACGCACACACTCCGATACCGGTGCCTCTCCGGATGTCTGGCTCTCGATACCTTTGCTCCAATCCCCTCCCCCTCCCTCCCCGGCGTTGTGCCTGTCTGGAACGGTGAATGTAAAGTTTTTCGAGAAGCAGAGAAAGCTTCCACATAATCGTCGTCCGACCTTAATCTGACTTCATCGGGGTGTTTTCATGGGGTTGGGAAAATCGGTCGGTGAGTTGGAGTTGGAAGAAAAGCAACCGGGTGAACATTGAGCTTTTTCTTTGTCTGTGTGCATTCCGTCGGAATCAACCACGGTAAAGAAGCAGTACCTTGGTTGGGGTGAAGTGCAGGGAATCCGGTTATGTATCCTAGATTTGGGTTGCGTTCCGGGTCTCGCGCTCTCTCACTCTTCTCCAATCTCGTCTACCGTCGCTTGGTTTCGCTTGAATGCGCAGACATTTGCTTGCACTTCCCTTTAACCGATTCCTGCCGTTTGTGCTGCTGATGTGGAGTGGCAAAAATCAAGAAAACGTCTTCGTTCACGTTTCGGACGGTTGAGCCGGGGTGCGAGAAGGAACCCCGATTCGTGAAGCTGCGGCCGGCCGGTTTTAGCCTTAACCATGTCCATGAATTTGAAATATTTCGATCGGAATCCAATTGGGCCAAGGTTTTTCCTGGTCCCATTCATTGTTTCGTGATGCGTCGCGTGACGTCGCGCAAGAACAAGGAACACCGGGGCCTGGGAACAGTTCCCCCGCCATCCAGCCTCGATCCGGCGACACGACACATTTCCTGACAGTAACAGCATTTCCCAGGAGCACGAGGGAAACCTCAATTTCCACCGCCTCCAGCTTTTTTGTTACGAAAGCCGTGGGACGAGGGACTTAGTCGCGTTATGCGTCATTCACGGTTATGAAATGTGCGCTACACGGGTGTCCACCATATGGACAGACCGATGTGGGCTTGCTAGCTTCATTGTTTGTGCGCCCGGTAAAGGGCGTGAAGGTAAAGAGCACATGTGTTACGGTCACGTTTAATAATTGTGTTTGTCGGCTAAGCAGGATAGCTTGCCGACTTCGGTAGCGTTAAACATCCGGAAAAGAAAGAAAACCGGAACATCTCGTTTTTCGTCTCATTTAAACTTATGCCTTTTTTTTGTAACTACAGCCACTCGGTGACCATACGGGGGCGTTCGTGCACGAGAGGGAGAAGCCTGAAGGGTGCGCACGTACTTAGTGCTTTCATGTTGCATGCTGCTCGCCGCTGAAGGCCACCGGTAAAAGCAGAAAGAAACATTTATATGTACAGGAAAGCAGAAAAAACCGTCCCCATTCGCTGTCCTTAGCTGCTGTCCCACGTCCAATCCTTGTTGGGTGTGTTGCGAGAGTGTACTGTG
This sequence comes from Anopheles stephensi, assembly GCF_013141755.1. Lineage (NCBI taxonomy): Eukaryota > Metazoa > Arthropoda > Insecta > Diptera > Culicidae > Anopheles > Anopheles stephensi. The sequence goes on along the minus strand of NC_050203.1, from coordinate 28,969,585 downwards.
CGTTGTTTTTCCTTCTGGTCCACGCCAGTGAACGCTTCAAGGTGCTTCCTTCTTCGTGCAGAAGATCGTGATGGCGGGTAATTAATGGAATCCGAAGGACACTTGCTGGATGCTTTTGCGTTCGCCCATGGTCAACCGGGCCGATGGATCAGATGGAAGGCAAGCATTCCCGGTCAGCAACGGAAGGGAAGGAAGGGAATGAGGGGGAATTTTTAATGCTGATACCGTACAGCCGAGGTTCGTAATGGTTGTCCGATGAATCAACAACTCTAATCGGTACTGATGGGTGGTTGCGCTCGGTGGCCAGTTGAAAGGGTTTGAAAAGTCATTCGGAAACACACAAAGAAGTTACGCAGTGGTTTTGATGATGCTGATGGGCGGGAGAGAGAGAGAGAGAGAGAAAGAGTAATGAGTTGGAGTTTTATGAGGTGTGCTGGAGTGTTGTGGAAGAACTAGGTTTTTTATGTGTTTTTAACTAGTCTTCAGCAAGCTACTTAAAGAAGATATACGTTTAAAATTAAACCGATTGGCGTCCTGGCCATGCCTAATAGACGTGCTCAACCCTGAGCAGGCCAAGAAAAATGCAAGGTGTAGAACTAGTTACACTCCAGTGGAGTTTTAACAAAAAAAAAATCAAAGGAGTCCGAAATGGTAAATAATGGCCGCTTGATGGTATGGGTCTTTGAAAAAGAAGTAGAATTTCAACTTAAAAATTATTATAAGTTTCAATACCTGCAAACCGCCTTAACAGAATCGACCGGAACCTGGCAAGTCTAATTCGCTGTACAATGGTTAGATCAGAGTACAGCTCGTAGAGCTCGTTTTAATAGCGGTTCATCTTATGTCCTTCCACACATACTGGGCCAAATATCTTTCTGAGGATCTTCCCTTCGAACGCGGCTAGAAGGGTTTCGTCAATATTGGACAGAGCCTGTGTCTCAAAAGCGTGTTCGAGTTCTGAGGTTAACCATGTTCTTTACAGTGCCAGCTTCATCCGCCGTAACTCAACATCTATGTTTTTGTCGTTGTTGAATGTTGACGCTATAAATGTGAAGCTTTAGACGACTTCAAAGCTTCGATCACCTATCTGTACATCATTTCTTCGTAAATCAGTGTTTGTGAGCTTTGTTTATTAACCGCGAAAATCTCCAGGTATTTGGTAAGCGTCTGCTACATAGACGAGCCTGGAGCAAGCTCCGTGAATTGCATTACCCTATTAAACGCCATATTGAAGCGAAGACTGGCGTAGGTCCCTCGTTAAGATGCAAGAGTTCCATACACCTTCATCTGACATGAGATCGTTGTTGCGATGTAGGGATTAGTTCCCAAAACTAATCATGATCATGACCAACCTGTGCAATCCCGGTGAGTTGGGAAGTTAGTTCCGTGTACAGCTTTTACAGTTCATGGTTATCACCAATATCTGATAGTAGCAATGGACTTAGAAAGTTATTTGGTAAGTTTAAGCAGGACTTCTAAAGAGCTCATTGGGCCGATTAGATAAACCCTTGATACCGAGTCCTATGTGGCTTTGAAATTGATGAAATAAAGACAAGAGTAGGGGTGGCTCAGTGTGTTTTACTGTTCTCAAGTATAAGATAGCATAGGCATCAAGATTCTTAAAAGTAAGTTGTCCAACCATTACTAGCATCAGTTCGTATTTGTTTTATTTAGATTAGAAGAAGGCTACTCGATTTCATTTTCAAACAAATCAATTATCTTTAATACCTTTAGTAAAATATTAGCCATCAAGCCATTACATGAACTTGGTTCATTATTCGTGTTTTGACATTGGGAACAAAATCGTCCTGAACTGCGTACGGTAAATAGAAGTTCTTTCCCAACCTTCATAGTTCATCATACTTATAAATTGTTCATAATATGCCCATGCTCAACTTTTTTTTATGTGCAGCAGCGGCATGTCATCAAGAGCATAACTACAAATAGAGTCCAACAGTTGTTTAGCTTCTTTACATTCACTCTTTCCAGCTTAGAACTTCGGTACGGAGTTACAGAAAAACTAAACCCGAAAAGTAAAATAATCTTTTCCCAGAAAATACAATCAACATTTCGTTTCGTGTGAACAACAACCTCAACGGTGAGGGGAGCAAAACACACTCACACATACACACCTTCAAACTTTCCATCCGCAGCACCACCGATGCACAGTAAATGTATCAAGTTTTCCAACAGCAAAACAGCTTCGAAGAATTCTCATTTGTGCATTCCCCGGCTCGGTACGGTTCCACCTCGATACGACTCGAAATAAATGTTTCACTCGGTGTGTGAGCTCACCCGGCCAGGCCGGGAAAACTTTACCTTTCTTTGCGGGGGTAAAGGGTGGTTGAGGTGCGCGGGAAAGGCACCAAAACGTTGGGTTGAAAATTATTTCGTCGCACATTTGACTCGACGCAACACAGCTAGGAATGTGTGAGCACGAGCACTCGCACGCCCGGAACGGAAACGGAATTGTCACGACGACAGGGTTACCATTCCGTCCGATTCCCATCGATGTATGAAGCGGAAGGAGTATGTGCTATGCATGTTATTTCAAATATTTCCAACCCGGTCCTGTTTTGCTGGCCCGGACCACAGCCCGCCTGCCAACCAGTGTGACCAGGCAGGATGAAACGATCCGGGAATTTCCCGTGCTTCCTGCCCGCAAAATGGGCCCGTTCGACTGAGACGACTGGGGACAAGGATCTTTTATTTTCTTCCCACTGCCAACTGTATGCACTTCGCTTTTCTAATTCACTTTACATGTGCCATTTTTCACCCCTCGTCCGATGTGGGCTGGCCGAAGCTCGTGAAGGGTAACTTTATTTGCTGAATATTATTGCGCAAACAACTGACGGGATGTTGCTTGCCGGGAGAGTTCCACCGTTAAGGACACGATACTGGTTGAAGGTTTGGCCGGGAACATTTCATTCCTGACTTCCGACTTGGGCCACTGGTTGGCTGGATGGTCATGGTGGATTCTGAGTTCGCGGCTTGGAAGGCTGGTGGTGGATCAAGCTCGATCATACACAGCTGGCGAGATTGTTGCGCCCGGTCTGGCATTCAAACAAACGCAAATGGGTAAACCACATCGGCTGCTTTGCTGCTACCACTGCACACGAGTATTGGCTCACAGCCTGCAGCAGGGCTTGGTATGGTTTCTGTTCTGAGAAAAGCCATCAGCAAGTTTTCCAACCGACGCGGTCGCTTTCATGAGCGGTTTTCCCCGGGATCGCTCAAACCCGGCCCGAGGATCGCTGCACCATCGGTATCCGACCGATAGTTTGTCCAAAAATTTTCCGGTCGCGAAGCAAAACCCGAGCCCCGACCAAAGCGCTGGCAAAATTACTCTGGTGTTTTCCCTTGGCGTGGAGCTCGCGCGTTAAAGCTTTTTACGGAGCGAGCTTTCGCAACGCGGATGCACCCGTTACGGTCGGCGGAACCGTCTCACCGGTGAAAGCGTGTGTGTGTGTGCGCGCGCGTCCCTCGACAAGGGCAAAGAAGTGGGTGGGTCATAAATTTTACGAGGCTTTGTTCAGCTCGCACCCACACCGAATGCGGCACCTCATCCTCGTCAGGGAGGTTTTGTTTGCTCAAACAAACTTTTCCTTTGATTAGTTGCAGCGAGTGCAACTGCAGCACACGGACAGGCACACAGGCACACAGGCACGAGCACCAAGGCGGGTGCAGTCTGTACACGAAAGGAAGCGAACAAACATTAGCATGAACGTGAACGATGAAGCAACACCGGGTATCACAGTCGTCAGCAAAACTGGAACAGGGGGCTGCCCACGGTTCACGGCTTTCACCGTTGGTGCCCGGGCCCTTTTCCGACGCGCGTTCTCCGATATGTAATGTAATATTTAAATTAACAAATTACGAAAACTGCTGCCGAAGGAAGATTTGTTGTTTTAGGGAAAAGTTTTCCGGTTTGTTGATTTTTTGCGGAACGCGGAACTAATCGACCGAGGCAGTGAAGAACTGTGAGCAGCAGCCAGGGTCGAAGCGTCTTGAGCGAACGTCCCATTAACTTGCGTTAGTGTGGAAAGGTTGTTTGGAAGAAGTTTTGTTTGTGGATGTGTTGGGTTTGTATTTTGTATTTAATGTACTGGCAGGTGACAAATCTTTGTGGTGGGAAAATATAAGTTTAAATACAGATATTAAATTAAAAAAAACCCACATTTTTGTGTGTGTTTTTTGTTCAATTTTTCAACATTCGCTGATGAATGATTATCATTTCCTTATATCACCACTACTTTAGTGTTTATAATTTATGTTTTGAAGTAATAGTTTACTTCAGTAATAGTAACACTCAGAAGACTAGCTACAAATCCGAAGGGGCTTGTAGCAACAGATTGTTAGAAATGCGTGCTCGTCCGAAACGTCCTTGCGAACGAAGAACTAATAATTCAGCTTCGAACAAATAAAGTCAAGGAAGTCAAAAATGCCTTTCAAGAAAAAATCCTGAGGTTGAAGAGCTGAAAAGGAAACTAAAAAAGAAAGTAAGCCTTATATTAAAGTTTAAAATCTGGTTCGAGACATATTTTCGTGGCTAATACATGTCGTGGATACTTTAAAGGTTCAAGTTGACTGGACTTGAGTGTTCGACTAGAGACAGGGTTCACATTCTCTCATCACGTTGATTCTATAGTTTGTCGGCCTAGAAGGACTCTTGGTGCACTGAAATGTGAGCCTCGTAACTTCTCCGATGTCTGCTGTTTGAAGACTCTGGGGATTTGTACTGTTCAAAGATCATAGCAACGAAAAAAACCCACATTGATCACACAGAGCGGATTCAGAGATGTTTCAATAGGTTTGCCTATAGGTGGATGGATCCTTGGGATCCTGCTCGCAGGTGGATGGATCCTGCTCTGCCCTGTTACAAGGACACATGTCGGTTACTTGGTCTTGTGTCTCTTCAAGATCTACAATATATTTTTCATTAACGTTTGTTGCTTCACTGCTTCTAGATGTCATCGATGCCCCTGCTTCGCTTGTATCTATCTATATCTCGTCAGTTATAGTAGAAAACTAAACAATACTTCGACCGGGAGCTTGGATTATTCAATTTTAGCTGTCGGTGTAATTGTTAGGACGTGTACAAGATATTAAAGCTTCTAATTGTACAAGTTGGGGACCAAGGTGATAGTGGCTCTGGTCTTCACACGACAGGACCGAGGGAAAATCCCGGGTCAAAACAAGTCACAGAAAGCCTGAAATGCCAGTACAAGACATCTGGAGGTTTTAAAGTCAAATAAGGAGAGGAAGACTTTTACAAGACTTTACAGGGTTCGTGATGTACGGACCAAAAACCAAATATTTTGAACTGATTCATGGCCTAACCCTATTCCATATTTTTACCGTCAATTAAAGTTTGATATGAACAGTTTTTACAATACTTCTGTAGTTAAGTAAAACAAATCCATTAAAAAAAAAGATCTTTTAATTCTTGAACTCTTAAAATTTGCCTTACAATCTGAGCTACTGCTAAACAGCTAAATTTAAATAAACTTTACTATAGACGTTAGGTTTCCATATTAAGCTGAATTCAAAATGACCCAAATGCCATGTTCAAATGTTCCATAAAACTAATCTCAAATAACCCGTACACTCCTTCACATGGCACAAAAATAACCACCCCGAAAAAGCCAACCCACTCCCAAAAAAAACTGCACCAAAAACCGCGAGTGCATTGATCCGTCGTCGATGTTTCGGCAAACGGAACAAACGGCCATAAACGTGGCCGATCCATCCGCTGTCGGATACTTACTAACTGCTTCATTTAATTGCTTGTTGCCCTCGCTTAACAACCCAATATGTTACGTTTGGCGTGTCTCGCGTGCCATTTCTCGTTCGCCCGGTTCGCCGAAACCCAAAACCACCAAGTAACGGCAAGTACAAATTTCAGACGCCCGGCGTCAACGGGCGTTATAAAATCGAAAACGAGTATGCGAGTCTCGAAAGCCATCATAAAATGCGCCAACGCCGGGCACGAGATGCGGTGCAATAAATGCGGTATGACATTCAATTAACCTTGCCTTGGCTGTCAATAGCCGAATGGTACCGTGTCACCAATGGAAAAAAAAGGAAGAAAACGCTCCCGGACGGAAGTGACAGCCGGGTCGAGATAGAGGAAGTGATCCTAGTGGTGGTGGTGGCGGCATTGGCAGCAGGATAGCTAACAGGTACCATGCTGCAGGGTTATAATTTCATATCCTTGTACAAATGGTCATGAATGTTTTGCGACCGTTGTTTGCTTGCTGGCCACAGCGCTCGGGCTCCCGCTTTCCGGTTTCCACTTGCGCTGGAAATGCAACACATCGAGAGAGAGAGAAAGAGAGCTGGTTAATGTGAAAATTACGTGATTGGACGACGACGACGACGATTTCACTGCTGTGGACTGGCATGGAGATGATTTATCTAATTAAGGCTGCTGCTAGGTGCGATTTTCTTATTAAATTATTAACAATAACACTCAGCGGACAAGCTTCTTTAGAATACTTCCCATACTTCAAGCGCTTTAAAAGACGACCCGGGGATTGCGGGTTGAAGCAGAGTGGTCGCGGATCCGGAATGTAGTCTCAGACCTGTGCAATAAAAGAACACAAAACCGTTGGCTGCTCCTTTTTTTGTGTCGTCCCGTTTCGTGTCCTGGTTTATGCTTGGGGATCCGTGTTTATCCTTTGGAGTGGTGCTGGTTTAACCGCTCCGCGAGTCCTCAGCTCTTTCCGTCCGGGCTTTCCACGATGCAGACAACTGGATCCTCGGTTTCCCACGCACACATGATAGTGTCTTTCTTTCTTTATCGTTTGCTAGAAATTTCCCCAATATATATTCATTTTACGAGCTAAACCCATTAGTGAGGAGCCATTGGAGAGTGTATGTAAAACAGAATTAAATTCATATTCCATAATTGTGATGTAATGTAATGTAAAATACTATTTGGAAGAAAACTTTTCAAAACGGATAAAAAAGGCCATAAATTGTGAGTATAAATTTATCAGCTCATGCTCACAGTTGTCTAAATGTTTAAAACAATCGAATCGGATATAAAACAACAATAGAACTAAGGTTGCTTTGATTTTGTGCTATGTCAAAATCAGAGGATTGTGGTAAACATGGCGACTCATGTCTAGTGAGCTGAGATACTCTGCCACTTCTTGAAAGGCACTAAGGATTCTTTAAGTGAACGTAAGCTTATTTTTCCAGCTTATTAAATTAAACTGGATAGCTTTTCTTCCGAACAGTTGGTTTTATAGTTCTCAATAAAACCGTAATTATAGTTCTGCTCCAGCTCCGGTAGCACGCAATACACTTAAGGGTTTAGCAGACTTCGGTTGTCATGGTAGCGACATGAATGCATTATAATTATTTATATAAATAATGAAACCCAGTAATCCCTTACACATCGCCGGTCGTCCCTTCGCCGACCACCACCGGCGTCTTTTCTGTCTGGCGATCCACTTTCTCCTTGTGCCCCTCCCGGAGCCGGAACTCCCTTGTTTCCGGTTCCAACAGCACAAAGTCCTCGAACAGTGTCTGTTGTCCTTCGCTTTCGTCTTTTCCGCCATTCGCCACCAGACAGTCCACAGTCTGTCTTGCACGTCCCACGGCGCGCAAAATATACCCACCCTAGCCTTGTTTAGGACCAGACACTGGCAGCCTGGTTGTGGCTGGTCGGAACTCCCGGTACCCCTGCTACGGCACTGGCGGGACAGCGGAACTCGCATTAAAAGCGTCATAATCCGGGCCCGCGTCTGGCCGGTGGGACGGATGGGTTCGGTTGGGTTTATTTCGTTCGCTCGGTGTTTATCCTTTCGCCCATAACCTACCCCAAGTGTGTATGCAGAAACAGGTAGCTGCTGGTGGCTGGTGTAAGGATGGATGCGTTTTTTCCTCTACTTCTGTCTCGGTCTCTCTCGCTCTCTCTCGTCTGACTCTTTCCGGCCATACCTTTTGCTTGTCTGCCACCTCAGGGGAGGAAAATTGACGGAGTGGAAAATTCACCAACGTTCCCTGAGGGTGTGCGCGACCCGCCGTGTTTGTGTTTGGGCGTTTTGGGAGTTTGTTATTCCTTTTGCTTGGTCGCGAACGCTACTCCTATCGCAGGATGCTTTAAGACGCTGTTGTTTTAATATTACCACCCTTGTTCCATCCCATTCCAACGGTGTTGTGTGCGACTAATCGATCGCACGAGAGGGTGTCGCATTGAGCCACCGGCACCACCAGACTGTGACGGGTGTCGGGAGTTTGATAATTAATTTCGTCCGAAATGTAAATCGTGACACGTTTTCGGTGAGCTTTCCGGGAGATTTTAAAGGAAATTATTCATTGCGATGTGCAGTTGCACAAGAGATGAGAAAAATGGCTCAGCTGAATGTACTGTATGTAATCATCTTTGGGTCCTTATGATAATTAAGTGGCATCGTAAGGTGCCCGGTAGAATATGTATAGTACAAATACTGAGAGTGATTAATAAAGGAAGTAGTCATGGTCTGTCTTCATGTCATGTTACTCTATAGTTTTAATTCCTCCTCTTTGAATTAAGGACAATGCAGAGATATTAACATGTTCCGAGACATATTCATAAAGAAAAATATATATTAGCTGTACTAAATGTTGTGTCCTTTAAAATGTTCTCTGTACATGTTACTTCTTAGCGAGATCTTTGAGATAAACTAACAATGTTTTGCCTAACAAAGGTCTGGGCTCTAGTTGGTTGGTAAGTTTGACTACCGTAACTTAAAGCCATTAGATCTTCATCTCTAAATTCTAAGCTCTTTTCATGTTGAATCTAGAGTTAGATCAAGACCCTGCTGCACTGTCTCATTGTCTCTTAAGCAGAAGTGCAATCTCCATAGGCAAAACTGGCCACATTTCAAGTCAGTGCTGCCGCAGCAATGTTTGGACCAACATTTTGATGGCCCGGTAACATTGGTAGACAGCACGACAAGTCAGTGACCACCTCAGCTTTATGATTCGCTTTCAATATCTAGATATCATCAGTGAATCTTTCTGCAAGGAATGTGCTTGGGTTAAATAAGTATGTCCAGCAATTTCGGCAGGGCCGTTGCTACCCAATAAAAATATAGTTTTTTGTCCAATGTTTGGTCTTTGGTAACCCTTTGGTCTTTCTACATGTTTTGAAGATCAGAATAAAGAGTTTAAAATTATTCTTTAAGATGGATAGCATATTTTGCTTGATCTATAATTGATAAGAGGCAGTTTGATCTGTTTGCTAAGCGATTGATCCTTTCCTTCTGTTGTACCTTGGCATCTCATAAGCCATAGGAATGAGTTCGATCACTTGTTTGTGATTGTTTCAGGTGAAGCCTTTCAGCAGAGCTTTCAGTTTTATAGAGCTATCGGTAAGTAGCAATAAGTTGTTTGGTCTTATTCGTCTCTTAAACAGTGATAGAGCTGTCCACCGTAATATTACGATGGCCTCTGCTCCTATTGCGTCTTACGACACTAGAGATGACGAAGGCTTCGGCAGAAAATATAGAAGTTCGATTAGGAAGCTATATACTACAACTTGAGGATATAATTTTCGTATGTGCAGCATGATGTGATTATTTGAATTTAGGAAAAGTTTTCTATTTTCAGATTTTAAAAGTTTTGTAAAATTTCCTCCTTTTCGCAACCATCTTCAAGCAGATTAAGAAGAGTTCTGATAAGTTTTGCTATACGATTACACCATGGTCTGATATGAGCTTGCATCATAACCTTAGCTGTTGGATTTCTGAAACTAAGGGCTCCGTGACTGAGTCTGTCAACAAAGGAAGCACATAATTGGTCTTATTAATAATTTGATGACCTTAAGACAAACATTGGGCATTGAATGCCACCCAACGCGTGGTAACTTTTTCGAGACACAATTATTCCTTGTTGACCTTCATTATTTGCTGTGGAAACTAATAAACCCTGAGACTGGGTGTGTGTGTGTGTGCTCAGGAACGATGTCCACCTATTTCGTTTCATCGTTAACTTCCTGCGCAGCAAAACGTGACCACGGGCAACAAAGAAATGTCCAAACGATATCGCTATATTGATTTCATCATTAATTTATAGCGATGCCGAGCGCTTTGTCAAACAAAAACAAGTGTGTGTCCCATTAATGAGGTAATGTGAGGTATTACGTGAAGTGATGAGCATCAGCCCGCAACGACCCAACCACACATCCATAAATCATGCCAAAAACGATCGGGCAGCAGCAGCAGCAGCAGCAGTGACAAAAGGTGCAATCTCATCCGGAAACCCGCACACCGGAGCACACTGTTTAGCATCTTAAAATGGGGCAGGACGTTTCAATTTTGGCTTGCGAAAAACAAACAAAGCCCTGTCTGAGTTTGGGCGGTGGAAGAACGATTTTCGCTCTAGTGTTGTTAAATTGATTATCCGAAAAAATAGAAAAAGAAGGTTCCAGATCAGATTAGACAGGGAACATTGTGCAAACAACTAACCAGCTTGAATGTAAAAAACACGAGACTGCACACTCATGCTCCGCTCGTAAACTATCTTTATGTTGGCTCTTTGTTTGAATGCAGATTTGAAAATCACGGTGAAAAAAAAACGGAGAGCCGAGCTGTGATTAGATTGTGTTCATTGCACAAAATATAAAATTATCCTTTGTATGTATCACACACACACACCACCAGGAACGGACCAGGACCAGGTCTTATGCCGGTGGAGTTGTTTGTTGCTGCTTGCTGAACCGGACAGGCTGGTGGCGCAATTAATCATAGTTCAAACGTAGTCGTGTAGCGCCCTTCAGGTAGCCGTACCAGCGCTAAGTACCGACCGTAACCGGTGGAAGGAAAACAAGGAAAATGCCACCAGATACATAGAATTATGCTACTGTACGGCGTGAGTGGTGGATTGTAAATTTGCGCCACCAAACTTGTTGTCCCCATTAACCCTAGCCGGGCGACGGTATCAATTACCACCCCAGCAACTGGATGGGTTGGTTGCGGGGTTGGGGGAGGTGGCTATCCCCCATTTTTTTTTCGGAAGCCAATTAATCACAACAAAAGACGCGAATAGCCGAACCGAACCAAAAACTACCGTTTGTTCTTTTCTCGATTTGAAGCGACGCCGCTCCGCGTTACGTTTGGGTTCCGTGAAAATGTTTTCCTTCAAACTCTAGGGGGCAGGGGAAGGCGGGGGGTACAGCTGCCCAGCTGTACTTGCCGTATCGTGAGCATTATCGTAAATAATCTATTTTCCCGCAGAGCCTTTCTCCCTGGTCCGGTGTCGCAGGAAGGGCGTAAAAGGCAAGCCGCCACCAGTTTTATGGTGGCACAATAATATGGTAATTGAAAAAACATGAAAATGAAAATAGAACAAAAACATCGTCCGAAAACGGGTGGGCCGAAATCAGAATCATCAGAATCGGAAAAGTCATTCAGGCAAAAGGGCAACTGGCCACCGGACCGGATTCTTCCCCCTCCTTAGCAGTGAGTGTATTCAAATGAAGTGATGTTCGGTCGGATGGAGGCTAAAGGAGTCAGCGAGCCGGCTGACTGTTGTAGTGTGAAAAGGGCTAAATCATTGGCGGTGGTGGAAGATCATGGAAAAAGCCGGGGATGGTCAACGGCTAGAGCCGTTGGAGACTGGGGAGGGAAAGGCATTTGGATTGCGTATGTTAATGTTGCCCATAATTAAATGGCTATAAAATTTAATTTGGATATAATCACACCCGGTGCTGTGTGAGTGTGTGTGTGTGAGTGACCACGGGGGGAGGAGTGTGCGGAGGGGATGGTTTTCGGTAGTGGATGATCGGATCATTTTCCGTTGCGTTTTGTTTTGGTATAGTTTTTTTGTTAATTGTTTTGACAAGTTGATAAGTTTCGAGAAGGTGAAAGGGATATAATAGGCGTTTAGTAGAGTTGATCGCTTTCATTAATTCTAAAAATACAATACATAATTCTTTGTTTCCAATTTTATTTGCTAAATAAAAAGAAGTGAATTTTCTTATGGGCCGGTCAGGTGGCCGAGGCAGGACCAGGGTTCAAATCCCATCCAGACCGCCACCCCGTACGCAGGGCTGACTACTTTGCTACGGGTAAAACTAAGTCACAGAAAGCCAGAAATGGCAGGCCGAGACCTCTCGAGGTTGTAGTGCCAAGGAAGAAGAATAATTTTCTTAGTGAAATTTCATCTTTCTCATATTAAAAATAAATTAGATTCATCACTTTCTGAAGATTGGTGAGGCCACAAAATTTTTCAAGGATGGATATTAGGTTATCAGGTATCCGGGGATCAAATCTTGTTCGCATAGAATCTACAGATCAGATACGGCAGGCCAAGACTTTTCGAGGTTGGATAGCCACATAAGAAGAAGATATTTTATGCTAATAACTATTGCTTGTTCATGGCCTAACGACCTCTTATTAGGCCATGCGTACCATTTCTGCCTTACTAGGCTTACTGATACGCACTGATAGTTGGACAGTTAGTCCTTACTATGGGGAAACGGTACGGATGGGATTTGAACTCCGGTCTGCTCAGAAGTAATTTAAGGTATAACGATCGCTACTAGGCCTCATGCAATTTTTGTTAATTTTTGGACTCAAGTTTAATTTCAGCTTTGAATTAGGGTAAATTGAGTGTTTTTTTTTTTGTTAAAATATGTTCAGTAATTTCAACAACAAAAAAATGAAAAAATAAAAAAAGGATTGACTTACTACTTTGTCCATTAAAAAAAAAAAAAAATGTTACAAAACTTCTCATCAAACCTTTTCAATCAAGCTCATACGTTTTGCTTAAAAAAATATATGACCCGATCCTTACGCATCCACCCCAAGCCGACCCCACACGGACAATAGATCGCCCGCGTGTTTGTTCCAAAAAACGCTGGTAATCACCGTGAACACAAACAGCAGCAACAACAAAAAAAAAAACCGTCGTCGTACAATTTTCTCCCATTTTGTACAGCTCTCGAGGTTAGTTCCTCCCAGCAATACAAACCGAAAAGCGGAGAGACCGGGAAGGGTTTGTTGTTGTGTTGTTTTCAATTCGTAGTTTTATTGTTTGATTTATTGGATTGGCCGGGGTGTGTGTGTGAGTGTGCCCGCAGAAAAGCACCCCTAATAGCATCGGGTCCGTTCTAAGGGTTGCGCTTTTTGGAGTAGCGTCTCTGTCACCGGAGCGGGCAGCTTTCCCTACACTGGCCTGCCTTGTTGGTTGGTTTACGGCCCAACAGCCCGTACCGCTCCCGGTGTCTCTTGGTGGACGTCTTGCCCATTAGCCCCTTTTGAAAATCCTTTAACCCTATTCGAACCACCAGAAGAAGCGTTCGTTGATCGATGGTCGTTGATAAGCAATCGTAAAACTGTTGCGCTGTATAAATGTTACGGTAATTTTTTGCTCACATCTTGCCGCTGCTGATTCTGCTGCTCGTTGTTGTATAAATGCTGCGCCACTTCCGCTTGCTTTCTAGCACTATTTCCTTGTTTTTATGCCCAGCGTGGGGCTATATTTTGCCGTACTTGAAACCATCGAAAAGCACTCGACGAAACTGCCCTGCCCAGGAGGGCAAGAACTAGGTGCTAGAATCGACCCTGATCGGGAATCCATAAAGGCGAGGCGGTACACCGGCTTTTTACAGCAAAAGGGCTCTCGTACCGCTAGACCGGCCCAAGACCCCGGCTATCGGCTTCTTATCGCTCTTTTACTATTGGGAGATGGTTCGCCTGCTTTTTGGTTTTTGCTTCTTCGGTGGTTGTTTTTCTTTTCTTTGCTGCTCTATTTTGATCCGGAAAAGTGCAGCAGGACAATAAAAGGAAAAGCCACCATAAAAGCGCTTTGTTTTCTCTGGCCAGTGACGGCGAGCGAAATAAAACCGAGAATAAAAGTGAAGCCAATAATGGGCTGTGGCTTGACGGCGAGGGTCGCTGTTTTTGTTGTTGTACGCTGGAACAGAAAAGTGGTTTCCTGTCATAAATCGGTTGTAATAAGTATTTGCGCGTTCGGGTAAATTGGATATGGATTACATTTGCCCCGCTCGGCGTTCTGGGTCCCAACCCAACTGTCCTGCTTTGTGTTTGCACGGATGCACGTGGCTTGACCGGGTATTGGGTGTGAAGGTACTGCTGGCTGTCTTGCTGAGGTAGTGACAGTAGCAGCGACGCTCAGTCGAAGGTGTGAATCGTTGGGTGTGCCAGGTGTGCCGCGAGGCGTTAGCCAGGTGCTGGTCCAGGTGCTGGAAGGTGTGATCTTGTAACCACTCAATGACCATTAGGTGCGAGTAGTCTAAGCTCGACTTTGTACACTTCGCCGGTACGCCGTTGCATTTGATGTTGGAGCGTTGGAAAGGGATTTTCGGTTTATTTGATTAATAATTCGTTTCGCAACATCCAAACAATGAGGTGCTCATGATGACCTAAGCCTGATTTTCCTAGTTCTCAGTACAAACGGACAACCAAAACTAGCCAGGGTTAAATGCATTAGTCGTATACGACTAGTCGTTCAAACTTAGTATGAGTAAGCACTTTTGCTCTAGCAAACATTCGATTCGGTGATTGATTACCCCCCTTAAACTAAGACGCGCGCATGCTCTTGGCAAATATCTCCTCCGCCAGCTGTGCTCCGGCGTTGGATGAGAAATTTGTCAATCTCCATCATCTGCAAGCGTACGTGCGTGGCCTGTGTGCGGGCCAGATCTGTAACTATTGCTTCAAGAATGCATCATCGGAATGCAACTCGTGCAACGAAATACCACCGGGCAAGGTATCGTAAACAGACGCGGCTGGCTGGCCACATTCCTTACCGAAGTGTACATCCCGTGACAATGATTATGGTCACCGGTGCAGCCGGTTGGCCTAGCTCTAGCAGTGGTTGCTGTGCCCGTAAGGTTATCGGGGCCAGGATTAAACAACTCGCTGCCTATACAGGAAGGATGGGCTTGAAGTTTGAAGAATTCCAATTATCTTGTGATGAAAATTGGCCCATTCGTGCAGGGATGCAGAGCACAAAGTGCAGGAATAGTTCGGACGATTAGATAGTCTAGCACGAGCGACGGGGTAAATTGTTGGTGATGTAAAGGAGCGCGCTGTTCGAGTTTGATAGAATTTTTCGAGTGATTTAATAATTAAGCTTGTAACTTTGTACTTTAAGGTTGTAACGTTTTTCATGGCCAAACATTAAGCTCCATTCGATGCTAGACTGAAACATATTGGGAAACATTTATTAAACTATCTTCAATCTCTATCAATCTATGCATGAGAAGGTTCTTCCTGCAAGAAGCATTCGACGAAACCGTTGCAAATGTCTATCGGGTGAATTACTTTCAACAACTTCTTTTGAAACAAAATTTTCTCAAGCGTCTTCAGCCTCTCATTTTGACCGACTGGTTGTTCTGAGGCTAAAGCTCAGGAAAGACTAGCATCGACTTGGGATCTTTCAAAGCAATGCTTATCTTTTCCAGAATTGTCTGTCCTTTTGGATCTATGATGCAAAAGTACAAGCCTATCTTGTACAGGCTACAGACTTGACTTTTCTGTTCAGATGAATAGGAAAAAACTTTAATGTACGTACGTAAAGGATATTGTTAAAGTAGGACGGCCAAAAAGTGCCTCAAAGTCCCAATACCTTTTGATCGGGTAATGTTCTTTCTTCGTGAGAAGGCCAGTATTTGGCTGGGCAGGCTCGCTTGGGGCAGACCAGCCAAGGAGCTTATTGAATTTGCGAGCGGAATTCCACTACAATTCTGGGTAACTGAATCCTTATTGAGCTCAATCTCCTGATCCATCGTCATTCTATCAACTGAGATACAGACTCACCTACTTACTTATTGGGCGCTAGGACTTTTCGGGCTGGGTCGTCCGGTGTCATTCTCATGACATGACTCTCTCTCTTCTTGGTCTGACGACCTGTTAAGGTCATGCCGGCCATTTCTGAGTTACTAGACTTAATGATACCACGTAGTCGGATACTCAGTCCTCACTTCTGGGGAATGGTCCGTCGTATGTGAGTACCGGGGCTATAAAGGTTCTGTACCGTCCCAGGTTTGTCCGTCGCGACAGGAATTTTGAGAGGATGATTTTCCTCGGGCTGTAGTATGTAGTATTCTATACAGAGATAAAGCTACACAGATAAAGCCACAGTAGATCTTATTTATATTCCTAGTTGGACGGCTTGACGCCGTATTGACAACCACAGTAGATCTCATACAAAATTTAATATCAATATTCAAGAGCAATACTGGAAAATATTGATGCATTGGAATTGGAACATTCGTCACGTTTTCCGAGTCATTTTAGCTGAAGAACATTCCTTTGTTATCATTTCGAAAAACCGAATAATTATATCAAAAGTTAAAACGTAGGCTAATGATTATTATTTGCATTTAGTACGAAAAACCCTTGTTTATTTATTTCATATGCTTTCATATTTATCATTTAATTGTTAACGACCCACACTTTCGGTACGCCATTTTCGTTTTTTCCACATGTTTTTCAGCGCGTTTGCTTGATTTTTTTGTTTTCTCCCAAACTACAAACCCCCTTAATATGTTAATATGGCTGTCATGCGATAATAATGAACGTCAAGATACGTATCGATGTACGCCATGGACCAACCATGGGGCATGCCGGTAAGTGAACCGGCCGGCACTCGTTATTCAAATTTAATTGTCTAAAGTATTTGTTACGGATACGTCTGTCGAAGAGAATAATGACACGGAAAATTGAATTCGTGCTCTTATTGTTTGTTTATTACAGCCGCGTTTTCCACACACACACACACACACACACACGCGGCGCATTTCTCTGCCACAGTGACTCTGGCTCATTGTTTCGCCAGGTATGCGGCGTTTGATGCGGGCCCCGGTAAGGCTTCGGTGTAATTAAAATCTCTGATAAGCACGCTGTCAGTCGATTGCAAAGGTTATGTTTCCGTGCTTATCACGCATGCATCTTGGTGGTGGTGGTGATGCTTCACCCGGATCGGGTCGGGATCGGAAACGCATGAGTGCGATTAACACAGTTATCTGTTTGCTATTACGGCGTTGGCACGATAATGATCCGTTGGCGAGGATCACTGCTCTGTCCAGCCGACAGGTCCGAGTGATGGGCGGGCCGGGCTATCTGTTTCGATAATTATGGACAACACGCTCGGTAAACGAATGGTGAAAGATGTGCCTTGCCATGTGCTGCCTGCCTGCTGCTGCTGCTGCTGCTGTGAACGCACCTGTGCTAGCCTAATTTTTACATATTAAATGACCCATTCAGGAATTCGTTTTCTTCAGCTGTTTGAAACGACTTATACTAAAATCTTGGTCGAGTGGAGTGGTGATGAACCGGTAGTGTGACTGGTTCCGAGATATTTAACGGTCTTTATCGCTTGAACGCAAATGCTCGTGTAATTAGTGCCAGCTGGTACATGGCGTGCAGCGTTGTATATGGGGTTACTGTCGTACCGTGACAAGGCCGAGGGATGGGATAAACTTTTGGAGCTGAATTTAAATACAGTTTGGTTATGTCTAACCCTTATTCAAATGAGGCATCGGTTCCGTGTATGGTCGTGTGATGTTTTGGACTCATAGGATAGCAGTGTCTAGAGCGACCTTATGCTTTTTCGTTCAACTCGATCCGATGGTCAATTTGTGGCTAGAATGATCGTTACAACTGGTTAGAAGTGTAAGTGTGCAGTGTAAGGTATAATTTTAGTTATCTGCAGTTGGATAAAACGATCATAGAAAGGATGTATTTTGATAGAAATGCTTGAGTAATGCTTTTAATAGCTTTAAGATTATTTTTCCATCCTTCCTGCTAGGCACTACAACCTATAAAGGTCTCGGCCTACCATTTCTGACTTTCTGTGATTTCATTTTAGCTGGATAGTTAGTCCCTATCCTATTTAAATTGATAGTCAGGGCTGACTACTTTGCTACGGGTAAAATCAAGTCACAGAGAGCCAGAAATTTGCAAGCCGGGACCTCTCAAGGTTGTAGTGGCAAGAAAGAAAGAAGTCCAATTCTCTGATAACTCTCTGTCGTATGCTTCGACCTGTAACAATTCACCAATCTATTTGAATTTTTGTTACTTGATTTGCTGTTTATATTATTTTTGCAGAGTTTCTGATTGCTCAGGAACAGCTTGAAGCCAAGCCGAGGAACTACAAATAAGGATTGTTTCGTTCTATGAATTTAATTCTTTGCGAATAAGTGGAAAATATTGAGGAACATTGTGACAACTGATTACAACTGTTTCAAGCTCAACAATATCTTACCGATTTCTGGACAAAGACAAAAGGGCTAACATGGAAACAGAGTTTAGCATCGATTAATGAAAAACCCCGATTATATTATAGCATTATAGCTAAAAGACTTTTCTCGGAAAAGAATCTGATCGAGGGACAAGATGGACATAATTGCCGTCCATATCTTCAATAAATCGGTCCATTTGACAACACGCAGAACGGATCCGTTAGGTGAGAACCTTGTTAATCCCAACGACTCATAAATCACCTCACCAGCTACTAGTAAAAGTTGTTGGCAAAATCTCTATTAGTGGCGGGCCTTAGAGCCTCTGAAGAGTTTTTGGATCAGCAGGAGATTTGGATTGAAGATCAGCCTATAGAAGCTGTTGTCAAATTCTGGCCAAGACGGAGTATGAGCTGATCTTCGACTGAGCTTAGGTTTGGATCGAAGGCTATTTACAGCAATTTTACATATGAATTTCATGCATTGAACGTTTCGCAATCCGTAAGAACTTAATGTCCTCATAATAAAAATCATATCGATTTTTTTCCACCTGCTATTTTCCTTACTTGAATTTATCAAACTTGTATAACTCCGTCATTAAGTGTTTCAGTACAGTCGCTTTTAATTCAAACAAACGTGTGAATAGTTGCGTTGGGAAAGCTATAAAGTTTACACATTAGGCACTGTTGGACGTCACGAGTAGCCTCAAAAACCTTTATACAGGTTCCATTTCTTTATCGGTGGTGGTAATTTGGGAACGGTCTTTAAATTTATCATACCGTTTGTTCTACTGACCCTAAGAAAGGGCCCTGTTTAAGACATGTATTGAGTGCGCTTTCAAAGAGATAAAATGCTTTCCTCCAGTTAATGTGCTTCTGGTCGGTATCTTGAAAGTAAATGGAAGTGATTTCGAATAACCGCAGAAGCGTAAAGCGCACATCAATTTACAGGAACAGAGTATGAGCTTTTAGTTTTGATGGCGATGTGGATTAGTAGTGAAATGAGACTACTAAAGTTTTGAAGGGCAGAACTGGCATCAAACACCGTAGGTAGTACTGGTAAAGGCTTCCGGAGCTTTATGATGTTTAAATACATATAGAAAATCTCTCCAGAGTTTCCAGACTTTTAGAAATGTTTTATTGCAAAATAAGTGATTTTGTTTTTGTATAAAAAAAAATCACTTCATAATCCTATTGGCTCGTTGAAGAGGCTCATTCACTTGGCTTAAGTCTAAAAAAAATGCTCATAAACTTCAGGTGCCCGATGCGACTCTTTACCCGCGAAAGGAAACCCCTCGCCACCGTGCGGATAGCGATTCGCGATAAGTGTGCGTGTGGGCAAAAGGGGTTTTTTTTTGTCGTCGTCTTCCCAGTTCCATCCATTTTGTAGTTACTTCAGCTAGCACCTCCTTTCGTAATTCGTAAGGTAATTTCCATGTTTTCTGCTGGCGGATGTTCTTTCATCTGTGAAATAATTAACACCTTTTTTCATCCCCTCTCATCCCCCGTAACAGTGGGGCCGAGCAGGCATCTTCCCCACGATCCAACGCATTTAGGTCCGGGCTTGTCGCTCGATCATCAGCTCGCAGGTTACCCGGGGAGGGTTTTTTTCCCGAGAATTCCGTGCCTCCCCGTGTCATTGTTTTGGTGATGGGCACCGATCGTTGCGGTGTGATTGTTGTCCAAGCGGATGGTATCCAATCTTTCTCCTTGTTTAAAATTGTTTTTTTTTTGTAGGTGTTGGTGTTGGCGTTCCTGCCCTTACCTTGTACCCGAAACCTTTACCAATCTCACACCACTCATTCGATTTTAGCGTAATGAGCAGGGAATGTATGAGGGTCCGTGGGTTTTTCTTCTTTTTTTGATACGGAAGGGAGTTCGCACACACGCACGCAGGTTCCGCACCGTGGCCGGTGGGGTTTTTTTTCTCTCTCTCTCTCTCTCTGTTAAGCTATGGATGGTGTATTCTTGCCCACCGTCAAACCGTCTAAATGGTTCTTGTCTATTTTTTCAATTTGAATTTAAATATTTCCTCCCCCCGTCTTGGCTTTACGTTTCACCGCGGCGAATAAACATAAAACTGCTGGTGCTTTGCATTTTCGCAGGTTGTAACGGACGTCGGAAAAATAGAGGGGAATAGAGTTGGGAAAAGTTGGAGCTGTAAAAAAACAGCAGGCACCGAGCGCCAATCGCTAGGAGACGCCCCGAGTGCAGACGGTGCAGTGCAGCGCTAGCCATGATAGGGGTTTATGGCAGTAGAAATCAGATAGCGTTCCTCTTCTGGTGCATCGCTCGTGAGTCAGCTGCATCGATGCATAATTCCAAGGGCGGCTGGCAGCAAAAAAGACTGCACAATGCTTGCCGCAGCGCATCATCGTCATCATCCGTGGGCGTCATTATCCCTGCTGCTGCTGCTGCTGTCAAGTCATCTGCGGAAGCGCGATTTTTGCTACACCCATTAAGCACGTTAGACATCGAGCAGCTTTCGGTGTAAATGAAATTAAACACACCTTCACGAGCACACACACACACACGGGGAGAGATATTCAAATAGTGGTACTAGCCCACTAGCTTTCAACGAAACCATGGCCTGGTCACATGCTCACGTGGTCTGTGCCCGTCGTTGAGAGGGTTTAGTTGGTGAGATTTTAATTTCTGCATTTTATTTGCCCTGCTCATTCTGGGCATTACCGACACAGCCACTGGAAACTACCCTCGTCGCTTTAGTGCAACGGCTGGCACCCCGAATCTGGTGTGAGAAAAGTCCGGCGTGATCATTCCCTCCCCTAAAGCGAACCGTATTCAAATAATTTAAATAATCAACGTAACGCCACAGGTCCAAAACCCCCGAACGAATGCGCACAGTGCGGTGATAAACTTCACATTAGATGAGCGTTAAAAATTATCTGCCGGAATCGGAATCGGTTGGTTGGAGTTGGTGAGGTTGTGGGACACCCGGGGAAGTTGGTTAAAGGTAGGAAAAAAGTTTTCTCCGTCAGCTTTCGGACCGTCGGGTTTGCCCGGAAAGGTCTCACGGCACGGCGGGAAACCTACGGTTTGGTTCGCGGTTGTTGGTTTTAAAATTTTCCACCGAACGTGCGGTCTCACTCACGGTGTCCTTGCATCCGGCACACACACACAAACATGATCATATGCGAGGGACAGGTTAAGTATTTATATGGGACAGCTACCCCGCGCGAGCTGTAATAAACTTGACCGAAATTTTGGAATTATTATTCATAATGAAGTGTGGACAATCGGTCTGCCGTACACCGGTTGCCCTTAGGGCGCACTCGTCCAAAGGTGCAGGTAGATAGGATCATCATCATCACCGTCGTCGTCGGGTTTAATTATTCACAAAATGTATATGATGTTTTCGGTCGTTGGTAAAACGAGCAATTGCATTTGATTAATATCTTAAGACGGTTGTAAAATTGTAAAGGTAGGATATGGGTTAATTTGGGTAGGTTTTTTTTATTGTCCTTAATAGGGCCGTTGTTCACCTTTGCACGTTAATTTAAACTTTCATGTTGGTGGGTGTTTTTTTATTTTATTTTGATCGTTAGCGAAGGTAACCATCGGAGGGCGCGTTTTGTATGGAAATTTTTATAATTTGGTTTCTTTATTGAACCACAATGTTTTGCCAAAGGCGCGTATCTTGTACCTTAACCAATGAATAATTCTTTATTTCTTTAAGAGATGCATCTAACATTCCAGAGTCTTGGTTGAGAGAGTCTGGTTAGAACCTCTTCTTCGAAGAACGATTAGATTCAAAACATAACACCGAAAGACTTATAACATTGAGTTCTTGAGGATGCTGAAATCGATTTTTTATCTAAATTTCTTAATTTTTATTTTATTTTTGACCATGATTAAAATTTTATCCGGTGGATTTGATCCAGGCATACACTGATGACATAGACATCATTGGTTTGAGGCTCTCATATGTAGCAGAAGCTTATCAAAGGATCGAGCGTGCGGCACAGAACCTCGGGTTGGAGATTAACGAGGCAAAAACCAAAACAGTGATTTAAGCAGGAGTGATGTATACACACATTACCGCAGTTTTGAGGTCTTCTAAAACTTCACCTATCTGGGGTCTTATTTGGCCCCGTATGTGTGGAAGGACAATGGAGGAGCCGCTACAGCGACGAGCTCTACGAGCTGTACGATGATCTCACTATCGTTCAGCGCATTAGACTCGACAGGCTCCGGTGGGCTGGTCACGTCATGAGAATGACACCGGACGACCCAGCCCGTAAAGTCCTTTTAGGCCGTCCACAAGGACAGAGGAGGCGTGGTAGACCCAAATTGAGATGGAGTGATGGCGTTGATGCGTCCGCCAGAACGGCCGGGATAATGGATTGGCAGACGACGGCGCTAAACCGTGAGCGGTATCGAGGATCGTTGCAGCAGGCCAAGACCACAAAGCGGTTGTAGCACCTGATAAGTAAATAAGTAAGGATTGCACTGGATTTTCACTGATAATGATCAAGGACAAACTTGTGATGCTCGCGTGCCTTTCAGTTATTTACTTTACAATTATTGTCCACATACAATTCATTCGTCTGAGTGCATTCTCATTCATGGAAGGCTCCATTCGATGCTATAAAATTTAGAAAGCTTAACCATAATTATTACATTCTAACATAAACTTTAAATCACTCAGGGGAATGTCTCAAATGAATATTGAACTATTGCATGTCCGCTTTGGAACTTTGCAATCATATAATGTAATCTTAAAAACGGTCCAATGATATTTTGGTATTTTTTTTTGTTTGACAGGTTTGGACCAATCACTCGGAAGAAATATAAAGCTGACAGCTAGATCGATAGACGGGCTGCGAATATCCTCAAACTGAGTGCTAGTTTCCTATATACGATTGCAACGTTCTACAGCGGATTTGTAATTTTCCTCTATTCATTTGAAACGTTCTGCAGTTTGATCCAAAGGTTACATTATATGGATCAAAATTCTGTAAGCTGTGGATTTTTAAAAATATTAGATGATGTTGACTGAATCATCTGACACATTCTACGGAAAGTGCTGGTTTAAACTTGTATATGAATTTTATAGCAAGATACATTGCAGGCAGATTGAAGCTGAAAACAAGTGAATTATTGCATATTTACTGAAAATATTTATTACATTTCAATTATTTTTTCCCTCAGTTTTATGGCATTTTTTTTCGGCACACTATACTCGCCTAAACTCAACACGACTTCCCAGGTCATTTACACGCCACTCGTGTCGCGCACCGCTTGCAATGTCACGGTTTTGCATGGCAATTTGATTACGGCGAAAAAACTGCGGGCCTTCGGTTGCTTGGCGCTCGCCCCCCGGGCAAAAGCCCACGGGGCGCCTTCACTGTACTTCACGCTTGCTCCACATTACCGATAATGCTATCGTACAGTGCGTCCTTGACGTCGCCCGCAAGCAGGAAGTCCATATGGTTGAAGGTTGCGTTCGGCAGCTGGTTCAGGGCCACCAGATTCGGTAGCCGACCAGCCAGCAGGCGCACATCGGTCGGGTGCGTTAGTTGGTCGGCAAGGCCGTAAAACACGACCACCGGCACGGTGACCTTGGTGAGGTCGTAGTCGGGCGGCATATCGCTACCGGCGTACCGGCGGCGGTTTTCCTCCGCCCCAAAGTCATACGGCCGGAAGTGACCGGAGATAACCTCCTGGCCGAAGTGTGCTACCTGCTTCAGCGAACAGCCGGCTGGCAAGTGGTGCATCAGCATCGGAAACCCGAGCTGGGAGATGTGATGGTACTTGTTGCCCGTCATCGTGTGCATCGCGTCCAGACAGAGGGCCCTGCTGTAAAAGTCCGGACAGAGCGCTTTGGCCAACCGGTTCATTTCCTCCGGGAATGGTTTCATTTCGTAGATACCGAAAGAATTGACAAATTGCTGGTGGAAGAATGGGAAACATATCAATGTGCAGATAGTAGGATTTCCATTTCCGTAATCATTCCCTTACCAGTGCTACCGTTTCATGCTGAGCCAAAAACCGTAGGAAAGGGTTCTGCAAATGGGTAAGAAAGACGGCCGGAGCAAGGGCCTGCATAAGCCGGAACTTCCGGTTATACTCGGGGCGCAGTGAGTTCAGTACGAAAAAGACGGTCGTACCCTGCGAGTGACCTACGTAGTGTAGCTGTGTCTGGCCCGTCTCGGCCAGCACGTGATCCACCATAGCGGGCAGGTCGTAGAAACCGATTTCGTGGAAAGAAAAGTCCCAAAATTCGCGTTCTTCCAGCGGTAGGTAGGTGTGGTTGCGACTGTACCGGTTGCCTCGTGCATTCCCAAGCCACACGTCATGCCCGCAGTCGGAAAACAAATAAGGAAGAGCTTCTTCCGGGCCGATTAGAATCCAGTCGGCCGAAGAACCCATCAAACCGTGCATGAGCAGAACGGGCAGTTTGCGCGGATCGGCTGGACCGGAGACGGGTGAAGCACGGATACGATGCAGCTCGACGATGTACCCATCCTCGGTAACGATGTTGTGCACTTCGCTAGCGTAACCGTACTTTTGCGTGATTTCAGGCTGGAATCGGATCGTGTAACGAAAGTAAACGATAAGCACACACAGGATAATTCGATTGAAAAGTTGAAAGAGGGGGGTAGGTTCTTGCTTCACCGTAGTAAGGACGGCATCTTCTTCACGGAAAACGATATCTCCGGAACTCCATGAAATGTACGCGCCAATTAGAAGAATTTGGACGCACGACGTACCCATCGCCATCGTGAACGGTAAGAACTGCAATAGATGCAGCGGACGTGTAATATATTTATATGGACTCCGAACAGATGCGGGTCACATTCTGAAGTTGTTCTCGGCAAGGTTCTATTCGGTTGGTTAAATGATTTACTCTTAAAGCTTTAAAGTCGTTCCTCATAATTGGCTGACAAAATGCACCCTCCACCGTGACAGCAAGGAAGATAACAATTAAAGGAATATTGGCGGGACCAATATTTGTGCAAGGGCAGCTTGAAGAAGGTTGTTGTTAGATATCAATGGATGTTAGTAAAACCTTACTCACTTAACAACCTCTACATTCTTCTGTTATCAATAACTATGTGACTGATGTAAGCAGGAAAACAAAGAGAACATCATATCATTTCTTCAATTGTTGAGTTCGCTCTGCAGTGGTTGTCGCAAAAAAAGGTTGGCACTTTATTATAAGAATTTAGATGAAACTTTGTAAAGTTGACAGAACGTAACAAACCAAAGGGGAGTTTTTTTGAAATTTGTTATCGATGAACGATTTGAAGCTTGTACGATCGTACTTTTGCTCTTAATAACAGCCTGCATTGAAGGCAGTTCTTGAACTAGACATATTGGGAAAAGCTTATAAAAATCAAAAATAATTTAAATGATGATTAAAACATTATATTCAAGTCTAAGGGCTAACGTTATAGAAAATTAGATGCAGCTTAAGACGTACGGATGTAGTATTTCCTGGTGGGTGTCACTTAAATTAAAGTCAAAGTTAAAGCGAGTAAATGTTGAACACTACATTAGCTTCCCGTGTTGTTGTTCTTGTTGGACAATTTTATTTACAACTCCAAGGGCTTAAGAGACGAATACAGTCTGACGATTAAAAGATTCTATAAGCTTATCAAACAGACTACCTCCAGGGACTCTAGTCCCTCGAGTCATCTACTCTATTGATGGATTTTTTTATGATGCGAATTTATCAGAAAGAAGCTATGTTTGCTGCTTACAAATTTATGTCTAAAGGATAGCGACTAGGAATGATAGGATAAAGATTGTGTGTTCAACTGACGATAGAATTGACTACTGTCGGTTAAGTTCTAATTAAAACAGCTTCTACCTGCTGTGTAAAATCAAGAACTTGTTTGTTGTCAATACATGCAGGGCTACAAGACGGATTGTTACTAGGGAATGTCAGCTTTCAATGATAGGGCAAGACAACCCAAATTTCTGAACATAGTTACGTTATACATTTAATAATAGCCGGAATAAGCGATTCTTAGCATATTAAAACCAAGCAGATGCTTGGGTCCCGAGGGTTCTAGGAGGCCCGTTCATATCAGCAGAGGCATACCTTCCTGTAAGCTGGCTGTTGGATCCTGATAGCCTCGATCATTTCAAGAGGAGTTCAGTAAGCGGCCACGTATAATTTCTTCACCTGAGCTCTGACTCTTCCAGTCAGCAGTTTCTAAGCGTAAGGGGCCCCCAATTTTTATCCTACTTGGTCCGGTTCGGTCCGGTGGCCGAGGCGACAGTGGTGCCGGTCTTCACGCTAGTCAGGACCGGTGTTTCAATGACAAACAGATCGCCTCCGTGTATACAGGACTAACTATCCAGCTAAGGGTAAAATCATGACACTGGAAGCCAGAAATGGCCGACCGAGCCTTTTAGAGGTTGTTGTTCCAAGGAAGAAGGGATAGTAGCACTTAACAATCGATGCAGGCAACACTTTGAACATACAAGAGTTTTCCCGAACCGTTTGTATTGCCGTTTAAGAAATTAAAAATGTTCTTTTTTATTAGAATTTATGGTTTAAATTAATAAAAAAAAAACATTAAAAATCGAACAACATTTCTAGGTGCTTCGTCGTTCAAAGTGTAAAAAATTACCTAATGCCTATTTTGGTTTTAGTGTTTGAGTTCCTCTTCCGCATATGTTCCTTGGCGAACCTCTGTTAAATCCTACCCTACAAGCTTCTGAATATTGAACGAAACACATGCAGCCACACATCACATGGCGTTGAAAAGTTATGTTCCCACATGTTCGAACCTTTAAGCAGCGGCCACCTTTCGTCCGCGATCCCGCTCCCGCGGACCTTTCGTCCGCGATCCCAACCAACGAGCGGGGGCAGGTGATCCATCATCATCACTCCCATCCGACCCGTCAGGCCGGAACCGGGGCAAAACAGTGTCGGCCCTTCAACGGCCGACAGCTTCTGGTCTGGGCAACCTGTCACCTACTCACCACGGTATCACCTGCAAGGGTCAGCTGTTTCCTCGCCCGCTCGGCTAAACCGAAAACTACAAAACTTTCATCCTAATCTTCTAGTTCGATGTGATTGATAAGGTTTGTGGCGTTGTGGTGTGGGGCGACCTGGAACGATGCCACGAAACGAACCCTAGCGCTGACATCCGGGTTTTTCGGTTCCGGTAGCCAACTTTAGCAGCTATCTCTACCGGAGGCAGGATTGCCGAGGCGAGATTTCGGGAGAATATAATTAAATCAATGCCAATTAACGCTCAAGCTTGAAGAAGCCCGGTGGGTTCGTCCCTTTTGGGAATGGAACATGGCGTGGCATTCATAGCCACCGGTTCACAGGCTTATCAGGGCCGGGTTAACGCTTCTAATCGAATTAATCACAGAACACTCACTGTTTGTATGGCGGCCAGGAATTGTGCCAACGTGTCTATTTGAAGTGTACGATACGCGCTATCGGGGGTAGGGATTGGAATATTTGAAACAGCTTCAGTCGGCGGTTAGGTTTTTAGAATTCTTAAATTTATTCCGACAACCGAATCGGAAAGTAGGCACCTCAAGGCACGCGCGTGCCTCTTCCTAGCTTTGCTGATTGGTTGGTACGGATTCGGAGGTTGCTGTGTTCTTTCTGCTCCTAAGCAGATAAACCAATTGCGGTCAGTCTTGGGTAACGTGTTTCATCTAATCTACGTTTCGCGACGTCTCAGAATGACCGGTTACGGTGTTCCCCAATTCTACGATCCACGGGGCTGGCCACGGGAATTTGTTGATTTATCTAAATGTGATTGTGCTCGTCTCTTTATTTTAATTTACAACCAATTTAAGCGCACCGTTGCGTATCTGGCCGTTGCTGGGCGTTGTCGACGGTTTATGTTGTAATTTTTTGGAACCAAACTGAATCGCTGCTGGGCGGTTGAAGAAGTGAAAAAAATAAACACTATTCCAAACCTGTCCGTGAACGGTGGATCATCACCGTTCGGTGTGTATTTGCGTGCCAGCGGTTTTTGTCTAACCGAAAAAAATGCGACGTCGACCATATGTATCCCAAACCCAGCCGTCCCTGCCACTTGACGGATGACCGGACCCGGGGCAGTGTGTGATCCGCGACCCGCGCACTCTGTTTTGATCCGTTCACTGGTGTTAGGTTGAGTAATGAAGGGGTTTTGGCCAGGGGACTATCTGCGATACATATCTGTAGCGTGAAATTTCCGCATTTCTAGCCAGCGTTTTCAGCTGCTCCGTTTTACAGCACATGCTGTTGGGTGTAGCGTTCTTGTTTGTTGGGACGGATGGGGAGCGAAACAGGACGAGCAGGGGACGCTTCACTATGCGTGGACACTCTCCTCCGGCGCTCCCCGTCACAGGTGCTGACGGTAGGTTGGCTTCCCACCGGACAATGATATTGATCTACCAGTTCAGTTACGCACGCTGGACTTGAAGCGTTGTTCTTTATTTTCTTTTTCGGGACAGCTTTTCGGGTCTCCACCATTGGACCGATGTCGATTGTCCTACTCCTTTTGCTCGGTTGGGGCAACAATACACAACAGCAACAGTGGCAGGGTGTTTGTGGGTACGTGCGTGTGCTTTAGATACTTAGTTGCTCGGGGAAAATTGATGCTTTTTCTAGGCGGACCCACGTTTTCCGTGGCTAAACAATGCATAAAAACGGGAACTAACACAACAGCGAATAAAAAAAAAAGAAACCCCGACAGAAGAAATACTGAACGAACGGGCTTTTAAGCCCACAAAAGCCACGACTCGCTGACGAATGGGTTTTTGTATTATTTGTTTTCTGTGCGCGCGTGTGGCTGTTTGTTGGTTGGGTTGGGGATAATTATTTTAACTCCAATTTCGACTGCGGCAAATGGGCAAATGGCGTTGATTTTCACAAGCAATTTTGTGCGTATGGCCGCTTGTTTTGTCAAACAGTTGGTGGGTGGAGTTGGGTTTGGCGCTGTAGGAAGGAAACGTAATTTGGATGTAATGGAATGGTTGATACTATATTTAAAATTGAATTTAATGTTGTTAGGTGACATGCTGGAGCAAAGTGGGGATTGTTTGGCTAAAGATGAGTTTTGGGATAAGTTTTGTTCGAGTTCGGGATAAAAGCATTCATTATTACATTTACTGATATTTCCGTTACATGTTTGTCGTTGGGCTTGAGGGCGTCGTTTCACTGCTTTTTGAAGTAGAGAGCTCATGTTATAGGAAATTCGAATGCTTCACTGGCTAGTTTTAGTTTTTGGGGGAAAACTATTTTATATGTGCTCCATGGACATGGCATGGACTCTTCGAAACGTTGAAAAGGTCCTCGAAATGACGATGCGTTCCTTGGTCCTCCACGTGTTTTAAGAAGTATAATTGATCAGGTTATAGAATATTATTCGTAGAACTTCTGAAAGCATCTAGAAGTCATTAGTATGGTACTTAAAGATTCAGCTGGAAAAGTTGTATTTTTCGAAAACTTTATCAAGGACAGCAGAGTTTAGGAGCAAAAGAGAGAAGGCATGGTGAATTGGATGTAGTGGCGTGTTAGTTGGTAGACGTAGTGGGTTTCGTTGTCCTGACGGCATCGCTGTTAACATTTTGACGGACGCTAATATCACTGGGGTGTGATGACAAAAATATCTAGACCATCAAAGTGTGAAAGGAACTTGTATGTTTTTTTCTGATCGTTAAGAGTCCTTGTGTCTGAAGAATATTACCGTCGAACACTTGTGATTCAAGGACCTTTCATCTATCAATAGACCTCGTGTATCAAGCAACTTCTTCGTTTAAAGGAGCTTGATGTTCAAGGGAATCTATCGCTTTACGAAGTTTGTAGAAGAAGATCTGATAGGCTATTCTAACAGGTTCCAGGTGCACTACAAAGTTTTACGTTGACTCGCCCTACGCTACAGGTCTGTACTGAAGTTTTGATATGTCACTGCCTCGATGCGTCCACCAGTAAGGGTTGCTATTTAAAGGATTCTTCAACAGGATAGGACCATTTTGTGAATGTAGCGTCTAATGAAATTGTTAATATATTCGTTTGTTCTCCTTGGGTTGCTTAGCGACCTGCTTACCGGATACGGTCCGGATGGCATTCGATACCCAATCCAGATATGTGAAAGCTTCCATATTTAGCCAGTTGAATATAGGTTAGCTATTTAAAATTAAATTATCTTACTAATGCTTTTCAAATGTTGTAGGTTTGAGATACTCGCAAAGAGACACACAGAGACGTCTGGCTCGGCTCAGGTCAGAGTTATTTAAGTTCCAAAATAGCATAAGGTCCTGTCCAATTTTTTTGTGTCTATTTATATTCCGAACATCAACATCAAATCCACATTTTTATGATAACATCAACGAAATGAGGCTCGTTCCAGGTCAAAACTCAACTTAAATTCGCCAACAATTATTTGCAAATATCATACAAACAACTGTAACTTCTACCACGCTAAGTTAATTCAAATGTGCTATCAAAGCGATTAAACAAGTTGGCCAAAAAATGTCAGAGCAGGAAATCAGAGGCTAAACCAGGACTGGCACAGGTATTCAGTGCCACTGTCAAGCTTTTATCAGCGATTTTCCATCACCCGTGCGAACTAATTTGATGTTACGCGCTACGCATTTCGATTTCGCTCCGGTGAATCCATCAACCGACACGAAGGTTGCGCCAAACGTTTGGCGAACGCGATTGAGTCAAAAATTTAATAAAAAAGACGAGAAAAATAAACAGCCTTTGCACGTTGCCCAAGCATCATCCATCGTTAAATCGTACCAAAAATTGGTAATAGTTGGACCCAGGACGGCACACACAGTCCAGCTTGAAACTGGTCGCCAGACACAAAAAAAGGCAGTGCCCGTGAACGTGAGCCTGACGAGGGCCAAATCCCTTTACCGTGCCAGCCGGAGCTGAAAGGGAAAACCATTAATAATCATTACAAAACAAACCCGACGCCCGAATCCTGGATGCCTCCTTTTTTGTCCCGGGTATCCAGGATTACTGCAAAGTTCGTCGTCCTGCTCGGGAACGCTCCGGTCCTGCTGCTCCAGCAAAACACAGCAGACGAATGGCGTCAATTAACACGAAAGCATTCATTAATCATCTCGTAAATCAATTATGATCTTCGACGGTTGATAAAATGCGAGACGGGTCGCGTCGACGCAAATAAAGGCCGGCCGGTGTGACAACAAGCCGAGCACCCGAGTGGATCCCCAACACTGATTGGGTACTAGGGGTGGGCAGGGTGTTTCCGGGAGAAGACACCTTGATGTGTCTCTTGCCAGGGATTGGGTTATGGATCCTTACTGTCAAGGGGATTTCGTTTGCAGCTCAAGTTATGAAACTTGATGCGTGCCTTCGATTCTGGTTCAATTCCACGGACGCAGCCGTGATGGGATCCGTCTCCTGGCCTGAAGTACTCAGGCCACGCCAGCTTCCTCTTTAGGACAATTTGTTCTTCAAATACTTCTCAAACTTTTTCAGCTCTTCTACCCATTCTCTTTATGTCCATCCCAACACTCCTTCCAATAGGTGCGTCCATCATTTAAAGGTCCTCGTCAGCTTTCGGTAGGCAGCGATATTGCAGGGCGATGCGGGCATTTGTTCAAACTATCTGCACCCGTTGCGCGGTACCTGATCCCGACCATCCGGCCAAGGTCCTAAATAAATATTCACAAATAAAAAGAGAAACACGAATACCAACAGGGGGGAAAAAACGGCCCAAGAACGGTATTCCTTTTGGATGATTTTTTTTCCTTTCTGTCCCACGTCTCTCGATCGCATCCCGCATCCCGCAAAAGCCTTTATTCGTTCGCTTACGCTTCATTGGCTCTTATGAATGTTGACAGATCGGGCAGGAGCACTGATGATGGGAAAAAAGGGATTTCTTTATTTTATTTCACGTTTTTATCGTGGCTGTCGTAGCTGCTGTGTGTTGAAGGAGTTTACCAGACCCGTTGATGGTGCTGCTGCCGCTTTAATGCTGCGTGGGGCATCCGTTCGGATACGCTCGGTCAGAAATGATTGAAATTTAAGTTGAATGAATTCATAAGAGTGACCGGGAAGGAGGTGATGGTGGTGAAAAATCGAATTCCCGAAAGGTCCCTTTCGGGATTGAGGATGACACGATGGAAGGTTGTAGTGTAATGCTATTTAAATGAAATAAATGATTTAACATGCACAATAGGGAATGGTCCGGGTTGGACCAGATAAGGTGAAAAGTGCTTTTCTCGCTGTACAGTTTTGTATAATGCAATGGTTTGAAAATGTGTTTCCTGCATTTACTTGTGGTGTGTCTCATTAAAGGTGAAGTGTTAGCGGTGGAATTGAGTTTTTACAACTCTGCTTTAATACATTTAAAGTCGAACGCTGTTGAAAGCTCCAGTGCATGTAAAATGTTCCTGCATTTCATTGTTCAAGTCTTTTTACATTTGAAAAGCTATATGTAAGATGTGACAGTTTATCTCAGCATACAAATTTCCATTCAGAGCCTCAACAAGCTGTAGCAAGAGGAAGCTGACTGCTAGAATTGATCTGGTGATCTGATTCATTAGTTCCGTGCCCTCAAGTCACTTAAGTACGGAAATTTTCCATAGATAACTAATTCTTATAAGTGTCCAAACTCCTTTTATCTAGCTTAGGTTGATCTATTCTGTACCCCGGTCCTGAATTTAAAAATTTGAAGGTCTGGTAGAACTTGATATGATTTGTCCTCTTAATTATGTATCGCAATTCTTCTTTAATCATCTGATACTCAACGTCTACTTTTGATGATCAGCTGATACAATCTCAATTTTTCCTTATTTATTTAAATTATCTGGCGATACAATTTTGTCATAAGGCATTGCTCGGCCTACGAAGTTGTGGGCTCGAAATGAGGTATTAGCAACCAAGCTATAACTCCTGTGGCGTAGAGACTTAAAGCATCCGACTTTTACCTAGTTATTTATGAGGTGCTACAACTGCTTCGCAGCCTTAACCTGCTGCTCCACACCTTCTCTGTCCATGTGAACGGCTTAAAAGGAATGTATGGCCTGTTTCGTCCGGTGCCTTTCTCATGACATGCACAGCCTACCTGACCGTGGTAAGTCTTATTTGCTACACGATGGTGAGATCACTGTACAGCTCCTCCAGTGTCCTTCCACACATATGGGCAGTGGTGGATCAAGATATTTAGAGGCCCCGAGCGGAATCGCAGTTGAGGCTCCTCTAATTGTGATATTCGAGGGAAACAACAGGATTTCCCTCACCGATGAGGGCCCCCTGACCGTTGAGGGCTCGAGCAGCCGCTCCTTCCATTCCAAAGTTGATCCGCCACTGCATATGGGGCCAAAAATGTTTCCAAGTATCTTCCTTTCCTTCCTTATCGAATGCGGCTAAGAAGGCTTCGTAAGCTTTTGACTGGGTCTGAGAGGCGTATTTAAGTTCTGAGGTTATGAATGTTGAATACAGTCCCAGTTTTGACCGTCACGACAGGTATTATGAGTGGAGAAAACTTCTGGAAGACTCAGACTTTTAAAGGGTATTTAGTTGCTCAATGATGAACCGATTATAAGAGGTAGCTTGCGTAGTTATTACATCTGTCTTTTAGATGCTCTAAATAACAAATATCATCCATGTTTTACTCATTTTAAAAATATTCAAAACAGCTGATCATCGCCAAAACACTCTCAAACAAGTATGAAAGTTTAATAAACTCTTCCCTAAATCTTTCATTACAAGAGCCTTAATGTTTAACACCTTATCCACAGTCCAGCACCTTAAAACTCAACATCCATAATGATGCAAAAATTCCAATGGTTTGAAAGGCAAAACAAGACTAAACATACAAAAAAAAAAACCACCCGACAACACTTTCCCCCGTTTTTCCCAGTACGACCGCTTCCACATCATTACTCAATCATCCTGACACGTTTCGAAAGAGGCTACTGGGTATGCCTTGAACTACCCCTTGCCTTTACCGGGTTTCTGCGTACGCCACAAACCGAGGGCTTCCCTTGGGACATCTCCGAACCAGGGGCCCGATCGATTTTGTCCTTTTAAAGCGTGTTCACACAAAAACACTGCCTGTTCCGCTTCTTACCCTTCTGCCCGTGCAACCACCGTAATGGTACGCGATCGCGCCTGTTAGCAAAACTTCCCGTTTTATTCCCATTTTCTCCGCAAACCCACTCAACCCAGGCAAAACCGTTTCCGGCCGATTGGGAATCCTGAATGAGTTCGTCAAATGTCAACAGACGAATCCTTCCACCTGAACGAGTTTCCTTATTGTATTATTAATGAAAATACCTTTTTCGGCGACGGTGACTTTCACGCGCGCCACCCGGGGGTTGAGCAACCGGACGGGGAAACGGTCCATTTGTCAATCCTGGGATCGAAAACCTCCAACGCTGGGACTTAATTTATCCTTCCTTCGCATCGAGCCCTTTCACCGGCTAAGGCTAAGTGTTTTCGAAACTATTTCCCTCCCTTCCCAGCCCAAAAACCTCCCTCGCCTCTCCAGTCCTCCAGTCTCAACAAAACGGGACGAAAAAAAAATTGAAATGGTAAACACCAACAACCGCCACGATGCGGGGAACAACGATCGGAAAATCGCGTGAATGTTTAACCCGCGTAAAAGTAAACGAACTAATTTTTATTATTTTTAACAGCATTCTAAATGACCCATTAATTAAAAATATGTATCTCACTCCGGACCGGTCGGGAAACGTATGCCACGCACACCACCGTAGAAGAACGCCTCGACCACCGTAAATGGGTCTTCGATTCGGACAAACCGCGCGTGGTCCCGGTGGTGACCCGGGACGTGCCGACCCGAACTGTGGCAGCTGACGATAATGCGCGTGGGTTTGCCGTGTAGGGGGCAAAAAAAAAGAAAGGTAACACGGAGCCCGAGAAGATAAGGCTCTATTCAATTATTTAATTATACCTTTATAAGCTCTTAATAGAATGGAGTAGGCAAAAGAGCTAGCAAAGGAAACGGAAAGCCACCGGGTGTAAGGGCAGTCACATGCTGGAACTTCAAGGGAGAGTCCAAGGCGCGATGGTGGCTCAACCAGTATCCGGCCAAGCTAAGAAGCGTGCCCGTTCGGTGTGGGGGGAACTCTCGGCGGCATTAAGCGGGAAGTTAAGAAGCTTTAATTCTCACTTCCTTTGCCACGGTTGTATATTGCCGCGGTTTTTCTTCACGCATTTTATTTAACACAATCCACCACAGGAGTGGAAAGGGACATGGTAACCACCGGTGGTGGTGGTGGTCACAGTGTTAAGCTAATGCCTGTGTTTGTTGTGTGTGTGTGTGTGCGTGAGGTGGAAAAAAGCTTTTCTAAGAGCAATTTTACAGCCGGGAAAAAGAAAACCGGGTCGTACGATCTACACAATGCAGATAGGGATCGTAAAGAAACAGAAACCTCTTAGATAAGGGCCGGGTTGAATGCCGACTCGTAGGGTAATGTAGGGCAATAGCTGGGCAGACGCGAGGAAGTGAGAGAGAGAGAGAGAGAGCTTGAAACTCTGGCAGATTGTCTATAGCCAAACTGGTCAACCACCAGTATCGGTATCATGCCTAGCTTTTCCCTCGGAAAAATGACCTCAACCAGCAATCCGCTGAGCCAATCGACAGTGTATCATGGCCCCATAAACAAGACAGATCTAGGAGCGGGGCTCGTGTTGCTCCCTCTTTCACTCTCTCAGCTCAGCCAAAAGGAAAACGTTACAAAAAAGTACTGAAAAGTAAAATAAAATCCATTGCCTTCAGTTGCCCGAATAGCTGGCCCGAACAGCGCCGGGCTCAGATGGTAGTTGGGTTTGTATAATAATATTATTAAAAGAAATTTATGTTATTACCTTGCCGTGGTGCCGCGCTTCGGAAGTAGCCTGTCACCTATTCCTATCTGTCTAAGCTGTATCTGCGACGCCATCATCGGGGTACCACTTTCTGGGCCGGGGTGGATGGGAGGACGATCGGTGGATGGCCAACGTGTGGCTCGATTGTACGGAACCGAATCGTAAGTCGTTTGTTTTGATAAAACTTCCTTCCAGCTATTCCTAACCTCTATTTCCCCGAAGATAAAAAAAGCACCTCGAAGGGTTTGATCACCCGCTGGGAACTTCCTGGTAGGTTGCTTGAACGTACGGATTGCCCTAACCCCCCCGGAACAGAACGGAACGACCTCATCAACCAATCCCATACGGGTGGCGCTTTTTAGTTGCCACGGAACGGGTTGTTTTATAATGTTTGTTTGTTTGTTTGGTAACGGATCCAGCATTAGGACGATCGACCAGTATGGTGGCCTCTGCAAGAAGGCCTGGCCATGCAGCGTATGCAGATGTTTAACCAACCTTCGGGCAGGGGAGGTTTTTCGGATTTAAGTGCGTGCAGATGTTTCCATTCTTTCGCGTACACTTTAGACGAACTGAACCACGCGCTACCTCGTAAATTAGCCAACGGAGGACAGGGCATTTGGGCGCGATCCTCCGCGGTTGGTGATCGAGGAACAGGGATGGGAGTGTTTTATTTGTTTGCTCATCCCTCGTGGCGTGTTCCGGTAAATGATTAGCGTACTATCTGGGGCCGTTTGATCTGAAACGGCGTGCGTTGCAAATTAGAGCGTGTTATGATTTTCTAACATTATGCAAATTTGATTGTGTCCTGCCCGTCCTGCGGGTCGTCGAGTTGAGTCGAGGCCCCATCCACGGGCCAAGTCACTGATCTGGTCAGTTGCTGGTTATTATTGCTGGTTTGTGTGTGTGTGTTTTTTTTATTGGGCAATAGAGGCTCCAGCTACGTACGCTCCACGCAGGGCATTCAACGTTTGCATGGATGGCGAAAAAAAGGCCGATGAGACGGTTTAATAGGTATTATTTTATTATAATTAATCTCCCTTTTCTAGACAGTTGGTTGCAAAACTGATCGGTGGCGGTGGTGGTGATAAAAATGTTGAGAAACGCTCCTTGGGGGTTTTTGTTTTGCTTTGCTCTATTTGACAGTGCAACCGTTGTACCGCGCCATGCTTAATGGCAGGCTATGTGTGGATTTCATTACTTATATTACCGAATAGGCATTGCTCAGGCACGCTCCAGTCGAGATTTGAACACAGATTGGGAGAGTTTATTGCGATTTTATGCTGTTAGTTAGATCATAGTAGAAAGAAGCGGAAATTCTAGTGCGCAAATTCATCGCTTATCATCTCTCTCTCTCTTCTATGCCTAACGACCACTTAGATTATGTCTGCCATTTCTGCGTTACTAGTCTTAATGATACCACCTAGTTGAATAGTCTGGCCTCACACTACGGAAGGGACGGTCTGGATGAGATTTGAACCCCAGACTAGCTGTATGAAGCCCGGTGCTGCTGTGGTCTCTATCAGTATATTGTATCATAATTTTAGAAACTGCAATCTTAAATAGGTCTTACTTGAACTCTGCAAATTATAAATATATTTGAGGCAGCTTCTTAACGTCACAAATCTTCCACACAAAAGGACCCATTATCGAATTTCATCGGGACCATTCCTCGGAGCGAGCGCTTACTATCCTGCACTAACTATTTTTTGACCGGAATCAACCAAAATTTCTTGAAGATATAAAAGAAAAAGATTTATTACAAAAATAAAAACACTCCAAACTACAATAAAAGTAAATCTCGAACTAATTACTCCATTTGTCTCTACTAATGCTCCAAACGATTATTGGCGATCTGTTGCTTCTCGGTCCTGAAATAATTAGATGGAATGGACCGACTTTGACTCAAAAAATCAATTTTTCGCTACTAATGCTTCAAAAGGTCCTTGACGAATTTCCCTCTCTTGGTTTCAAAATAATTAGATGGAACTTACTTTAGAGGAGTCCGGACTTTAGAGGAGGAGAGGAGTTTTATTGGTCGCTTTTGAAGTAAGATGACAGTCTCGAAAGTAAGCGTCTGTACCAACACTTTCTGATTTTTTGTAGCAAGGTAGACTTCGTCTTATACATGAACTGTGGGCTTTGTATAACAATGTCCATCGATTCCAGGGTATCCTTTATCGATCAAAATGAAGTTCTGACCTTTGATTGTATGATTTCTCAAAATAAATTATCCGTGTCCTCTTAGATTTCAAATATTTAGCTACTAATGCACAAATTTGGCGGTGGTTGATGGGACAGCGGCGCCGGGCTGCACATGGCAGAACCGGGGTTCAAGTCACATCTGGGCCGTTCCCCCACAGTAAGTACTGACTATCCAACTAGGCGATATGGTTAAGTCTAGTAAGCCCAAAATGGCAGGCATGACCTAAACGGTCGTTAGGCCAATAAAGAAGAAGAAAAAGCTACAAATGCTAGACAGATGTTTGATCGAGGACGAGACTCCAAGTGCGAAAAAATATTTGACTATTGGTTCTCGACTGTTTTTGCCACAGATTTATAAGTCAAATGATAAGACAGAAATATTTTTGCTGTATTGTAATTGTACAACTGCAAAAACAACAGGTTTTTGAGACGAACGCCAGGACACAGATTCTGT
The DNA here is from genome assembly GCF_013141755.1 of Anopheles stephensi. Taxonomy (NCBI): domain Eukaryota; kingdom Metazoa; phylum Arthropoda; class Insecta; order Diptera; family Culicidae; genus Anopheles; species Anopheles stephensi. The sequence goes on along the minus strand of NC_050203.1, from coordinate 28,930,922 downwards.
CAACTATGATGATGATGATCCCATTCAAACCTTTACATAGTCTCGAGAAGGTCGAATTTTAAGATATATGCCTCCAATAATTAAATCTAAATTTGATTGTTTATCAACTAAATGTTGAACAATTTGATGAAGAAATGATTTAATGTTTAAGGATTTCAGACCAACCATTAGCTCAGACTCGAGGTCATCTCCCTTCCAGCACTTGTCAGTCTTTTGTCTCACCCAAAGTTAATAAGTCGCACGGGAGAAAAGGTTTATTTATTCTATTTTTTTTATACAAATAAAATGTTACTGACGAATCACATCAAATATGACATTGAAAAGAGGTTGATTGATAACAAGCACATTATTTATTGCGTTAATACCATTTGTTGCGGTTACTGTCGCCACAAATATATGTTACTGTCGTGTGAAATACGAATTAATTTCTATTGGTAAACACCGTTTCACAATCTATCATCAGCTGCACACGTCCAACAGTGGACAAATTAACTGTCGAGGTTCGATCCTACCTTTAGCCTTTTCCATACGAGCCCCAGAATAGGGATCAAAAGCTCAAGAAATCGAAGATAGTGGAAGGCAAAATCCAAAAAATTGGAATCCGTCTTGAGGTGTTCCCGTATCAAACGCATTGTAAAGTTACATGCGCATTCGTTCGCTGGTTCAGCGGTCGTATGGGGTGTTCTTATCTCGCAAACATCGGATCATCTCCTAGCATCCTAGTGCCTTCGGGTGAAGCAAAGCGTTAAAGTCCGGCTGTGGTGAAGGTTCGTTGGAAGGTTGGGAAGGTACGAGCTTAAAAACCTACACGCACCGGTTACGCCCTGATCCGAGAACCCGTAGGGTGTTGTGTCCTTTTTTCTTTCGTTGGTCGGTTCGATAGGTGGGCTTTAAATCGCACCTGGTACAGGTGCTGGTACGGCATTCGATTCGTGTTTCGGATCGTTTGCAGGTCGTTGAAATGTTGAAATGTTGTTGTTTTTTGCTCTATTTCATGATTCGTCTGCCGTTGAATCGAGACTTTGTTCGGAAGTGTTTTACGAGACGATTTACGGTGCACATATGATGTGATAATATTTGAACGTTCCAGTTTTTTTTCGGTTGCTGGATATAATTGATTGGGTCGTTGGTTTTGTTCTCTAATCTTCCTGTTGGAGAGAGCCTAAATACTAAACTGGCCATTACTAAAATCAATTCTAGAAAATCAAAACATGTCCCTAATAACAGCATATGTCCGAAAAGATTAATGACGACCAAAAAACAAAACAAAAAATAGAAAAAATATTCTCAGGGTCAAAAATAGACCGTTTTAATCTAGTAATTAAGGCCTCCCAAAATAAACTCAATTTGTAACCAAAATGTGGTAAAAAGTTAAGCAGTTGTCCCTTCAGATGTTTAGCTCGAACTTCACGCTTCAATAAAAATGGACAGCAAAAAATCAATGAGCAATGTGTAAAATAGGCCTGTTTCCTGCGCACATACCGATGAGGCAACATTCTCCAGCCTTTCTCTGCTGTACTGCCACTTCCCGGGTGCCTGCCTCGGTCACCGTTCGGTCGAATGGATTGCAATTTGAGAAATTTATTGAGGTGGTAAACAATAAATATCATGTGTCCATTTCGGCACCTATGAAACAAGCACACCGCCATCGTCGTCCTCGTCGGTATCCGTAAGCATTCGGCGACAGCTGGTGGCTGAGTGGTACACCGTGTGCTCACGATAGCTGCCCGCCCGTTTAATGTTGGCCTGCGGGATCTCGCCGCTTCGGCCGGGCTTGTCTTGTCGCCATGCGTCGTGCGGAATGTGTGATGATACTCATCTCCATCTTAGGGTCGCACCGATCCTGGATTCGCACTGCCGCCGGATGTGGTTGTGGAAAAATAGTTTCGATAAACCGGCGAAGCTCTAATTACTTCCATCCGAGCGCCGACCGCTTTTACATGCCAGCGATCCCAAAATAGGTAAAGCCCAAGAGGGCTGAGATGTTGTGTTTTCTGGGCGACGGTTTCGGATCCTGGTGCTGTTTTTTTGTCTCTCTCCTTCACATACGGTGCGTGCGCTGGTGCATTCGATGCAAAACGGTACTGCAGTAGGTATTGCAACGGCTGCATTTTACTGCCACCGGATCCACTATTCACCGACGGTGGCGACGGTATGCTCAGGTGTAGTTTGCAGTCGACACCGGAATACGGCAGTACGGGGGAGCCGGTGAAGGAAAAAGGCTGTTGGATTGGAAGTTTTATTTTGTTGTTTTTGCTGTTGCTTCGTGTGTGTGTGTGTTTTTTGCGAACCAAGATGCACCATTACGGGACTTAAGTAGTATCCGAAACAGAAACGTGTGCTGACACAACGATGTACAAGATTATCGTGATGTATGAAAACGGCCGCCGGGCTTTTGCGTGTCTTGTCGAACACTGCAGTAAGATAAGCATATTTAAATGGCTGTAAGTATAGTCATATTTTGTTTCGCTGCAAGTAATCGGCGCAAGTGATGGTAGTAGCAGTTTCTGCGTTTTTAAACGAAAAAGTACACACACTTGTACAATGTATACATTAAAATACACTACACTTACTTTTTAGTATCAGGACAATCGAGAAAAATTAAGTGAAAAAATGTTGAACATATTATTTGTTATTTTAAACGAAATGAAAGTGAACATGAAATTGAATCGTTTAAAAAAATTGTATAAAAATACAAAAAAAAAATTCTGTACAAAAATGACAACAAAAGATAAGAAATTATTGTAATTTATATTAATACTAATTGGTCAGAGTAATTGGCAATTGGGTGGACCAGTGGCGAGGCAATAACGGTGCCGATCTTCATACGGCAGAACCGGGCTTCAAATCCCATCCGGACCCGCTTCCCCGTAAGTAGGGCTGACTACTTTACTACAGGTAAAATTAAGAAAGTAAGAAACCCAGAAATGGCAAGCCGAGACCTATCGAGGACTGTAGTGCCAAGGAAGAAGAATTGGTGATGACAAAACAGCGTCTGACCGTAATAATAAATAAATAAAATAATTGGTCAGACCGTTAGTAATATCCACTGTTCAGTAAAATATTTTTTTTTTACAATAGTTTAATGCCTTGCGATTGTTTTATCGTTATTTTTCACTGATCCTTACAGAGATAGAAATTTTCCAGCACAGAAATGTTTTCTTTTTACTGTGAATTTACAAATTAATTTGATTTATCGTTATTTAATATTAATATTCAAATATTTAATCAAATGAACTTTATGATTTTATAATTAACTGTAATTATAGCAATTGAAATAAAATAACTGGTAAAGTACAGTAAAGTAATGCTTTTATTTTCAGTAAGCTTCTGAAAACAAATATGTTAGTAGAGTTGTCAAGACAATTGTTAAAAAGGACATGAAATTTGGTGGCATTAATGAATTGGCATTAATATGCCGTCTTTACAGTAGTGACAACTTGAAATCGGGCAGCTCACTATTTTAGGTTTTTTAGTGATTATATATGAACCTTTATAATTTTTTGTGTGCTTTTCTTACAAACTAATAACATATGACATGTTTTGCAGTTAATTTATTTCACTGTTTGCTAATATTTATTTGTAAAAATAAGAGACTATCCTAATATTTCATGTGGTCCGTTGGCTGAGGCGACAGCGGTAGGACCAGCGTTCAAATTCCAACCCAGACACAGAGCAAATTCATTTAAGCAACGCATTATAATTAACTTAGTGAGTTTTAACGTTTTAGAAAGTAAGGTAGAGACGCTCAAATTAGTCTCGTAATAATTATAGTAAATTTTAAGCTTTAAACTGAAGATGATGATATCTTATTATATCGTTTTACGTATTTTGGCAATGTTGGCAATAGAATTAAAAATAGTTATTCTATTTCAATTTTTTAACTCAGCATTGCTCATTGTTTTCTGGTTATTGCTATTGTATTCTGGCTAAGTTTAAAGAGCTCATAAGGCATTTGTTTAATTAAATTCTTTTTCAAAAGGGTTTTGACCTGCCATTTTAGGATTTGCTTGACTTTATTTTACTTGTAGTTGGATAGTCAGTCCTTCGTACGGGTAGGCGGGTCGGACTGTTTTCGATTTCCGGTTCTGCCGTTTGAAGCTATCGTCTCGGCAACTAGACCACTCGTGAAGGTTGAGAATCTTCTAATAAGTTATAATTATAGTCCGTCATTTCAATGATCTGTTATTGCTGAACTTAGAAATATCAGGAAATTGTTGAAAACAAAAAGTCCACAACCCTGAATAAGATAAAAGATAGTAACATTTCCCGCACGGCGTCCTTTAGCTTGACACACTTTTTAAAGCACTACAACACAAAAAAAAACAACTTCGCTCACAATTGTTACGTACCGTACGTTTTGTTTTTGAAACCAACAAAAAAACCCCGAACCCGCACCCTGCACACAACAAAAACCCATATTTGGCAAACGAACCAAAAACCGATTCTCTGATTCCAGTCAGTTGTTAGTATTTTTTGTCTTCGTTTCTGCTGTGTTCTGTATCTGTATGCTCCAGGGCCCGAGGTCCAACCACCGGTAGCTTTGATTTTATGTGCGAAACGTTCGAAAAGCAGCCAGGGGAAAGCGATTCCAACCGGCGTGCCAACAAACCAAGCCAACCAAGAACTTCCCTCCGGGTGTGGGTGAGTCGTGCAGATAGGCACGTACGTGATCACAGTGTGTAAGAATGTTGCTGCTGTTGCTGCAAAACATCGCATCCACCTTTCCGGTCGCGTGGTGGTACGGTGCAGCACACACGAATCTCGTAAACTCGGAAGTTGCGGTCCTAATTTAGAATCGGTAACCCATTAGAAGATAAGTTCCGTGTACCGCTCCGAGGGCGGAATGTTTTCTCCACTCGCAAAGGGCATTGCAGGAGGAGGAGAAGGAGGAGGAGAGTTAGCGCTGGAAGGTGAGAGAGAGAGAGAGAGCAGTATTGAGAGATGCAGGTGGACCGAAACCAATTCCAAGTGAAACCTCTTTTAGGACCGATAGGACCGATAAGCCCTTTGCCGAACTCGGAAGAATCGATTATCGCTGCGGCAGATACTGGAGGGCTGCTGCCGTGGACTGGGTGGACCGAACGGCACGGGGCGTATCGAATTGGAATTGTTTGCCGAAAGGTATGTGGGAGATGCATTTTACGGTAAATTATCAATGAAAATGCTTCTCGCTTCCGGGCCCAGCGGATCCCTGATCAGGGTATGCTTTTATCGCCACGCCCGGCAATCTCCCGGGGTACCGGGGTTTCCAATCGGCCACCGAGTGTCCGTTTGATGTAGTCGTTACCGGTTTTTGGTTTTGCCGAGTCCTGAAACGAGTCCTGGTGAGCCGTTGTACTGCTCGGTTGTAAAAGCTTCCAGCATTGGGTTTAAGCTGGAAACACCATTCTTTCGGCAAACACCATTACGTCTTGCAGGGTGCAAAACAAATACACATTGGCTACCCGGAAGATGATACAGCCGGGAAGACGTCCTCAGCACTGAGTAAGTAGTAGTAGTAGTAGTAGTGCCGATTGACAGCTCCCGGAGATGCACTCTACTCTTGGTCGCTTGTTTGATCTGTTTCGTGCGGTGCACCAAGCTGCAGATGGGCATGGTGCAGCTTTGCACAGGACCTGGACATCCCGGACCAATGGGTACGTAATTGAGTCTCCCAGTGGTAAGGCAAAACCGTGTTATGTTGCAACATTATGTCATAAAACCATTAAGGAAAAGGTAGAAAGGGACCCTCTTTCCACGCTCTCTATCGGAGTTTTGGCAAGGATAGGATCGATCAACCTGAAGCAACTAGTAAGCAAGTCTTACTCTTCTTTCTAAACTCTTCTGCCACACTAGATGTTCAACACGGAAAGCTTGTGAAAGGATAAGCTAACTAGCAGCCGAGTAAATTCACGCATCCGTAACCTCCGTGAGGAGCCTCACATCAACAGCATCTGTACCGTTTTAAAACAGCAACCCCTACCAAAGGAATAAAGTCGCACATAAAGCAGGTTATGTGGCCGGGCCAGAGTGGCAGGACGCAGCAACAACATTTAAAAAACGACGGTCGGTCTGTTGGGTGAGAGCATAAAAATGATTGGTGCGAAAAAAGTGCCATAAAAATCATTTATATCATAAATAAAAGCTCCAAGACGGATGGGAACTTGGAGCAAAGTGAACGCAAAAAAGGGGATCAAAGCAAACGGCTAACGTGGGACTCCCGGTCCGTGTCCGGGGAAGAACGGAGGATCGGGCGGTATGTTTTGTATGGTTTATTTTCTCAAAAAAAAAATCTCCCACCTTCCGCACAGCGATTCTACATTCTGGTTGGAGATTTTGTTGCTCTCTCCCTGCCATTTGGGGAGCAAAAAACAGGGGATCTAGTAGAAAAAAGAAACGAATGGTGAGAACAGTATGTTTGCTGTCTTGTATGATCCACCCCGCTGCTCAAGAGAAGGTCCTTGACGGTGGCAGGCATCTAGCACGACGAGCTGCTCTAGTAGCAACTAGCACCATTTGAAGTGTGGAATATGTTTTATGTGAAGTTGTGTGTGTTTTTTTTGTAGTGCTTTGTTTTGTTTTGTTACTCACAACTCAACTGTTGGGTGAGCAAATCTTTTTCCATTCGTCTGTAAATTCAAAGCGCCATGCGTGTGTGTGTCTAGGCGAACTGGAAGGGACAAAAGGAAGCATACATCGGATTGGAAGTATGGTGTGGATGAGTGGATGTGTGTTTCTGTTGGGACCTCACTTGTCACACTGCGTTCGTGGCGGAAGAACGCAAGAAAATGGATTCGACTTCTGTTTAGTCGACTTGCATGTGTCATACCTAAGGATGGATGTTGGTTTTGACCTTTGTTATATGGGTATCACTTTTTGAGGAAAAGCATTGAGATTGGAGGTTAGTTTACAATATGCTTGAGGATGGATTGAAGCAGCATATTGGGTAGAATACTCTAAAATTCGCTAGTTTAGTGCAGAAAAGTTTAGTTAATCTTTGAGCGAATAATGTCGATGATATTCATTATTGAATGGAATCAGTAATTTTCTCAAGCAAGAGCTTATTCAGCAGCATTGAGCTTAAACTCTCTCCAACCCTTGTGAATGTCCAATCACCTCTTCTTGTTTAGTTTAGAATTGTTTAGAGCTACCTTATAGTTACTTAGGTGCTCTTAAAGGAAGAAATACCATTCGCTATTCTAAAGCGGAAACTTCCAGGACAATAATCCAAGTCAAATTCTAACATACTCTGATAACATTGCCGTGAGGTTTTAATATATAACACAAGCTTACCGAAGGATTTACAGGCAAAAGTCGCAGTGATTATGACACCATCAGCAGCTTTGCAGATAAGTAGAATTGAAGTTGCGTTTGTAGTTTCTCTGACTACTAAGATCAAACTACGTATAGGCGATTATACACCATGAGGAGACATACCTAAAAACTCAAAATACTTATCACGTACAAAAAATTCTTTGATAAACCAGGGAATGCTAGAATGTTTTAAATTTCAGTACCCACATACGCCTATGTTACATAGACTGCTGGGGTTCAAGCTCCAGGGAAACCACTAAGCAGAATGATAATTGGAAGCCTTTAGCACGTTAAATCTGCTGACGTGAGCAGAGTCTGAGGCCAAGCGGAGACATTATAAGGGCTTCCTTAGGGAGTCCGGAGAGTCTAAATGATTGAGGCATCGGGGACCTCACAACCAGTTTAAATGAAGATACGCCTCGCGAAAGTTTGGGAATCCTCGAATTTGATAAGTTTGCTTGTACCGTAATATGTACCTGGACAGCTTCTTTGGCTCTACAACCTCAACTGGTCTTGGCCTACCATTTCTGGCTGTCTGTGACTTAATTTTCCCCGCAGAAGCTTAGTCAGACCTTCGTGTGAAGAGGCGGTTTGGATGAGATTTGAACCCAATCGACCTATCCTGTATGGATGAGAACCTATCGTCTCGACTACCGAACCGCCCCAGCACCTGCACAAAGACTCTCGAAAGCTTCTTATTTCCTCTTGACTACGTTTAAGAAAATGTCTGTCTCCATTTTAGTCGCAGGGCAATCGAGGAGCGACGCAATGAGCAGGATTTAAGACAAGGAGTTTAGCGAACCTCTGTGCACTGGTAGAGTCATATGAATGGCACCAGACAATCCAGCTCGTGGAGTCGTTTTAGCTCGTCCAGTAGGCCAGAGAAGGTGTGGTAGTCTTGTGGTTAGTAGAATTTTTAAGCCTCCTTTGAATCCACCTTCTCTAGGGCGGTACAACAAATTACCTTTCACAGCAACATATTGAATGGAAAAATATGATGAATGTGCGCTCCGGAAAACGACAAAAGGTAATGGCTTGGGGAAGCGTACATTGCCTTTCCGCGAAGACATAACTTGCACCTACGGGTTCAAAGAGAATTAAAATGGCTAGCAAACGGAAAAAGACGACGAACGAAAAAAAAGAACACGATGCAAAGCAAAAGCTAGCGAAAGAAAGCACACACTACATACTTCCATCGAGCATAGATTTCCCTGGTTCAAGCATGTACGATAAGTGTGAGCCAACAAAACGTCTCGAAGGAATATGAATATTTTCGTGCAACCTTGGGCAAACCGGGTACGGAATGGATGTGGGAAATAATTTATAACATGTTTTAGCAGCGATGCATTTTTGCATATTCGAGCAAACTGTATCCTGCCCACATGTGCATTCCTTCCTTCCCATCCGAGGTTGCGGTTATGAGGCACACTCAACCCGGTAAAGAAGACTTTCTTCTTGGAAAGTTTGATCCCTTTCATCCGATCGAGTATGGGTGTATGGAATGTGTAACAGCGGAACATCCTTCTCACCGGATCGCCAGGAGATCCGATCGGACTTGTGCCCCTTTTTTATGCCCGGTTTCGAGTTGCTTCCATCCCGCTTTTCCCACACGAAAAAGAATTTTTATTTCCCAGAGCTCTTCCTAGTTCCGTACTCCAGTTCTACTAACACCCACCGATTTAACCCTCGACCGCCCGACAAGAGGGGGAAAATCCTTTTGAGTATTATTATTTATGTATCTTGCGCACATAAACACAGTAAAGTTGTGAGATAGAGATTGCGTCTTCATTGCATAACACATGGCCCAGGGAATCTCGGGCTAAGGGTTTTTTTTAGTATTCCTCACCTTCTCCTTCTTAATCTTCCCGACACTTGGGCCTGTGTTGGTTTAGTGGCGGTACGGCAATGTTTCGCATGTTATCAGCAGTTGTTACTCTATTCCATGCCGGGTAGGGTATGGGTGATGTTATTGACCATGGTGCTTCCCTCGTACGCACGCTGGCTGTCGACGAGTCCGGCCCCGGATTTGCCGCTTTACGAGCAGTCAAACATTATGATCGAAATGTTTAATGCGTCGGCCGTATAGAGTGGGAAGCTGAACGAATGGCCTCCCCCTTTTCGAACGATATCCTTGGGAGTTGAGATACGAAGTACATGTGTACTTCACACGCACACAGCCACACGCTCAACTGACCGATCGGTCCGTGGTATGGAGCATTAAAAATTATCAGCAGATTAAAAACGGCCAGCTTTAAGAAGCCGCTACCCACATCGATGATCCTTTTGTGAAGAAGTCTTGGTGAAAGATTTTGATCTCCAATCGAAAATGGCTGGCGAGAGCTCTTCTCAAAGTCAGCTACAGAGCACTTGCTATAAACTGTGCTATAAAAAAGAGGTTTGAGGGACGATTCGACATCGGAGAAAGAATATGAGGTGGTGCTGTTTTCATTGTTTCCTTTTGCACTCCCAGAAACTCCTTACTGTGCACACCGATTTAGGCGTATGTGAGTGTGTTTGCATGTGTGGGGTTGGCCACAGTCGAACCCGGTCGTAAGTTATGAGGTTTTTCTCCATGTTTTCCCTCGGTTCGTGTTTTGTTTGGCACAGTTCAGCAACTGCTTTTCGCAACTCAGCGGAAGGCGAATATATTTTATATTCGGAAATAAATACGATAAGAGCAGTTCAGGATTAAAAGCTGTTTATGGGGCAAACATAAAAGCGGCTACTGCTGCGTTTCTTACTGCCTGACTTTCTCCCCGGGGGTGGGTGCCACGTGTGTGTGTGTGTGTGTGTGTGTGAATTTGCCACAATTGCCTTTGAATGAAATTCAAACACTTTTCCTGCTTGTGATTGTGTGTGAGCGAGCGAGACTTGTGGTCTTTCGGTGGGGTAAAAGAAAGGTGGAACGACCATTTGGGAATCTTGCCAATGGACGGTGTTTTTGTACTATTTTACAGGAATAATGGTAAGTTTTTCGTTCCTTTCTGATGGTTTATGCTTTCTTTAATCTGCCTCGGGTAGATAATGGCACACCAACAATCCGCATTGCACCCCGCGTAAGCATCCGCCGTGTCCTTGGTTTACGATCAGCGATTCCAGCGACGAGAGGAAATAATTGCAACCGTTCATCGCTTGCAATGTGCAATCGAATGGTTATGTATTCTATTTCGATTATTGGCGTTTTCCATTCACTCTTGGTGTTGTTTTGTTTTTGTGATCGAATTTTCGTTCGTTCTGGTTGCCATTTTTTTTGCAGAACGTTCGCGAGAATCCTTGAAGGAGATTTTAATGGTAAGTGGTAATGGTAAACTAATTAAAAATAATTGCATCATAAAACAGTAAGTGTGACGCGAGCAGTTGTTAATCAAGGTTTTTTACCTATGTTCGAAGGATTTTGTTTGAGTAGAGAAAGTATGATCAAACCAGAATAAGTTTGGGTTGTACGACAGAACATAAAATGTTTTTCACCGGACACCTTTTTTCTTCTTTTTGGAAGGCGCTAATACTGTTCCGAGGACCTGGCCGACTTCAGAAGTCATCACTATCGCTTACGGTTTAGCGCCTTCGTATGTCAAACCATTATTCAGACCATTCACATGACATGATTAGCTCGCCGACTACCCTTTCCAGGAACAATTTTTTATTTATGTTGGAATTAAAATTTATTGTTTTATTTTTATTTTCTTTGATAAGTTTTGCTCGTTTTAAATTAATAGATCTACGATTAAAACTGTTTGCAAGTATTAAACTAAGCTAAAAAAATGTAATAATTAACAACATGTTATAGCCTATATAATCGCGATAATTATGATTAATATTGAATTATATATTTCCCCTGGGGCTGGCCGAGGCGATAACAGCGCCGGTCTTCACACGACTGTGCCAGAGTTCAAATCTCATCCAGACCGCCTCCCCGAACGCAGGGCTGACTACTTTGCTACGGGTAAAATCAAGTCACAGAAAGCCAGAAATGGCAGGCCGAGAACTCTCGAGGTTGTAGCGCCAAGTAAGAAGAAAAAGATATATTTCCTTATGAATTCGACCTAAAAAATGCTCACAACACTAACAACTTATGAAGAATCGATTATTTGACTAGGTTCTATGTAAACCTTTGCAAAAGGCTCTAACCACCCAAACCAACATATCTCAGCAGAGGCAATGTTAGAGCCGGTTATCAGAATTCCCCCCAGGGAAAAGTCTTATCGGGCAAACAGCATCTTGCACGTTCACCAAACCGGAAACACGATCGACAACAACAAGAGAAATCTATTTCCTCCTTTTTACGCGTGCTGAAATCAAATTTTTACGCTGCTTACCACATCTGTAGAGACCAAGAACGCACAGCTGAGACATGGAACGATAGTGTCACTCCCTCGTGTCGAATTTAGCTCGTTTTGCGCCAGTGTCGCCCGATGGGACGGTTCCTGTTTGGCAACCGTGTATCTTGTTTGCCGCTGACAAATATCTTTTGGCCAACGAGCTGTGGCCAACATTACGACGGTACGGTGGCAAGTGCTGGCAATTGTTGCAAACGTGCAAAATTAGTTGTACTTTTCACCTTCGAGTGGACGTCTTGGGAGAAAAAGGGGAGTTACAGCTAAACATCCGAAATGAAACTGTGGCCGCAAATAAATAAATTAAGATAAACGACGTGGGGTTTGGTGTGTACACACGCGGGGTGGAATGGCGAGCACAGCGGCCGGTCGTTTGGTTGCGTTGGTCTAGTTTACTCTTGTTTCAGTTTTTTGCTGGTGAGTTTCCACGTTGGGTAGAACTCATCTAGCCAGGATTTTGTGTCCAGTAAACCTTTCCCTACGGTTTCTACTTCCTCTATAATTTACCACATTGGCTGTGACAATGTCGTTGGATGTATTATTCCGCTACAACTATTTCGCACTAAGTTAGCCCGTTGGTTTTAGACCTTGGTTGAACGTAGTTCTTACGAAATCACTCGTTAATGAGGAACCTTCCTTTTCAGAACGCTAGAATGAATACAGAAAGCAAATAGAATTGAATAGGAGAAATGAAAATGGGACTGAAGCAATTAAAATTACAATTAAACTTCTGTGAATGAATCAGTTATGAGGAATCACTTTCCGTTCCCTATTTAGTTCTCGATTAGTTACAATTAGACATTTAGATAAGAAGTTTTTCTTGTCCTACTTTATTTGGTTACTCATTGCTTACTCCATCTCAGTTTGGTCCTACCACGCCTCCTTTGTCCGTGTGGACGGCCTCAAAGGACTTTACGGGCTTGGTCGTCCGGTGTCATTCTTATGACATGACCGGCACACCTGAGCCTGGCGAGTCTAATTCGCTACCAAGTACCTCTTGAGGGCCTCGTGGGAGTTCTTTTTATCGTTTCAAACCCCCCGACATTCAAGCAGCCCGGTTGTCATAACTCTGTACGACGTTGGCGCAACGGAATAGGAGTGGAGTGGGAGAGCGTGTGGGACCCCAAAGGGAGTCTCAGATCCTTCTTCATGGACCAAGAAAAGTCATGGTAGGCGGAAAACAATATTTATATTAACTATGTGAATAAAAAATCATTTTAAACTAAATTTAGAAATTGTAGGACGACTAATTATCAGGATGTATAAAATAAAATCAGACGACTAGAAAACTGTAGGAAAGCACAAGCAAATCTGGCAGATGTATCTCTTTGATGGATGGCTTTTATAAACGAGCTTTACATAACACAGGTAAAATGCATTAGACAAGAATTTGGATTAGAATTTTGTTTTAAGAAGGAACGGTTTTATCCTCGTGTTGTGATGAAGGTTAGTGCTATCGAACCTAGTACTCAATCCGTTCCAAGTATAATGTGGAGGAAGGATTAGTTTTTCATGGACGTTATTAACTATAAATTCAGTGCATCTCTAATTATGCTATTACTACTATTATTTTGTTTCGTCTTTTTCAACACATTTTTTTGTAGAAACCCCTTTGAATAACACCTTAACCAATAACGCAAAAAAGCAAACGCACAATATAGATCTATATCAAATTCAACTACAAAAAAAAACTAAATTACTTCCCACTGTTACGAGCCCTGTTGAGTAGTTCCAGGAAATGGGTGATACTACTATAAGATAAACACTCTCCACCAGAGCGCCAGTAAAATCGATTGATACTCGACTCCACTCGTCAACAGTGCATCCCCCCCCCCCCACCGGCAAACCTTTTAGTGAGGCACACCTTTCGATCGCAGTTACATTCAGCACTCAATGGGCTCCGTCCCCCAGTTCGCTTAGCTTACGCGTCATCCCAACGAATCTTCCCCCTGGAGACGATCCGTACCGTACGAAGAAACCGTGCAAGCTGGAAGGAACCCATTCGTACGTATACTTATCCATCAACGCTCACGTTTGTTGCTGACCCATGCACACCGGTCCCACCCCAGAATCGTTCATAGCTTTTCGGCTCCTATTGCCGGTGCACCCGCGCAATTGCCACCCGGCCGAACACGAACAGACGAGCAAACCCCCTTGTTGCGTCGGGACAACGACAAGCACCTGTACCGGTAACGCAACTTCAAAACCGATGCACTTGTAATTTTCAAACAGCGCACTCGACGTGCCGGCAAAATGGGAGATAACGTGTATAAGGATGAACATAAAAAAAAGGAAAACGAAACTGCGGAATGCTTCGGAACACTGCAAAGAGCCGGGTTTGGTTGGATGCTGGCAAGTTGGAGAAGGAAAGAATAAAACCCCGCCATGGCACCGTAGAAGAAAGGCTCCGAGTGAGTTGCTAGCACACCGGTACCGAACCTCTCGACGAATGCTGCTCAAGAAGGATGAATTGTGTCGTTGGGTTCGGTACCTCTGGAGACTCCTGGCAAGCTCAGGAGTGAGCATCGGTGTGGTGGATGCGCGCATGTAAAGATGTTAAGCGTGGAGTGGCCTTTTGTGCACGGCACGGCGCACCCGGTTAGACAGTTACGACTCATTCTCTGGCCCGGTCCCAATCCACGCACACACACACACACACACACTCGTTTCTCGATCCACACAGGTCGTTTCTTCATGTCCGGAAGGTGTGCCCGGGTGCCAAAGGACAAACCGTACCGAAGCATACGGACCTTCTCCCCCAAAGGGATCTCTTTGGCATCGTCTTCTGGCGGAGGTGTTCATGCAGGAACCTGGTCCAGGGCAGGGACTGTGGGCGAGCAAGGAATTACCGGTGTATATTCATTTTTATCATCTAAACAATTGAAAGTAAAGTGCTTTCTCACAAGTGCATCCTTCAAGCCGGGTGGGGGGGGGATCCCTGGCTCAACCTTTCACATCCACGACCACTCAATCTTTCTCCCTCAGGGTTTCAACCGGTGTGTGTGTGTGTCCCTATTAAGCAGGGTACATGCCAGGCTATCATCATCAGGCTATTAAATTATTATTTCCCGCCCTGCATCCCGCATTCCCGGGTTGCATTCGCATACGGCTCCGGCTAGTCATTCAACCTTCATTCTTACCTTATCTTTACCGGGGGGGTGATGGATGCAAAACCGGTGCCTGGGATGAGTTTGGATATGCCACTTAAGGTTGAACAAACTCCCGGTGCTCCGTTCCTGCCGTACCGGCCAGCTCGTAAAAAGCATCTCTTTAGTTCGCTTTTGTTTTTCCTGCCATTATTTTTATTCCTCAAAATCATTTGTTGAAGCTCGCTCGGGGAGGGTTCAATGTTCCGGTGGTTGCTGCAGTGCTGGGGACCGGGGAATCGTAAAAGGAAGCATGTTCCCCAAAAAACAAAAAGAACGAAAAGGAGATGAGAAGAAACTACAGCCAGTACATCACCGACCAACGAAAAGAGCTTGTAAGACATTTTTCTATGAATATTATTGGTCCGTGCTGGAGCTGGAGCTAGTACAGGGCCATGAAGATGGGATAAAATAGTTCAATTTTGACCATTAGCTCAAAGTGGCAATGGAGTTGGCAATGGATGCTCCTGTTGTCGATCCTTCACTGCAAGGACTGACGCAAGGGATGCTGGTTTGGGTTTTCCAGTTTTATTTTTACATAGCGTCTCTTGAACAACACGGATAATTGAGGATTGTGTTAGGGGGAAAAAAAGAACTGAGAATGGCTGCTTGTTGTTTGTTGCTGAGCTGCGTCTTGTATTGTTTTGTTTCAGGGGAAGTATTGGCCATCAGCTCTGTTTGTTTTTAACTGCCGTTACTATTCTTATGATACGCTTTTTGTTTGAGTCTGATGTTATGGGAAGGATTTGTGATTGGTCCCATATAAGAAGGTGTCCAAGGAAAAAGGCTTATTGGGGCGACTGAAGATGTAAGCCATGTTTGGATGAGTTCCTTTGGACAATGAGATGCACTGGAAGATGAGCTGTTGACCGACAAGGTTAGGCGTTACACTCTACCTAACTTGTTAAGCACTGTTGACTGATGTCTTATATTGAATTATTTCTAAGCATCTGATAAGAAAACCTTACTCCTCCAGGCTGTTATATTCTACAACTAATGTGAAGTAAGATTCATGGTTGGCTTCCAATGCTAAACACTGAAAATAATGTTTGATTTAATGGTAATTGTCTGTCCAGCTATTCTCATGCGATCTTTTGTAGCTGCCAGTCTGTAGAAAGAGGATCATGTCAGTAGAATCACGCCGATCGGTCAAGCTTATGTTACAGGTGTTACCCAAAGGAAGTCTAAGTTGAGATGAGAAACTTTGAAGTACTCTAAACCATAAAGCATTTGCAGCACCTGATAAGGATGGATAATCTTGGGTTCTTGATGTTTAGCCGTATTATTCCTTACACCGAAATTAGCAATTAACATACTCACATAAAGTCAATAAACTGTTACAAAGAAAAATTGTTTACTTTAAAATGTACTTATCAAGTTTCATTATCCTTTTTTTTTCAAAAACTCATCAAAATATAAAGGACATCGTTAAGACCTCCACCGATCCTGAAAGGGTCCTGCCCTGAGTAATAGCGAATCTGTTCTTCTGGCACAAATCGTTAAAACTTTCGCCATAGGTGCTATTAGCTACGATATATGAGTGTGTGTGTGTGTGTGTTTGTGTGTGTGTGTGTGTTCACTGGTTCAACCTACGGAAGGACACTACACGTGCACACCAGGTCCACCCGATCCTTTTACGGGAACGGGTCGGGTATGTGTGCAAAGCGCCGGAAATGAACTTGTTGTAACAGGGAGATCTTGATTTCGGCTTAAACATGATGTTGAGCTTTTGTATAAATTCTTGATAATCTGTACAGAAGTGAAGAAGCTTCACAGGAAATGGGTGAGAAAATCCTTTTTCCGTATCATGGTGGGATGCTGTAGCACGGAGAGTAACAAAAAAACAAAAGTCAGGAGAAAAGGAAAATTGTGTAACGAACTGATCGTACCGCTGGCTGACAGGTTTGTACTATGGTGTTCACTCTGGACGTACGAAACAATTTCAGATTAGATTTTGCTTCGGTGAGTTTCTTTTTTGTATGTGTGTGCTTCCAGGCATTTTTAGCCCGCCACTCTCTATTTCATCTTGATGCAAAAACGCATTATGGTTTGTTGAAAGTGAGCTGCAAATTGAACCGGTCGGTGGTGGTTGTGGAGAGAAGGTACTTACTTACAAGGATGTATGTAACCCATGTACAGGAAGAGGTAAAAAAGGCCCCCGGAGAAAACTTAGAACTGCATTCAGATCGCAAGTTGTGCAACAAAAAAACCGGAACTATTTCAAGTGTTAGTGTGAACTGTAACAAAAAATGATGTTTAAAAGGTACCAGCGTTTTTTATAGCTGTTTTGTATCGAATAGAAAAAAATTGAATTAAGAATTTTTTATTTAATTTTCATAAAACTATAACTATATTTTTATTTTTATTTTATTTTTACAAAAATCTTTTCTAATTTATGTTTCACGTTTTGTTGTCAACTCAGGCAAAAAGTGCATTGGGTATCATTTTGAAATATTTAATAAAATTTCATAAGCTGTTTCTATGCTTTTACTTTTACTTTTTTATGAGTTTAAAACCCATAAATTTATTTATAAAATTGTACTGATGTCTTTCAATGACTAGCAAGTATTTTTTATGTTTTTGTTTTACTCTTACTTCATTGTTTCTCCTTCATGTTTCGTTGCATGTTTCATAAATATAATATATATTTGTGATTATTTTAGTTTTTTTTAAATAATTTTTCCTTATTTATTAACAAGTTTCATTTTATGTTTTGTTTATCTGGTTTTGGTTTAGTTTATTTACGATTATATTTGATTATTTGAGAGTATTTAATCACTATTTTTACTTCTTCTTCTGCGTTGTTACTGATTCATACTTCGTTGTATTTTTTGTTAAAAAACTTTATTTGCGATTAATTTCAAATATTGAATCAATATTTAATATAATTTTAGCAAGTGTTTCTAATATTTTTGGTTTACTTTCACTTCACCTTATCTTGTTCCTGTTTTATGTTTCGTTGCATTTTTCATAAAAAGTTCAAAGAAAAAAAGAAAAAAGATTTAGTTAATTTTTTACAAAAATATTAGATTATTTCTATTAATTTATTTTATTTATTAGCCTGTAAATATCGGATTACCACAGTATAAAACATGTCTTAATATTTATTTATCGAATTTCTGTATAAGATATGACTGGTTGTTAAACAGCTCACCCGTTCTTTTGGACTCCCTCTGCTTTGTCCAACCTGACCCAACCGGCGCCCCGGCATTTTGTAATCTGTTTCACGTTCAGCAAAACGGGCAAAGATGCTGCCGTTTGAGAGTTTATTCTAAAATTAAATTGTTCCCGCTTACGCCTTTTACTCTGGATCTACACAGATTTTTTTTTGTGTGCGCACGTTGCTCCTTATCCTTCCCAGTTCCACCCATGCTTGCGGTGTCATTCGATTTGTTTCCCTTTTTTGGTTGAGAGGATTTCGTTTGTGGTTTGTACGTTTGCTTTTTTCACTTTGCAAACTCCACCGGAACACGCTTAAGCCGCGTTCGGGTCCATCCATCGCTTAATACATTTTTTTGTTTGTCTCTGTTGCTTTCCGCTTTTGCGTCTGAGGAATGAGAGGTGGTTGGTGCGGTGGTCGAGTTTTGGAATCCTTCATCCAGGGGCAATGCAATAACATTGACTGACTGCCGTTTCTCTGCTGGCTGTCGTCCGGGTGTGTGTGTGTGTGTGCGGCTGTATCGGGATATTAAATTTATTAGTCGCGGTGATCATCTGTAATGGCATACGGGCTCTCCCGGCTGTACGGTGCTCATTTGCTGCGCGGTAAGTTTTGCGCTGCACGACATTCGGCCCGACAGTCGGCGTACGAAGCAAAAAAAAAAAAATGCAGCTCGAGATGAGAAATTCAGCCCATCAACGGTGAATTCCTGTTCCGGACCGTTCACCCTGCCACGGGCGTCTCGTTGAGCGGTGTCTGATTTATCTTCGGGCGCGGTACGTCGCGAATGGCAAGGAACTCGCTAAGGATGATGGCCGTTCCAAGGAGTTGCGAGTGTGATATTAATAATGTAAATCAGACGACGACGACGATGGTAAGACCTGCGGCTACGCCGAGCCCGCTGCTCAACGGTGTCAGCTGTACGGCTGAATTGGCAATTTCGGTGCAATGCAAATGAGAATCCTGTTTTCGGGGAGGATGCAGCACACTTTCTGTTTATAATAGGTACGGTCTACTTGATGAAGGCAGTTGGGCGAGGTATATAAGACAACGGGTTTTAGACTAACTGGAATGGTGTCTCATGCTACTAGAGCTAATCCATTTTTAAAAGATTCTGATTTGAAGTTAATATGCTGACACTTATTGCTTTTACTAAAGGAAGTCTCTTTTCAACCCTTCAATAATATTTCGTGTTATATTTTTAAGTGTTTACTAAATCTTAAATAAATCTGGCCACTACCGCCACTGGAGTGAAATACGTTACTTGTGTTCCGCTATCAAAAGCGCAATTCAAAACACCTTTGGCTGGATAGTGTTACTCAGCTCCACTCTACAGAATGTTCGACATCCTCGGAAAACACTTCCGGCTGATGCATGCCGTAATGCGCACAATTCTCTGTGGTAAAATAAGCTTCCGGGCGAGGGCGAACCATATTCGAAAAAATGCAATCAGTGGCAAACGATTCGAACACCATTATAGATCCAATCGGTGGGACGGTCGGAGCGCTCAAATCCTAAAACGGTTCCAATTTTTTCCATCGCTGGTTGGCATCGTGCGCTTGTGTGTGTGTGAGTGGATACCATTTCCAAGGTTCTTTTTTTCTTCTCTCGCCAGCTCTGCCATCCAACCAGCGAGAGCACCGGATTTTACCAATCGAAACTATTTCCAACTATTTTCCAACCTCCGGTTTCGGTTCAGATTGAGACGATAGCGCGAGCCAATCAATAAATCCGTCTGGCATAACGGCTTTAATGCCCCGGGGGGCATCAGGATCAGCGCCTGCCATGGTGCGAAGATTCCGGTGCCTTGTCGAGACCGGCGTTGGAAAACGGAGTCTCAGGGAACCCATCCGTCGTCGGGATTGGGTCGTCTTCGGGCGAGCAGTTTGGCGAGCAGCACACACATACGACGGCCAGTGCCGTACCAAAATCCGCCGGGGCTATGATTCAGCGAACAACCGTTTGAGGTGTAATCAAATAAAATTTAAAATCTCGTGACTCTTGTTCCGGGCAGCGGAGTTTCCATGCCGAGGTTAAGGTAATGGTGAGAATGCTACATTTTACATCAGAGAACCAGCGCTAGCTCGGGTTGAAGGATCTATGGATCAACGTAGGAGCAATAAATAGAGCGTGAGGTTTTTTTCCTTGTGTGTGTGTGTGTGTGTGTTCCAGATGGTCACAATTGTTCACAGCCGGAAAGAAAATTGTGCAGGTCCGCTTGGATCAAGTTCATGGGGCGAAGTGGTATTTTATGTTGGTTGTCTGGATAGTTCACGCCATCGGATGGTTCGTTTGGCGTGACCTACGTTCTTTAAGTCATATCGAATTTTCGGTAATGCATCGTCAATAAAAACTCGCCGATTATTAAAGGGTTCAAGACTCGTGAGGTTTGTATTTTCCCCAGACATGACTTACTATTGAGCATGGGATAATTTGTTTCACATGTCACGTAGGTATGGCAGGCCAAGACTGCCAATATTAAATGCGCGAATTTTTAAAAATTTCACCCAATACTGCTTTTTTACTTCATTAGAAAAGTTCTAGCCGTACTGCTACCTAATGCTACTTCTTATTACCAATTTGAATTATTCTATTTGAATTAACTAATGCCCAACGTCCAGATGTTCACAATAAGTTACAAGGACAAGGATTCCATGAGTAAAATTAGAGACCGTTTGAATTAGGTTTAAGGCGAATACAACGAAAAACTAGCTCATGATTGTAAAAGGCTCTGACCTTGATGGATCTGTGCAGTGATACGGTTGGAGGAAAGGATCCGAGGGGAGTAAAGGAGTTCTGCCTGCCTTTAAACACGATCGTCAGTTAAGCAACGAAATTCTGATATTGGATTCGGATAGTCATGTCTACTATTTGTCTCGTGATACTAAATACCTAAAACTGATATTTGCGGAGAACTTCAATGGTCACGCCATCTTCGTGTATCCTTGGTGGAGCAGATATCCTGATTGTGGCTATACGGCTATAGAATACGTGTGTTGGGGCAAGAGCTGTACTAATGCTCATGAAGGTGTGAATCATCTACTCGTGCGGCGTGGGAATATAGGAAAGGGACTTAGGGACCTCAACGGTTGGTGGAGATTTTAAGACTCGAATTGAAGACTTGCCAGAGCCCTAACGATTAGCTCAAAATTACGCAAAGCTAAAACACAAGCTGAAAATGAGAAATATTACGCTTGAATCTTGACTGGACATCGATTTTTGGAGATTATGATGGTGATCTACAGAGTTTAATCTGGCAAGTTGCAATTCTGATTTTTATTGTAACTTGTGGAATCTGACGTGTAAATAAGCTGTCGATGCATCGTTAAGGTATTTAGGATTTATAATACAGGAGCTGTTTGATTTTAAACATAGTAGCAATCTGTTATATAGCTCAAAGGTTGAATCAAGAATTATGTTGTTAATTGATTTATAATAAAATAGTTTGAGCTATAATAGTTGAGTGTTGGGATTAATAAATACTTACTGATCAAAGACAAACATCCCAAAGGAAGACTCCCTTTGCTTTGCAGCGTCTGTTGAGCCGAGTTAATGTTTATGAATTCACTTCCTTCCAGCATCGTTTTCCACCTATTTTTTCGTGAGTTTTTCCACCTATCCGTTTCCGTCTCATCTCAACTGAAAAAAACGTGCTCCACATGGTTCCACGGTACAAAGTGTTTTGCTAGCGCTTCTCATTTGCCGGCATATTGGCCACGGTTGCTTTACTTCCAGATTCAGAATTTGCTGACGTTTTGTTTTACAGTACAGCGGGTGTGAGCGTGAGTGCATTAGTAGGTTTTTTTTCCTCCTCCTCCAGATTTATACACATTCGCAGCCAACATCCACCGTGAGCGGTACCGTCGTCTCAGATCGGTGTTTATTATTGCCGGCTGCCGGTGTTTCGGATTTTTGTTTTCCCTGGTTATGTTTTTGTTTCGCGAACCATTGCCGGCCTGCCGGTGCCGGGTTGCACCGGGTTGCATTTAATACATATTTATTTATTTGCCCCAGCTCGAGTTCGTCGCCATTACCGGCATTGCGACCTTCAGGGGGTCGCAAACCAGCCAACCAACCAACCAACCATGCAGCTGGAGCTGAGACTAGGTTTTGGTGGATTCGGTTCGCGAAAAAGGCAATACCCGATCCCAAAAATCGGTTACAGTTCCTGGAATATTAATTTAATATTTGCTGTAAAGAAGTATTTTATTAAAAATAGAATTCAATGCTTACAACATAGGAGTGATCCTTTTTTGTGAGTTAAAATGACTTAAAATACCGTTTCCATTGATTTCTTTCATCTTTAAAAAAATAATATTCCACATTTTGCAAAGTCATATTTTCAGTTCCGAAACGATTGGCTTGTCTTGCCCTTTTTTCGGTTAAAAATACAGGGTTGAACGTTCTGAATGCCGCCAACATCGTCAAGTGACTCTAATTAACATTTGTTACGACAACTCATCCGTAACTAAGAGAGAGAGATGGGCAAAACAAGAGTGGAACAACAAAAAAGAAAAAAATCATACAAATGGCCTGGTGGTATGCGAAGTGTTGCTGTTGAAAATAAAAGGAAAATTAAATCCAAATCACACTACAAGACAAAATCCGTAACAGGAATTCCACAGATATTCGCCACACACCACCATAAGCACATGCTATATGCAAGCGGATTAGCGTTGGTTTATTGCTTTTGTTTTAGTTCATTTTTTGCAGATTCTGTTTCTGGGGATTTTTCCCAAAATTCTGCTTTGGGACAAGACATTTTACACCCAAACATATTCCCTCTCAGAAGCGTCGGAAAGGGTCTTTAGTATCGCTAGTAAAGAGTCGGTACTTAAGAGAAAACATGGTCCTTTAATTAGTTGCTGCAAAGGAAACACTGCTTTCCACTATGTAAGAGTTCAGTTTCACCACCAAGTCGGGACACTTTTTTTTTCGATGTGAGAAAATAGACCCAATAAAAAAAATGACACCTAACCTCCTATTCAGTGGCGAGGCTTTTCAGCGAGCGTATCATGCGATGGTTTTGAATGGAGGTACGTTTCGCACCGTTCGCCTCGCAGCCAGTGTCGTTGACATCCGCGCCGCTCAAGGGCACGCGGTGCGGTGACTTGATGCACTCGGTTGATGCACCACGCAATGCATCACCACGGAACGGTACTGGAAGTGCGGATGCGTTAATGAAACAATTAAATACGTTTCTGTGCAGCGTGTGTGGCGAGTGGGGTGATGCATCGCACGGAATGACTGTTGGAAGTGGAAGTATTGAATTTTTTTTTTCCTTGGGCATTATTGTGTTTTCGATAGACGAGTCAATCAAAAGCGTGCTCGTCATATTTATAGTATTGGCGCTTGATCGTTATCTTAAAGAATAATAATTTTTTGTAAGGCGATGAAGGAAATTTATAACACAAAAATGCATCGGAGACAAGGATTTCCGTCTCGATTCTTATTTACTGTTTCTTTTTATTTAGTTATTTATTATACTGATTGTCGGTGAGCCGTTTTGGCGAGATGATTATAGACTTGGGGATTTAATGAGTATATCATTACGGTTTTATGCCGTATTGTCACCACCGCGTGTAAGGAGTGCGAATTTTAAAATTTACTAGAAAAACAAATTAAATTAATGCACCTAATATCCTGTTTTTTAATTATGTTTTAACATTTAATTAAAATGTTGAAAAATGTTCTATTTCCTTGTCTTTCCAAATTATTTAAAAAATTGTTTACTGCTTATAAAATCGGGTACTGTGTCGCTATATTTTTAAAATAATTGAATTAAAAATTCTCGCCTGTGATTTTGAATATGACTTAAAAGCGTTTTAGAAGCATAAGTTTAGACATTTTCTGCAATAATTCATTATTAATGTTATTACTTTATTGTGGATTTCATTATTTTTTTTTATTCATAAAGAACTGCCCGGCCGTATTGCTATGGATTTCATTATAAGGCCGAATAATTTACCTAAACAAAAAAATTAAATTGAACCGACAATACGGCGTCAAACCGTCATACAAAAAATATAAATAAATAAAATTAAATTAAATTAAACCAAAAATTTAGGAAAGAATCAATGTAATAATTGAATCGTATAACAATTTTGTATATAATTATTATTATGATTGATCCTTGGATTAAAATTAAGCAAGAGGTCCAGGATATTCTATTTACTTAAAAACTATTAATAAAAATTTCTTAGCAATTTATATACAAAATTGAACAATTCCCATCGATATATTTCTATTTGAATCCTTCAAAGAACCGTGTTATCTATCTATTTTTATTTATTCTCAAATAGGGCTTGAAAAGTCCGACTGAGCTTAGACGGTCCCAGAAAGATTCACTTAGATTTGACACTAATGAATCGTGTCGGAATTTTGAACATGACTCATGAATCTCCCGCAGGATAACATACACGTTTAAATATAATTTTCTGCTTTTGAATGGTTGTGCTAGGTAGAAAGTTAATGAAGTGGAAGAAAAATGAACATTAACACTACGCAATACAGATAACGAAATCCCTTTCCAAGCAATTCCACCATTCTGTTTGAAAACATATTTATATTTCTAGCTTCGTTCCTGTAAAGCAATAAGCTGTGCTACCTTTCACCACAAAAAAGCTATGCTTCTGACAGCTTCATTGTGAGCTTCAACTGTTAGCAACATGTTTACGTCCCTTATTGTCGTCTACCTAGGATAGAATTGACCAGAAGAAAGTAGAAGAAAAAACCTTCCATTCGTGTGCGATCACGCATTTTACTCTATCCGCTAATGGATTTAGCAATTTGAAAACGATTTCCCTCCCCCTCGCTCTGGAGCTTTAGATTTTCCATGCAAATCCACAGCTCAGTGTATGCACTTTTTGCACACACCACCGAGAGCGAGTCCTCACGCTAACATAACGCACACACAAATCAGCCAACGAAATGGGACAAATTTGCAAAAGTGTTCCCACTAGTAGAACGCTTAAGAACGGAAACCCGATGGTTGTTGAAATGCATTTGCAATTTACTCGACGTTGTACCTTACGGGAATGGTTTCTTGTACGTGGGGAAAAAAAAGCAGCTCCAAGAGTCATCATTACTGTCACCAGTGTACCAGTGGTTACCAGTTTCGATAGCGAGCCCCATAGGATAGTGGTGAACCAGCTGCAGCACGTAAATTGTAGCGACTCGCAGCGAGACTGAATTTGGCACAACGGCACGGACCCTACAACGCGGACGTCTTTATCACCGGCACGGCATCACGGTGCGGATCACTATCGTTTCGCTCGCCTTCCCAAGCTCGCTCGATCCCGAAAGTGCTTCAGCAGTAAAAAAGGTGCAAGAAGAAATAACTACAGCAGAAAAAAAGGCATCGTCCCATAAACGTTTGCAACCCACAGCCGGGCCAGAATCTTGCGCACGAGATGGAAATGAAAAATTTTTCAAATTAAAAACACATTAACAGTTTTGCGGGTGACCCGACCCGCGGTGGGGTGCCGCGGTGTGGTCACTGTCATTTGCGTACAATTGCGCTGACCGCATTGAGATCGCCCGTGCAGTAAGTTTCGAGTTGCCACAATGTCTGCAAAGTACCGTGGCAACCGTTGGTTTGGCTTTTTTTTTGCCGCCGAGGCTTGCGGTGGGCATTGGCAAGAATCGATCAAGCTCGGGCCATAATGGGAGGGGCCCCAATGGAGCCTCGTACTCGTTTGCGGAAATTTGCGGGCTACAAAATGGGATATCAGACTGTCCCGTGTGCCCCAACCGTATGCCCAGTAGGCTAACTTTTTTCGGTGATCAGTTGTTCCCGCATGTACACAGGGCGAGCTGTTTCAAAAAGGGAAAATTGACAACGATTCTGATCGAGCCGGGCGCAGCCCAAACGAACGGACCAGAACAGAATCGAATGTCGATCCGATTACTCAACGTACGGCGACCGACTTCCTGGACGCTTTTCGCGAAAACCGGACCACGCACCGCCATGTCGTCCGTGATCATGCCATAATTGGCACCACGGAACGAGCCAGCCAAACAATGCGCGAAAGGTTCGATTTTCGTGCGGTGGCCGGAGTTTATCGCGCTGGTATAACAAAGCATGTTTGCATGCAAAACATGACTCACAACGGTTTGCACTCCTTCCCCAGGTTCGCCCAGGTCCCCCGAATAGACCTCGACCGATTCGCCCATCTGAGTGACTCATCTGCTAGTTGCACTTCTGTTTTTGTGCCTTCTCTTTCATCTTTCGCTAGGCTTTTTGACTCGATGGTCTTTGGATGAGTTAAAAGCTCAAGTCACAAAACAGAGAAGAAGGAACCAAAAACCCTTAGCTCCCCTCCCCCGTTGGTGGGCAATTATCGGGCTGTATCATCTTGTGTTCGACGTCCGGAATGTGGGGCCGAGAGATCAATTTTGGGGGCAATCCGGAGGCTTGCTCACCAATGGCGAAAGAAGGCGTTTTTACAGTGACTTCCTTGCACGACAAACCTCCACTCGCCTGTGTGTGGACGGGCCTTCGCAAAAGAGGTTCAAAGCATCGCAGAGACTCAACCAGTTACTCACGCAGGTTGTTTTGGAACAGGGAGCAAGTGGCAGATGATTCATCCAAAACGGCAGTACGCGCATCGCGAATGAATCACGTTCAGCGCCCGTTTTTTTGCCGGAGGGCGTCCATTTCTAGGCGCATCAAGGTTTTTGTTTTATTTCGAGACGATATCACGTTTCGGTTGGGTGATTCGTTGGAATTGGAAGGATGCACCCCGGCAGTTGGGAAGTGGTGGGTTCCGGCGTTGCCCGTGCTGGAAGCAATCACCCTCGGGGCACTGATGGATGCAATTTTCCCGCTCGCGGCACCGGGAACATAATCACCTACTTGATGGGCAGGTGTACCCAGACACACAAACACACACTGGGGGATGGTCAATATTGATACGGGCGTACAGCAAACCCCCCCCAATATGCGAGACGATAAAGATGGATAAATAGTTTCGATCCGTGTAATTGGAAGCAAAAGCAAATTTGCTCCCGATACTGTGGGGGCCCGGTGACGAAGACATGACGTTGTCATGTTTGCTTAAACCGTCTGAGAGTCTTTTTTCGAAAGAGGCTCTTCGGCTTTGGTTTGGTGTTTGGTCTGTTTACTTGGTAGCTCAAAACTAGCGGAAGAGTTTGTAGCATTTGAAGAAGGAATTTCTGTAGCCTCACAACGCGGTTCTTGATGGAAAGGTATGCAAAGTCTCATTTTCGGCACCAGCCGTCTACCGGGTGGGGAAAACAAATCTTGGGGAGAATTTGCTTTGATTTATTGAGCTTCTTTGGTTTAAAGTATCTGGTCCAGTGGTAGAGTCAAGCAGTAGATCACACGAACAGATGAGGTTTATTGATGGATGAGTGAAGGGCTGAAGTTACACCGTGCAGATTTCGCACATTGGAATTGGACATTATTTGCACAGGTTGTTCGGTTTAGGGTTGATTTTACAATAAACCGTGACGACGATGACGGGTGATTTTAAAATTGTTGCAAACACTTCAACAGTCGAGCTGGTGTCGTGATTTAATGGTGTGATGAAAGAAAATAGCCTTTCAAGATGGTTTTGTTTGTTTACTCGTCTCGAAGAATGGCAGATTATGTAAGGAGTGTTTGGCACTTAAAATATAATTGTTTTAGGAGGTAATTTAACATCCTTAGAACTCGATTTTTGTTAAAATCCAAGTTTTTTTTAATACTGATCTGTGTGAAATCAAATGATCGAGTTATTTTTGTTGTTTCCTTTAGAGTAGCTTTTAGATATTCCTCATGTAATAATGGCTAAATGAATAAATGTCATATATTGGTTTAAATTTAATCAGTTTACACAATGATTGAACTATATAAAAAAACGTCATAAACAAAATACATACAGGGTTCGACAATAGAATAAGACCACCATCCATTTTTATAACTACTGCCTACGATACTGCTACTAGGTTTAATCAAATAAGAAAATACTAAAAGCATTCACAACACAATTTGTTTGTTGTTGATAAATAGATTATTAACTTAAAAAAATGGGAAATTTTAATAAGAAATTAACATATATTTTTATCTTTTCTCATTCATATTATTCTTCTTTGGCCTAACGGCCTCTTGGGGGATGTCTGCCAATTCTGGCTAACTCGAATTAATGATAGCACATATTTGGATAGTTAGTCCTCACTACGGAGGAACGATCCGGATGGGATTCGAACCTAGGTTCTGCCGTATATCATCTCTATTACCGGGCTCACATATAAAATCTATATCTGATAACAACAAAGATCGGACTGCGTAAAATTTGAGAAATAGACAATGAGGATAATTAAAATTGTTTAAATTGTTTTGATTTAATTTGGGAATTTTGGTGAATAATCTTTCATTATTGTATATCTGTTCATGAGAATAAAAAAAAGATACTTAGAATTGCATGATCCGTCACTGCTTATCGTTTGTAATGTATCGTTTCTTAGCTTCCGTTGAAAATTTGCTATTGAAGCTCGTAATAGAAATCTTGTACATAATACAACTATCTAAACCTGACATAACTCTGTTGAGCTCGTTTTGGGTGAGGTAATTTTAGGGGTTTTTGTTTTGTATAATTCTCATGGGTCATGTGGACTACGTGTCGTGCTAAGTAGTCTGATGTTCGGATTAACTGGGTGTTTGATCTGATTCCCGTGGCACATGATTGTTGGCCCACTGTAAGAACCTCTGAAGTATATTGTGAAAATTGGAATATACCTTTTTGGAAGATATTTCTCAAAGTATTTACCCAGGAAATTGCATTGGTCCTAAGGTTTTTAAAGATGAAGTTTTGTTTTATTTACATGCAAGATTGGCTCAGTATTTTGACTTTGCTACAGATATCGTTGTTGAGACGTTGTTTGAATTTATGTGGTAAAGGGATACTTTAATCATTCAAATAGTAATTTATCAGATGCCTAGTTAAATTATTATTCCTCAAAAAGGAAAAATGCATTTACCACATGATTAATTGATTGTGCATCCCCAGCCCAATTTATAGCTGGAAAATGACAGGTTGATAATTTCGATTTCAATTATCGTCTGCATTTTACAGTTCAAACAGCTTTTCGGATCATCTGTATACTAAACATCAGTTTATTTTTTTCTTTTTTAAAACATAATTACAATGTGTCAACCGGATGTAGTCGTATTAAATAAACAAAATTCAAAGCATATGACATTAACATTTCTCTTTAAAATTGACAACATTGATGTACTACACTCCCATAAGCGTAGCAAATAACATTTGACGCAAATGTCCCACAAAAACACTTCCCAAAACAAAAAAAATCGTAGAAAATTAATTAAAAGCTTTACATTTCCGTCGAAAACTAATTTCCCAACGTACCCCTTTTGGCAATAGGCGTAAATATTTTGTCCTCGATTTTAGCAGCCAGTCGGGCCGTACTGCGCAAGGTGACATGTTTCGAATGTTGCCTTCCGGATGGGAAATCGGTACTGTTTAAAATTCAAAACCCCACTTCCCTTCGGTTAGCCAGAAGCGGAGTACCTTTTTTCGGTGAGCAAACAACACAGAATCCGGGTGGGAGAAAGGGGCACGGGGGCACAGTATGCGATGCGACTGTTTGCAAATCAAAATTTTCTGCACTGACCTGTAAATGCAGTCCAGCGAGGGGAGAACACGTGGTCACCGCGCCAGAGCAGAGTTTGCAGCTCATCACCGAGCGGGCATATTAAAATATTCATTTGCACGCATTTTCCGAGCCGATATTCGAGGCGCTTTTCCCCGGTCCATGAATGTTCGTTGCAGTTTTGCTCCCGGTTTGCTGCCGCCATTCAAACCCATCTCCCATAGCAACAACCGGCCGGCAGAGTCGAGCGCGCTTGGAGGTTTCGATTATGACGATAATTATTATAATTCGATATGCGCTGTGTGCATTAGATAAACAGTATGTTTGTCGCTGTGAGAGAGGTTTGTGTCGAAGGGAGGGGGGTCCGAGCCGGTAGGCCAGGTTAGGCTAATGTTTACACATATGTACAACCGTAAAGGCCTAACGCCGCAAACAAGGTTGATCATCCAGCACGGACCTTTCGGCTGTGCTCGATGTGCTGGGCTCCGAGGAAAAATCCGTATCGGAGTGAATGGAATTTTAGATCCCGAACGTTTGCCTGGATTGCGTGGGCCACGTCCACACCGGGCGCAATCAAATGCGCGTGCATTGTGAAGTCCGACAAACGCTAAGCACAAGACCCACCCGGTGTTGCTGGTGTTTGGTTGCAGTACGGTAAACATTTTAATTACAATTTTAACGGGCTTCCAATTGCGGTGACCTGCACCTCGTTGCGTAGGTTTTTCGGCGGTGAGAATCAGGTGGATGGGGGATGGATTTGTGTGTGTACGTGTGCGATGTTCTTGGCACCTCTTCTCCGTTCCCCCCAAGAGCTCTCAGGGTGGATGTGAAGTGGTAGGGAATTATCAAAATTATTCAAGCGCATTCGACACGGTGCCTGAAACGCAACTCCGAACCGCCAAAATCAACGGAAACGGACAGCAATTTCCAATCTCACGCTCACGTTGCGCTTATCATCACCGTCATCACCATCATCATTCAGCGGGTTCGCAAAAGGTAGTATCGGCCACCTCGGCATCATCGCCGACGTTGCTGATCCTCACACAGGGACACACTCACACGCGCGTACAATTTGTTCTGGAAAATGCTAATGGTATTCCGGTGCGAAAGCCTGAAAATGGATGAATAATTTGATTGTGTAGTTACATCGATTTTTCAACCATGGCCACCACGAGCCGGCGTTGTAACGAGCGTTTTGATGGGGTTGGGATAAGTTGATAGTTGATTTTGTGCACCGGCACGAAGGAGTGACTTCCGGTGTAATTATGAAAATGTTTTTTCGTGTCACTCAGTTTGCAGCTTTTTTTTGTGTGTGTGCTACAATTTAAGCCGCGGTTTCGAACAAAAAAAAAACGGGTTTAGATTAGAGGGGTTGATTGTATTTAAAGTGTTTATTTTATGTGGATGAGCTTCCGTGGCGGTTAATCCATGGTTTATGGTTTGTCGGAAGGTTATTAAACTGATAAGTAGATGTTAATCTTCCCAATTTAACTGTTGCAGATTGTTGAGCTACAGTTTTATGTGGTATGGTGTTGTCTGTTTTCTGTGAGTATAATATACGCGAAGAAATCACAGCTCATGCTCATAACCAGGTTATGAAAGCAGGCAGTTATCTGTTTGATGCTGATAACCTTAAACAGAGAGATTATGAGGTTCTTTTGATGTGCACTTGATTCGAATGTCACAGCCACTTGTCTTTCAAATGTCACTTCAGTGGTACTCCAACGTAGGATAAAAATAAAACGTTATGCAGCTAGGTGGTTTAAAATGCTTTTTTTGCTTCCGAAAAGATAGGTATCAAACTTTATTTTTCATTGAAAATTAGCACAAGCGATAAGAACTAATAGCTATGAAATATCAGCTGACATTGGAGCTTTGTAGAAACAACTGATTCCCAACAGTTCTCGATTTCGCTTATGGTACAGCGCCGTCGTTGATCAATTCAAGGTATCGGCCAATTTGGCGGACGGATCAACGCCATCAGTCCATCTCAGGTTGGGCCTTCCACACCTCATCTGTCCGTGTGGAAGGTCTAAAAGGACTTTACGGGCTAGGTCGTCCGGTGTCATTCTCATGACGTGACCAGCCCATCGGAGCCTGTGGGGTCTAATTCGCTGTACGATGGTGAGATCACCGTACAGTATTGGAAAGCTTCTGATAGCAGAGGCTCCTCCATCTTCCTTCAACGCATAAGAGATCAAAAATCCTTGTGAGCATCTTCAATCTCCATTGGTACCGAAGAGCTCTTAAGGTATGCCGTGCGCCATCAGATATCTGGCAGTGTGTAGATATGATCTCTATGAGAAAACAGGTATTTTAAGACTAAATTCTGCAGCAAGACTTTAACCTATGTCACGATTACAAAGCAATAGTTGAGTGTTAAGTCTCTCGATACTTTTAGTAGATTTCCGCGAGAGGGCGCTTACAGCTTACAAAATTATCTATTTTTCCGTACCTTTTAGCTTATAATTCGATTCGTTTTAGGTTTGAGAACTGATGTTTTTTAAATGAAGAGAACATATGGTTGTTGGTTACTTTAGTTAGGTTAAAAAACATATTATTATTTAAAAACATATTAATAGGGTTCAAAGCTTGTCGTAATCCTAACCTCTGTCGTTAGACTCTGACATCTATTGGGAAGCAGAGGAAGCATAGTAATACACTATCTAACGCACTCTGAAGCAGATCAAGCCTTTGAAATCATAGATGATTAAACATTTTCACCTTGCGAAAAATGCTTGTGCCATGTTGATTCGTGCACCTCTGTTACTATTCCTATTCATAGACGATAGAAAATATATTCTTATCCCTCTACTTCCCTTTGTACCTTCAATCGTCACACATTAGCTAAGGTTTGGAAATATTTCGTCATTGTTGGATTATGTATCATTTTCCCCAACGTAACCGATCCTGACATTGGAAAATGCAGTGCGTAATCATGCCCTCCCAGTACCGCGGGAAAACCCGCACATCCGTGGCGCATACATGCATGCGTGCCGTGGAAAATCCATTAATCAAGACTCTGCACCGCAGTCTGTCGTTCGGAAAGGAAGCAAGATGAGATTGAGAAGAGCAACATCAGCAACCAAAAAAAAGAAAGACACCTACTCTACGACGAAAACAAAACGATTGAACCGTGCAGTACCGATGCCGAGCCAACCCCGTCCTGGTACAATCGCTAATGAAACTCAAGCTCTTTTGCATGTTTTGCTGCAATTCGCTGCGTCACTCGTAGCGTCAGAACGCTCGCTGAATGCGGGCCGCTCGTTTTTCCTTTGTCCAAAGCCGGCTGCAACCCGGACGGATCGTTCGCGGACGGGTGTGCGATTCTTTATCCGACGCGGGTATTATTTTTCTACCCCGGACAACGGTGGCCTCCACCGGTCGCGTGGATCGGAACAAAGCCGCCACCGCTCAGGGCCATTTTGCGATACCGTCAGAATTTCCGCCACCGAACGCGTCAGCTCGTTCCGTCGCTTCAGGTACCATCCATCTAACCATCGTTTTGCACAGATTTGCGCTTGCATTCACTTGATCGATCGATCGTTACGATGCTTCCTTACGAGTAGAACATCTCCATTGAACGGCTGCCACACGCCCGAGTCCGGAACTGGCCGATGCGCCGATGAGCGAGGTGCATTTTTGCGGAAACAGCAGGTGGCACTGGCGCGGAAATTGCTCGTTGGGCTACCGGTAGCGATGGCGTACGTAAAGCGAACCCTTTTTTAATTATCCTTGGCCCATGTCCTTCAGGGTGCAGGTACGCAGCCGTGCCGTGCTAACTGGACATTCATTATCGACCGATCGGCTGCCAACCGTTTGGTACCTGGTGAGCTCTTTTGTGGAGAATCGGTTGGTGCTGTCGATGGAGGTGGCCGGTGTTCCACCGGTGTTACGCTTCGGTGCAGCGATTGCAACCGGTGTGGATACCCGCGTGGCCGCGAAATACCTACGACGCGACGCTACGCCGAGGAACTATCGCATCATAAATCAACCTGAAAACGAACCCATTAGCTGTAAAGAAAGTGATTATTGGCAGCACTGATACAAAGGAGCAGCATTTGATGAACCATTTGTTAGCTGGAAGGTACGTAGTTTGACATGTGTTTAGGAGTGGACGAGTGGACGGATTGGCTTTACAGCCGGAAGCCGTACGTCGGCAAGGAAGCATTTGATAAAGAATGACATGTCTTTTAAGGATATTTGGATAACTGTGAACATCAATTCTTGTACGTTGACAAACAAGCAGCGGTGTGGTAGGCCCACCAAGCATATCAGACATTGTACCGTACGATCCAGAGCAAAGAATAAAAAAGATCTCCTTTTGCTACTTTTTCTGTTTTTGTTCTTTTTGCCTTTTCTTTGGCTTTCTGGAATTCAGAGCTTCTGAAATTTGCAGCTTAAAAGTTAGTCCTTCAGGATGACTTCCGCAAGAAATGAAGCTCATTACCTTTTTAAATGTTATTTTTCATTGAAAATCGCTTCATCTACTCACTTACTTACTTACTTACTTACTTACTTACTTACTTACTTACTTACTTACTTACTTACTTACTTACTTACTTACTTACTTACTTACTTACTTACTTACTTACTTACTTACTTACTTACTTACTTACTTACTTACTTACTTACTTACTTACTTACTTACTTACTTACTTACTTACTTACTTACTTACTTACTTACTTACTTACTTACTTACTTACTTACTTACTTACTTACTTACTTACTTACTTACTTACTTACTTACTTACTTACTTACTTACTTACTTACTTACTTACTTACTTACTTACTTACTTACTTACTTACTTACTTACTTACTTACTTACTTACTTACTTACTTACTTACTTACTTACTTAATCACTTACTTACTTACTTACTTGCTTGCTTGCTTGCTTTCTTAATTCTCACTTCATTTAACTTCTGTTTCACATTTTTTACGGTTTTTATATTATTTATGTATTTATATATTATATTTAAACAGTTATAAAGCCATGCTTTGACTAATCCGTTCATTTAACGCTCCGTGCACTAATTTGTTCACCATGACCGTTTGCTCAACTCTTCACCAACCAATGGGCGTTTCAAATTCATTTTCCACCTCTTGAGGGCTGCTACTTCAAGTGCCGCCTGACTACCGTACATTATCATCAGTAATCCCGGTGTGAACCATTCACCCATGTAACGCTCGCCAAACAACGTTGTTGTCCTGCCCGAGTGCTACTACAGAATCCAATCCTGTTTCGACGCCACCACCCAAAAACTATCGAGCTCAATCATTTCATTATACTTTTCGGATTTAATTGAAATAATCGATTGGCCCGGATAGTGGTAGTAATGGTCACAGCACACACACACACACCCACGGTCGGCACAACAAAGAAGTCGTGGGACGCATCGGGTGCATTAACGCATAATCACGCAACAGAGAAGTGCGGTGACTGATTAAAAACCAATAATGCGAAATATCATGTTAAACAGCCTATTATTATCGACAAGCATTTTCCCCCCAGCCGGCACCTCCTCCTCTCAACATTTCAATTTGAAATTAATACGGCACTTGCGAATAAAATCAGTCGGTCGATCGGTCGGTTGGTGGTGCATCCGATAGCCTGAAGTGCCCGGATGCACTTTCACTGTGTGACGGTCTAATTAATTAGCTTTTTAGCAAAAGGGGTATTGTTTTAATTTTTAATCTGCGTTTTTGTTCCTTTCCGGGTGGCTATCGGTGTCAATTTTTCACAACCATAAAAAAAAAACTCAGTTCTGTGGTGGAAAAGTGTTGTAATGTGTGATCGTTGTAGTACAGCGAACAAACAAGTGCACAACAAACCACAATGCTGTCGAAGGTGAACGAACCTGACAGGTTGGAATGATGATGAATCATCACCCGTTCGCCACACGCTAGCGACCTCCCTGTTCGATGGAATTATGCGTTTTATAGGCAGCGTTCGTATGCAGAGAGCAGTTAAAGCCAGAAAAAGGAAACATACTCTGAGCGAAATAAGAATGGCTTCACCATGTTTTTTTTTAAACAATATTTTCAGATTTGATGGAGTGTTCCTTCCATTTTCAGTGAAGATTAAATAAATAAATAAAAATAATTAAATTGAAATCTTTGATGGCCGGTTACATTTAAGTAAAAAAAAAAACTCAAAAGGGCGCGAAATAAAAATAGCAAGGCGGGGACGTTTGAGCAACCGATGTCTACATTATAACAAATAACCGAATTAAAGTACATTTTTAATATATTTGTTAAGTGATCAGACGAGTAATTATTCAAACTTATTCGGGTTCTTCATTCAGATTTTGTAAAAAAGTGTTGACAATTATCTAAACCATCAAGGTTGAACATAATTTAATTAAAAAATTCAAATATTTACATTCACCATTCGGGGATAAATATTTTTCGGGGTAATTGAGCCGATTCGAATTATGAGGTTCCGCGAAGTTGAATTGGCCGAGACTCCAAGACCGCTTCAAGTGATCGTTGCTTGACAGAATATGCTGACCATATCTTAACATGGCTCTCAACATGCTAAACCAATGAAAGATGCTGTCATCTTCTATTTCACCAATTTGGTACAAATATTTGCTTAAACTGCACAGAACTTAGTATGCTGAATGAGAATGCTACAGAACTTAGTATGCTTCAACCGTCAAAGGTCACGACTATTGATGGTTTTCTGTGACTTGGTTTATCTGTTGATTTAATAGTTAGTTCTACATACGGGGAGGTAGTCCTGATGGGATTTGCATCCCTGTGCTGCAGTGTGAAGACTGGAGTCGGTATCGCCGCGACCACTGGCTCCGACTTAAGAAGCTGTATTCTAGCTATTTCTATAAAAACAAGCAAAAACATTTTTTTCTTGTATTTTGGGATTTACTGAATGAATTTAGTACATCTCTAATGTGAAATGAGAGCAACTTGGTAGAAAACGGAAAACGAAATTGTGAAAAAACTGAGCAGGAAACTTTGTAAGAATCGGTAAGTAATCGTTGAAAATATTGCCAAAACCTATGGTGAGGCTACGCTTATTCCACTTACTGTATCGAGCAGTATGAATATAAATAATACTGCATTAATGCAATAATGTTGGAATGCAGTTTTGGGGAAAATTTTTAGTTTACTTCAACGCAATCCCGTCTCACAAAACCTCCACCAAAACGAAGTTGAAGTAAAGGTAGCAAAGAAACATAAATTTATAATTAGCGCAAAATGTAATAATGAAGCGTAATTTATTAGTTCATAAAATGCTTCTACCCCGTTTCGGTACTGCAACTCACTTCCAAACGGCTTTTTACGACTCACCGTAAGATCTGGACCGGTCTCAGTGCAATCCATTTTTGGATCTGTTTATTTCCTGTGTTTTCTTAACTCAAGCTGGTAGGGTTTTTTTCTTCTCTTGTTGCATTGGTTGGTGCATTTTCGTTCTAAGAGATGGGTTTATTTTATTTTTAACGATCGTACCGCACCGCATTGCTGATTGTTTTCAATGCTTCGGATGAAGAAGTGCAAAAACCAGCTACAGAGAAGCACCTCCTTCTGTGCTACGCGTGTTTATGATTATTGTTATGGCCCGTTTGTGCAGCAGGTTCACCAGCTAGGTGTCTGTCCCGGTATCGGTTGCACTTGCACATGGTGGGGTTTCTGCTGCAAAAAAAAAGAAAACGCCATTCAATAAACCCGTCAACACACCGAACACATCCGAACGACGATGCGATGAGATGAGGCCGTAAAGATTAGGTTGCCATTGCTTTTGATGGAGCCGAGATGTGAGATGGTGCGAAAACACCTTGCGAAAATGGTACCAAACGCTGACGAACGTGTGCAATTTATGAGCACAATTGGGGAGGGAAAGCAAAACATCGAGCCCATAAGAGCGAGATTAATTGTAATGTTTCGTTTTCTGGTAGGTAGGATTTGAAGCAGAAAATGATTAGTGTGTGTTTAAAATGATTGAGCATTTATTGAAGCAGACGGTGTTGAAATAAGTGTTGAGTTTTTGATACATATTTTTAAGATATTTTTTTGCGTGTGTGTGGAGTGCACTTAAGTGCATGTTCTGAAATAAATTATCTACCACTCTGCTCAATAAGGTGCGCTAATTGTTGGGAAGCTGATGTCTGTTTACATCACGCGCCCGATCACCCCTTGCTGTTAGAACATCACTCAATAGTTCTCCTTCCCCAACGACTGTTGAGATCTCGCGCCACAGCCCCTGCTGGGATGTGTGAATTTTCCACCTGAATGATCGATCGAATAGCAGACAGAGTAAACAGTGGCGTGTTCTAGGAAGTAACCAGAAGTAGCATCCCCCAGCAGGGAAGCGATTATTTCCAAAGGAAGAAATCCTCACGAGATGGTCCTACTCGGGTCCTCCCGGGCTACGGAACAAGACGATCATTAACGCGCCAACGTTTATATTACCTTTAATTGTTTTCAATTTCCAACTGCACCCGCGGTTGCCATTTGCAATTCAGCACGGTGGCAGATTTCGATTAATGAGCAATGGTCGAGTGCCAGCGACCAATCCATCAGCGACGGACGGTTGATGGTCCACGGCACAGCCTAATGTCGCATTGTCGGACATCCAAGGTGCTGCGATGGGATGGATCGCGAGATGGTGGAGTTCTTTGTTTGTGCATCAAGGTCGTTATCACTGCCTAAGTTCACCTCTTCCGCTTGCTGTGCACCTCGCGGGATCACTCCTCGCAAAGGTCCTGGTGGTGGTGGTGCTGTCCATTAATCAGGACGGTGGAATCAATACGATGAATGTGTGTGTTTGGGACTGAGTGTGCCTCTAATGGTGTCGCATCCGGATCGATCCGGGCAAAAGGAATCGGTGGCGGCTTTTCAAGGTGGAACCGGAAATTGAATTTCTCGACTCGGCTCGAGCACGGTAGCTGGTTTGCCACCGTGTTTGCACCAAACACAAACGCCATGG